>NW_028295653.1:0-600000 GCF_964341445.2 Mesoplodon mirus | reverse complement strand
TGGACCGGTGGGAAGTGAAAATTCTTTGTAGTGTGGATTTGCATTGCACGCTTGCTTGATTGGCCAAAAAGGGCCTATGCCTTTTCTCTTGAATATATTCAGGAGAACAGTCATACGCTGATTTTGGCCAAGTGCATCATTCTCGAATTTGTGATGCCTTTCCTGTGCTTTAAAGGCGATTCCAATTTACCTCTTGAAATATGTTTTGTGCAATTCCGCCTCATTTTCAAGTCCGCTTTGTTGCCTTCCCTCAACAGATTTTTGGAAGAGAGTAGTCCTTTATAACTCTGCAGGTTTTTGATTTGCTTTGCCCCTGAGCTCCAATTTTCAAATCCCATTATTGGGAGCTGACCGCAAATCCACAATTTTGCTTCAGGAACTATACTGGTTCCAGGGGTGGCTATACTGGTTCCCTGTGGGTGGCTGAGGCTTTGGTTAATTCTTCTTCCTGACGGGAATTTAGAGTGACATGTGTCCGTCCAAAGGCCTACATCTACTCTCTGATTGGTTCTCCATCTTCCCTTTCATCCTCTGCACAATTAGCAAACTGTGCGAACCAGGAGGTTATAGGGGATGACTCTCCTAAGTTGGGAGATTGATAGTAAAGTAGTTGGAATGCCAAACTGTAGCACAAGGAGAGGAAAAAGTAGGAGACTTTCAGAAACCTTTCGCCATCACAGGGTGTCCATTCTCTAGGTTTCCCATACATGTTATAACTGTAGTTATATTCCCTTCTACCTGGAAATTTGGGACCCATGGAATGGTGGCATGCATTACTACTTTAAAGGGTCTGTATTTTCTCTCCCAATCTCACCAGTCCTCTCAGTCCCAAGTGTCCAGCCTTATGTCTCATCCAGCTGTCTTTGCAGATAGGGTCATTCTAGGTTTCATCAGAACACCTGAAGGAATTGTGTAAGAATTTCGCTGTTTTTTTGTTTTGTTTTTGAAACTCATTTTTATAATGGGGTTGAGCTGATTTTCCCTGACGTGTTTATGCCTGTCTAGACACACTTGATTCCCTTACAGAGGCATATCAATACATAAGTTTTAAGATTCTTACTAATCAGATATATTCCTCTGTGGGGAATAGGGGTTTTGAGTCCCGTTCACTGAGGAAGGTGTAGGTCTTGTCTATTCTGTATTTGGTTTATGGAATGGTACCTGTGCTAATATCAAACTCTGGTTTTATGCATCACCCCACCTCTCCTTCCCCCTTAAGCAGGCATAAGAGGGTTTTCTAAATGTGAGACTCTGTTCTCTTTCCTAACTCAGTTCATGTGTAGCCATGTTTACAGGATCTTCATAAGTGATATCTTATGATAAGTTTCTTTATCTGTGTGACGTATTTCACTTAGAATCATCGTACCTGAATCCACTCATTTTGCTGCTACTGGTCTTATGACATTGATTTCATGGCTGAGGGATATTCCATCGTATGTAAGTACCAAAATTTTTTGAACCAATTTTATATTTCCTCGGATATTTAAGGTGTACCCAAGTTGAGGTTCTTGTAAGCAGTGCATCCCTAAATTTTGGGGCGGCTCTGTCTTATTGATTTTCAGTTTTCCCAAGGTATATTCCCTAGACTGGAAGTGCCCTTGGCTCAGTAGCTCTGTTGTTTACGTCTTTCAGGGAACACAATGCACTCCTCCAGATAGGCAGTTGGCAATTTACATGCCGCCCATCAGCATAACAAGGCTCCCTTTTCTCCAGGGCCTGTCTTGCATTTCTGGTTTTTACCCATTTTGTGGATGTCCCTTTTGACCGGTGGGAAGTGATACTTCTTTGTAGTGCAGATCTGCTTTGCCCACTTGCTTGCTTGGCCAAAAAGGGCATATGCGTTTTCTCCAGAATATATTCAGGAGAAAAGGCATACGACCTTTTTGGCCAAGTGCATCTTTGTCGAATTTGTGACCCTCTTCCTGTGCTTTAAAGGCAATTCCAACATATCTGTGGAAATCTCTTTTCTTCTATTCTGCCTCGCTTTCAAATCCGCCTTGTTGCCTTCCCTTAACAGATTTTTTGACGATAGTTGTCCTTTATTACCCTACAAGTTTGTGAATTGCTATGCCCCTGAGCTCCATTTTTTAACTCGTTTTTTGTGAGCTGAACCCAAGTGCAATATTTTGGTTCAGGACCTATACTGGTTCCCGGTGGGTGGCTGAGACTTTGGTTAATTCTTCTTCCTCCCATGAAATAAGAGTGACATGTGCCCGTCCAAATGCCTAACAGCTACTCTCTCATTTGTTCTCCCTCTTCCCTTTCATCCTCTGCCAAATTGGCAACCTGTGCGAACCAGAAGGTTAAAGGGGCTGTCACAGCAAGTTGGGAGATTGATATTGAAGAAGTTGGAAAGTCAAAACGGAGCACCAGGAGAGGGATTATTTGTTTAGTTTTAGAGACCTTTCGTATTCACAGTGTGTCAATTCTCTAGGTTTCCCGTACATGCTAATAATGTAGTAATATACCCTTCAATCTGGAGAGTTGCGACACATGGAATGGGTACCATGCATTATTGCTTTAAAGGGTTTGCATTTGCTCACCCAATCTCACCAGTCCTTTCAGTCCCATCTATCCAACCTTATGCAACATCCAGCTGTCGTTGTAGATAGGGTCATTCCAGGTTTCATCAGAGACCCTGAAGGAATTGTAAAGAATTTCCCTGTTTTTATGTTTTGTTTTGAAATTCCTTTTTATTGTGGGTTTGAGCTGATTCTCGCTGCCCTGTTTATGCCAGTCTAGAAACACTTGATTCCCTTAAGGAGACATATCAATACATAGGTTTTAAGATTCTTAATAGTCAGATATATTCCTCTGTGGGAAATATGGCGTTTTGAGTCCCTTTCACTGAGGAAGCTCTATGTCTTGTCTATTCCACATTTGGTTTTTGGAACGGTACCTGTGCTTATATCAAACTCTGGTTTTATGCATCACCCCACCTCTCCTTTCCCCTTAAGCAGGCATAAGAGTTTTTTCTAAATATGAGACTCTGTTCTCTTTCCTAAATCTGTTCATGTGTAGCCATGTTTACAGGATTTTCATAAGTGATATTTTATGATAAGTTTCTTTTTCTGTGTGACTTATTTCACTTAGAATCATCGTACCTGAATCCACTCATTTTGCTGCTACTGGTCTTAGGACATTGATTTCATGGCTGAGGGATATCCCATCATACGTAAGTACCACAATTTTTTGAACCATTTTTATCTTTTCTGGGATATTTAAGGTGTACCCAAGATGAGGTTCTTGTAAGCAGTGCAGCCCTAAATTTTGGGGTGGTTCTGTCTTATTGATATTCAATTTTCCCAAGGTATATTCCCTAGACTGGAAGTGCCCTTGGCTCTGTTGCTCTGTTGTTTCCTTGTTTCAGGGAACACAATGCACTCCTCCAGATAGGCAGTTGGCAATTTACATTCCGCCCATCAGCATAACAAGGCTCCCTGTTTTCCAGGGCCTCTCTTGCCTTTCTGGTTTTTACCCATTTGGTGGATGTCCCTTTTGAACAGTGGGAAGTGATACTTCTTTGTAGTGTAGATTTGCATTGCCCACTTGCTTGCTTCGCCAAAAAGGGCATATGCATTTTCTCCTGAATATATTTAGGAGAAAACGCAAATGCACTTTTTGGCCAAGTGCATCATTGTCGAAGTTGTGACCCTCTTCCTGTGCTTTAAAGGCGATTCCAACGTACCTCTTGAAATCTGTTTCCTGCTCTTCTGCCTCGCTTTCAAGTCCGCCTCGTTGCCTTCCCTCAACAGATTTTTGGACGATAGTTGCCCTTTATTACTCTGCCACTTTGTGAATTGCTATGCCCCTGAGCTCCATTTTTTATCTCATTTTTTGTGAGCTGAACGCAAGTCCAATATTTTGGTTCAGAACCTATACTGGTTTTTGGTGGGTGGCTGAGTCTTTGGTTAATTCTTCTTCCTCCCGGGAAATAAGAGTGACATGTGCCCGTCCAAATGCCTAACAGCTACTCCTTCATTGGTTCTCCCACTTCCCTTTCATCATTTGCCAAATTGGCAACCTGTGCGAACCAGGAGGTTAAAGGTGCTGTCTCTCCAAGTTGGGAGATTGATAGTAAAGCAGTTGGAAAGTCAAACTGGCGCACAAGGAGAGGGACTATTCGTTGAGATTTAGAAAATTTCGTATTCACAGTGTGTCCATTCTTAGGTTTCCCTTACATGTTATAGCTATAGTAATATACCCTTCAACCTGGAGAGTTGGGACCCATGGAATGGGTGCCATGCATTATTGCTTTAAAGGGTCTGCATTTGCTCACCCAATCTCACCAATCCTCTCAGTCCCATGTGCCCAGCCTTATTCCACATACAGCTGTCATTGTAGACAGGGTCATTCCAGGTTTCATCAGAAACCCTGAAGGAATTGTAAAGAATTTCCTTTTATTTGTTTTTCAAATTCATTTTTATAGTGGGTTGGAGCTGATTCTCGCTGCCATGTTTATGTCAGTCTAGAAACACTTGATTCCCTTACGGAGACATATCAGTACATAGGTTTTAAGATTCTTACTAGTCAGATATATTCCTCTGTGGGAAATATGGGGTTTTGAGTCTCTTTCTCTGTTAAGGTGTAGGTCTTGTCTATTCCATAGCTGGTTTTTGGAACGGTACCTGTGCTTATATCAAACTCTGGTTTTATGCATCATCCCACCTCTCCTTCCCCCTTAAGCAGGCATAAGCGTGTTTTCTAAATGTGAGACTCTCTTCTCTTTCCTAACTCAGTTCATGTGTAGCCATGTTTACAGGATCTTCATAAGTGATATCTTATGGTACGTTTCATTTTCTGTGTGACTTATTTCACTTAGAATCATCGTACCTGAATCAACTCATTTTTCTGCTACTGGTCTTATGACATTGACTTCTGGGCTGAGGGATATTCCATTGTACGAATGTACCACAATTTTTTGAACCAGTTTTATATTTCCTGGGATACTTAAGGTGTACCCAAGTTGAGGTTCTTGTGAGCAGTGCAGCCCTAAATTTTGGGGTGGCTGTGTCTTATTGATTTTCAGTTTTCCCAAGGTATATTCCCTATACTGGAAGTGTCCTTGGCTCTGTAGCTCTATTGTTTACTTGTTTTAGGGAACACAATGCAATCCTCCAGAGAGGCAGTTGGCAATTTACATTCCGCCCATCAGCATAACAAGGCTCCCTGTTCTCCAGGGCCTGTCTTAAATTTCTGGTTTTTACCCTTTGTGTGGATGTCGCTTTGGACCGGTGTGAAGTGATACTTCATTGTAGTGCAGACTTGCATGCCCGCTTAGTTGCTTGGCCAAAAAGGGCGTATGCGGTTTCTACTGAATATACTCAGGAGAAAATGCATAAGCCATTTTTGGCCAAGTGCATCATTTTCGAAGTTGTGCCCCTCTTCCTGTGCTTTAAATGTGACTCCAACGTACCTCTTGAAATCTGTTTCCTGCTATTCTGCCTCGCTTTCAAGTCTGCCTCGTTGTCTTCCTTCAACACATTTTTGGACGATAGTTGTCCTTTATTACTCTGCCAGTTTGTGAATTGTTCTGCCCCTGAGCTCCGTTTTTTAACTGTTTTTTTGTGAGCTGTACGCAAGTCCAATATTTTGGTTCAGGACCTATACTGTTTCCCGGTGGGTGGCTGAGACTTTGGTCAATTCTTTTTCCTCCCGGGAAATAAGAGTGACATATGCCCGTCCAAATGCCTAACAGCTACTCTCTCATTTGTTCTCCCTCTTCCCATTCATCGTCTGCGAAATTGGCAACCTGTGCGAACCAGGAGGTTAAAGGTGCTGTCTCTCGACGTTGGGAGATTGATAGTAAAGCAGTTGGAAAGTCAAATGGGAGGACCAGGAGAGGGACTATTCGTTGAGTTTTAGAGACCTTTCTTATTCACAGTGTGTCCATTCTCTAGGTTTCCCGTACATGTTATAGCTGTAGTAATATTCCCTTCAACCTGGAGAGCTGGGACCCATGGGATGGGTGTCTTGCATTATTGCTTTAAAGGGTCTGAATTTGCTCACCCAATCTCACCAATCCTCTCAGTCCCATGTGTCCAGCCTTATGCCACCTCCAGCTGTCATTGTAGATAGGGTCATTCCAGGTTTCATCAGAGATCCTGAAGGATTTGTAAAGAATTTCCCTGTTTTTTTGTTTTGTTTCTGAAATTCCCTTTTATAGTGGCTTTGAGCCGATTCTCGCTGCCATGATTATGCGTGTCTAGAAACACTTGATTCCCTTACGGAGACATATCAATACATAGGTTTTAAGATTCTTACTAGTTAGATATATACTTCTGCGTGAAATATGGGGTTTTGAATCCCTTTCACTGAGGAAGGTGTAGGTCTTGTCTATTCCATAGTTGGTTTTTGGAATGGTACCTGTGCTTATATCAAACTCTGGTTTTATGCATCACCCCACCTCTCCTTCCCCCTTAAGCAGGCATAAGAGTGTTTTCCAACTGTGAGACACTGTTCTCTTTCCTAACTCAGTTCAAGACTAGCCAGGTTTACAGGATCTTCATAAGTGATATCTTATGATAAGTTTCTTTTTCTGTGTGACTTATTTCACTTAGAATCATCGTACCTGAATCCACTCATTTTGCTGCTACTGGTCATATGATATTGATTTCAAGGCTGAGGGATATTCCCTCGTACATAAGTACCACAACTTTTTCAACCATTTTTATATTTCCTGGGATATTAAGGTGTACC
Organism: Mesoplodon mirus; assembly: GCF_964341445.2. Lineage (NCBI taxonomy): Eukaryota > Metazoa > Chordata > Mammalia > Artiodactyla > Ziphiidae > Mesoplodon > Mesoplodon mirus. Next base: position 593,301 of record NW_028295653.1, on the reverse strand, counting down.
CAAGTTGAGGTTCTTGTAAGCAGTGCATTCCTAAATTTTGGGGTGGTTCTGTCTTATTGATATTCAATTTTCCCAAGGTATATTCCCTAGACTGGAAGTGCCCTTGGCTCTGTTGCTCTGTTGTTTCCTTGTTTCAGGGAACACAATGCACTCCTCCAGATAGGCAGTTGGCAATTTACATTCCGCCCATCAGCATAACAAGGCTCCCTGTTTTCCAGGGCCTCTCTTGCCTTTCTGGTTTTTACCCATTTGGTGGATGTCCCTTTTCAACAGTGGGAAGTGATTCTTCTTTGTAGTGTAGATTTGCATTGCCCACTTGCTTGCTTCGCCAAAAAGGGCGTATGCATTTTCTCCTGAATATATTTAGGAGAAAACGCAAATGCACTTTTTGGCCAAGTGCATCATTGTCGAAGTTGTGACCCTCTTCCTGTGCTTTAAAGGTGATTCCAACGTACCTCTTGAAATCTGTTTCCTGCTCTTCTGCCTCGCATTCAAGTCCGCCTCGTTGCCTTCCCTCAACAGATTTTTGGACGATAGTTGCCCTTTATTACTCTGCCACTTTGTGAATTGCTATGTCCCTGTGCTCCATTTTTTATCTCATTTTTTGTGAGCTGAACGCAAGTCCAATATTTTGGTTCAGAACCTATACTGGTTTTTGGTGGGTGGCTGAGTCTTTGGTTAATTCTACTTCCTCCCGGGAAATAAGAGTGACATGTGCCCGTCCAAATGCCTAACAGCTACTCCTTCATTGGTTCTCCCACTTCCCTTTCATCATTTGCCAAATTGGCAACCTGTGCGAACCAGGAGGTTAAAGGTGCTGTCTCTCCAAGTTGGGAGATTGATAGTAAAGCAGTTGGAAAGTCAAACTGGCGCACAAGGAGAGGGACTATTCGTTGAGATTTAGAAAATTTCGTATTCACAGTGTGTCCATTCTTAGGTTTCCCTTACATGTTATAGCTATAGTAATATACCCTTCAACCTGGAGAGTTGGGACACATGGAATGGGTGCCATGCATTATTGCTTTAAAGGGTCTGCATTTGCTCACCCAATCTCACCAATCCTCTCAGTCCCATGTGCCCAGCCTTATTCCACATACAGCTGTCATTGTAGACAGGGTCATTCCAGGTTTCATCAGAAACCCTGAAGGAATTGTAAAGAATTTCCTTTTATTTGTTTTTCAAATTCATTTTTATAGTGGGTTGGAGCTGATTCTCACTGCCATGTTTATGTCAGTCTAGAAACACTTGATTCCCTTACGGAGACATATCAGTACATAGGTTTTAAGATTCTTACTAGTCAGATATATTCCTCTGTGGGAAATATGGGGTTTTGAGTCTCTTTCTCTGTTAAGGTGTAGGTCTTGTCTATTCCATAGCTGGTTTTTGGAACGGTACCTGTGCGTATATCAAACTCTGGTTTTATGCATCACCCCACCTCTCCTTCCCCCTTAAGCAGGCATAAGCGTGTTTTCTAAATGTGAGACTCTCTTCTCTTTCCTAACTCAGTTCATGTGTAGCCATGTTTACAGGATCTTCATAAGTGATATCTTATGGTACGTTTCATTTTCTGTGTGACTTATTTCACTTAGAATCATCGTACCTGAATCAACTCATTTTTCTGCTACTGGTCTTATGACATTGACTTCTGGGCTGAGGGATATTCTATCGTACGAATGTACCACAATTTTTTGAACCAGTTTTATCTTTCCTTGGATACTTAAGGTGTACCCAAGTTGAGGTTCTTGTGAGCAGTGCAGCCCTAAATTTTGGGGTGGCTGTGTCTTATTGATTTTCAGTTTTCCCAAGGTATATTCCCTAGACTGGAAGTGTCCTTGGCTCTGTAGCTCTATTGTTTACTTGTTTTAGGGAACACAATGCAATCCTCCAGAGAGGCAGTTGGCAATTTACATTCCGCCCATCAGCATAACAAGGCTCCCTGTTCTCCAGGGCCTGTCTTAAATTTCTGGTTTTTACCCTTTGTGTGGATGTCGCTTTGGACCGGTGTGAAGTGATACTTCATTGTAGTGCAGACTTGCATGCCCGCTTAGTTGCTTGGCCAAAAAGGGCGTATGCGGTTTCTACTGAATATACTCAGGAGAAAATGCATAAGCCATTTTTGGCCAAGTGCATCATTTTCGAAGTTGTGCCCCTCTTCCTGTGCTTTAAATGTGACTCCAACGTACCTCTTGAAATCTGTTTCCTGCTATTCTGCCTCGCTTTCAAGTCTGCCTCGTTGTCTTCCTTCAACACATTTTTGGACGATAGTTGTCCTTTATTACTCTGCCAGTTTGTTAATTGTTCTGCCCCTGAGCTCCGTTTTTTAACTGTTTTTTTGTGAGCTGTACGCAAGTCCAATATTTTGGTTCAGGACCTATACTGTTTCCCAGTGGGTGGCTGAGACTTTGGTCAATTCTTTTTCCTCCCGGGAAATAAGAGTGACATATGCCCGTCCAAATGCCTAACAGCTACTCTCTCATTTGTTCTCCCTCTTCCCATTCATCGTCTGCGAAATTGGCAACCTGTGCGAACCAGGAGGTTAAAGGTGCTGTCTCTCGACGTTGGGAGATTGATAGTAAAGCAGTTGGAAAGTCAAATGGGAGGACCAGGAGAGGGACTATTCGTTGAGTTTTAGAGACCTTTCTTATTCACAGTGTGTCCATTCTCTAGGTTTCCCGTACATGTTATAGCTGTAGTAATATTCCCTTCAACCTGGAGAGCTGGGACCCATGGGATGGGTGTCTTGCATTATTGCTTTAAAGGGTCTGAATTTGCTCACCCAATCTCACCAATCCTCTCAGTCCCATGTGTCCAGCCTTATGCCACCTCCAGCTGTCATTGTAGATAGGGTCATTCCAGGTTTCATCAGAGATCCTGAAGGATTTGTAAAGAATTTCCCTGTTTTTCTGTTTTGTTTTTGAAATTCCGTTTTATAGTGGCTTTGAGCCGATTCTCGCTGCCATGATTATGCGTGTCTAGAAACAATTGATTCCCTTACGGAGACATATCAATACATAGGTTTTAAGATTCTTACTAGTTAGATATATTCTTCTGCGTGAAATATGGGGTTTTGAATCCCTTTCACTGAGGAAGGTGTAGGTCTTGTCTATTCCATAGTTGGTTTTTGGAACGGTACCTGTGCTTATATCAAACTCTGGTTTTATGCATCACCCCACCTCTCCTTCCCCCTTAAGCAGGCATAAGAGTGTTTTCCAACTGTGAGACACTGTTCTCTTTCCTAACTCAGTTCAAGAGTAGCCAGGTTTACAGGATCTTCATAAGTGATATCTTATGATAAGTTTCTTTTTCTGTGTGACTTATTTCACTTAGAATCATCATACCTGAATCCACTCATTTAGCTGCTACTGGTCTTATGACATTGATTTCATGGCTGATGGATATTCCATCGTACGTAAGTACCACAATTTTTTGAACCATTTTTTTATTTCCTGAGATATTTAAGGTGTACCCAAGTTGAGGTTCTTGTAAGCTGTGCAGCTCTAAATTTTGGGGTGGCTCTGTCTTATTGATTCTCAGTTTTCCCAAGGTATATTCCCTAGACTGGAAGTGTCCTTGGCTCTGTAGCTCTGTTGTTTACTTGTTTTAGGGAACCCAATGCACTCCTCCAGAGAGGCAGTTGGCAATTTACATCCCTCCCATCAGCATAACAAGGCTCCCAGTTCTCCAGGGCCTGTCTTGAATTTCTGGTTTTTACCCTTGTGTGGATGTCCCTTTGGACCGCTGTGAAGTGATACTTCTTTGTAGTGCAGACTTACATTGTCCGCTTGCTTGCTTGGCAAAAAAGGGCATATGCGTTTTCTCCTGAATATACTCAGGAGAAAACGCATACGCCCTTTTTGGCCAAGTGCATCATTGTCGAAGTTGTTCCCCTCTTCCTGTGTTTTAAAGTCGATTCCAATGTACCTCTTGAAATCTGTTTCCTGCTATTCTGCCTCGCTTTCAAGTCCGCCTCATTGCCTTCCCTCAACAGATTTTTGGATGATAGTTGTCCTTTATTACTCTGTCATTTTGTGAATTGCTGTGCCCCTGAGCTCCATTTTTTAACTCGTTTTTCGTGAGCTGAACGCAAGTCCCATGTTTTGGTTTAGGACCTATATTTGTTCCCGGTGGGTGGCTGAGACGTTTGTTAATTCTTCTTCCTCCCAGTAAATAAGAGTGACATGTGCCCATCCACATGCCTAACAGCTACTCTCTCTTTGGTTCTCCCTCTTCCCTTTCATCATTTGCCAAATTGGCAACCTGTGGGAACCAGGAGGTTAAAGGTGCTGTCTCTCCATGTTGGAAGATTGATAGTAAAGCAGTTAGAAAGTCAAACTGGAGCACCAGGAGAGGGACTATTCATTGAGTTTTAGAAACCTTTCGTATTCACAGTGTGTCCATTCTCTAGGTTTCCCTTACATGTTATAGCTGTAGTAATATTCCATTCAACCTGGAGAGATGGGACCCATGGAATGGGTGCCTTGCATTATTGCTGTAAAGGGTCTGCATTTGCTCACCCAATCTCACCAATCCTTTTAGTCCCATGTGTCCAGCCTTATGCCACATCCAGCTGTCGTTGTAGATAGGGTCATTCCAGGTTTCATCAGACACACTGAAGGAATTGTAAAGAATTTCCCTGTTTTTTTGTTTTGTTTTTGAAATTCCTTTTTATAGTGAGTTTGAGCTGATTCTCGCTGCCATGTTTATGCCAGTCCAGAAACACTTGATTGTTTAATGGAGACATATCAATACACAGTATTTAAGATTCTTACTAGTCAGATATATTCCTCTGCGGGAAATATGGGTTTTTTAGTCCCTTTCACTGAGGAAGGTGTAGGTCTTCTATATTCCATAGTTGGTTTTTGGAACAGTACCTATGCTTATATGAAACTCTGGTTTTATGCATCACCCCACCTCTCCTTCCCCCTTAAGCACGCATAAGTGTGTTGTCTGAAAGTGACACTCTGCTCTCTCTCCTAACTCAGTTCATGTGTAGCCATGTTTACAGGATCTTCATAAGTGATATCTCATGATAAGTTTCTTTTTCTGTGTGACTTATTTCACTTAGAATCATCGTACCTGAATCCACTCATTTTGCTGCTACTGGTCTTATGACATTGATTTCATGGCTGATGGATATTCCATCGTATGTAAGTACCACAATATTTTGAACCATTTTTATATTTCCTGGGATATTTAAGGTGTACCCAAGTTGAGGTTCTTGTAAGCAATGCAGCCCTAAATTTTTGGGTGGCTCTGTCTTATTGATTATCAGTTTTCCCAAGGTATATTCCCTAGACTGGAAGTGTCCTTGGCTCTGTAGCTCTGTTGTTTACTTATTTTAGGGAACACAATGCACTCCTCCAGAGAGGCAATTGGCAATTTACATCCCGCCCATCAGCAAAAAAATGCTCCATGTTCTCCAGGGCCTGCCTTGCCTTTCTGGTTTTTACCCATTATGTGGATGTCCTTTTTGACTGGTGGGAAGTGATACTTCTTTGTAGTGCAGACTTGCATTGCCCACTTGCTTGCTTGGCCAAAAGTACCGTATGCGTTTTCTCGTGAATATATTCAGGACAAAACGCATACGCACTTTTTGGCCAAGTGCATCATTGTCGAAGTTGTGCCCCTCTTCCTGTGCTTTACAGGCGATTCCTACGTACCTCTTGAAATCTGTTTCCTGCTATTCTGCCTCACTTTCAATTCCGCCTCGTTGCCTTTCCTCAACAGATTTTTGAATGATAGTTGTCCTTTATTACTCTGAAAGTTTGTGAATTGCTCTGCCCTATAGCTCCAGTTTTTAACTCGTTTTTTGTGAGCTGAACGCAAGTCCAATATTTTAGTTCATGACCTATACTGGTTCCCGGGGGGTGGCTGAGACTTTGGTTAATTCTTCTTCCTCCCGGGAAATAAGAGTGGCATGTGCCCGTCCAAATGCCTAACAGCTACTCTCTCATTGGTTCTCCCTCTTCCCTTTCAACCTTTGCCAAACTGTCAACCTTTGTGAACCAGGAGGTTAAAGGTGCTGTCTTCTCCATGTTGGGAGATTGATAGTAAAGCAGTTGAAAAGTCAAACTGTAGCACCAGGAGAGGGACTATTTATTGAGATTTAGAAACCTTTCGTATTCACAGTGTGTCCATTCTCTAGGTTGCCCATACATGTTATAGCTGTAGTAAAATTCCCTTCAACCTGGAGAATTGGTACCCTGTGGAATGGCTGCCATGCATTATTGCTTTAAAGGGTCTGCATTTGCTCACCCAATCTCACCAATCCTCTCAGTCCTATGTGTCCAGCCTTATGCCACATCCAGCTTTCGTTGTAGATAGGGTCATTCCAGGTTTCATCAGAGACCCTGAAGGAATTGTAAAGGATTTCCCTGTGTTTTTGTTTTGTTTTTGAAATTCCTTTTTATAGTCGGTGTGTGCTGATTCCCACTGCCAGGTTTATGCCTGTCTTGACACACTTGATTCCCTTATGGAGACATATCAATACATAGGTTTTAAGATTCTTACTAGTCAGATATATTCCTCTGCGGGAAATATGGGGTTTTGAGTCACTTTCACTGAGGAAGGTGTAGGTCTTGTCTATTCCATACTTGGTTTTTGGAACAGTACTTGTGCTTATATCAAACTCTGGTTTTATGCATCACCCCACCTCCCCTTCCCACTTAACCAGGCATAAGAGTGTTTTATAAATGTGAGACTCTGTTCTCTTTCTAACTCAGTTCATGTGTAGCCATGTTTACAGGATCTTCATTAGTGATATCTTATGATAAGTTTCTTTTTCTGTGTGACTAATTTCAGTTAGAATCATCGTATCTGAATCCACTCATTTTGCTGCTACTGCTCTTATGACTTTAATTTCATGGCTGAGGATTACTCCGTCATACTTAAGTACCACAATTTTTTGAACCATTTTTATCTTTCCTGGGATATTTAAGGTGTACCCAAGTTAACGTTCTTGTATGCATTGCCGGCCTAAATTTTGGGGTGGCTCTGTCTTATTGATTTTCAGTTTTCCCAAGGTATATTCCCTAGACTGGTAGTGCCCTTGACTCTGTAGCTCTGTTGTTTACTTGATTTAGGGAAAACAATGCACTCATCCAGAGATGCAGTTGGCAATATACGTCCCGCCCATCAGCATAACAAGGCTCCCTGTTCTCCAGGGCCTGTCTTGAATTTCTGGTTTTTACCCTTTTTGTGGATGTTCCTGTGGACCGGCGGGAAATGATACTTCTTTGTAGTGCAGACTTTCATGCCCGCTTGCTTGCTTGGCCAAAAAGGGTGTATGCGTTTTCTCCTGAATATACTCAGGAGAAAATTCATAAGCCAATTTTGGCCAAGTGCATCATTTTCGAAATTGTGCCCCTCAATGTGCTTTAAAGGTGATTCCAATGTACCTCTTGAAATCTGTTTCCTGCTATTCTGCCTCACATTCAAAACTGCCTCGTTGCCTTCCCTCAACAGATTTTTGGATGATAGTTGTCCTTTTTTACTCTGCCAGTTTGTGAATTGCTCTGCCCTATAGCTCCATTTTTTAATTCGTTTTTTGTGAGCTGAACTCAAGTCCCATATTTTGGTTTAGGACCTACACTGGTTCCCGGTGGGTGGCAGAGACTTTGGTTAATTCTTCTTCCTCCCGGGAAATAAGAGTGACATGTGCCCGTCCAAATGCCTAACAGCTACTCTCTGTTTGGTTCTCCCTCTTCCCTTTCATCCTTTGCCAAATTGGCAACCTGTGCGAACCAGGAGGTTAAAGGTGCTGTCTCTCCAAGTTGGGAGATTGATAGTAAAGCAGTTAGAAAGTGAAACTGGAGCACCAGGAGAGGGACTATTCGTTGAGATTTAGAAACCTTTCGTATTCACAGTGTTTTCATTCACTAGGTTTCCCATACATGTTGTAGCTGTAGTAATATTCCCTAAAACCTGGAGAGTTGGGACCCATGGAATGGGTGCCATGCATTATTGCTTTAAAGGGTCTGCATTTGCTCACGAATCTCACCAATCCTCTCAGTCCCATGTGTCCAGCCTTATGCCACCTCCAGCAGTCGTTCTAGATATGGTCATTCCAAGTTTCATCAGAGACACTGAAGGAATTGTAAAGAATTTCGCTGTTTTTTTGTTTTGCTTTTGAAATTCCTTTTTATAGTGGGTTTGAGCGGATTCTCGCTGCCATCTTTATGCCAGTCTACACACACTTGATTCCCATATGGAGACATATCAATACATAGGTTTTAAGATTCTTAGTAGTCAGATATATTCCTCTGCGGGAAATATGGTGTTTTGAGTCCCTTTCACTGAGGAAGGTGTAGTTCTTGTCTATTCCATACTTGGTTTCTGGAACGGTACCTGTGCTTATATCAACCTCTGGTTTTATGCATCACCCCACCTTTCCATCCCCCTTAAGCAGGCATAAGAGTGTTTTCTAAATGTGAGACTCTCTTCTCTTTCCTAACTCAGTTCATGTGTAGCCATGTTTACAGGATCTTCATAAGTGATATCTTATGATAAGTTTCTTTTTCTGTGTGACTTATTTCACTTAGAATCATCGTACCTGAATCCACTCATTTTGCTGCTACTGGTCTTATGACATTGATTTCATGGCTGATGGATATTCCATCGTACGTAAGTTCCAAAATTTTTTGAACCATTTTTATATTTCCTGGGATATTTAAGGTGTACCGAAGTTGAGGTTCTTGTAAGCAGTGCAGCCCTAAATTTTGGGGTGGCTCTGTATTATTGATTTTCAGTTTTCCCAAGGTATATTCCCTAGACTGAAATTGTCATTGGCTCTGTAGCTCTGTTGTTGACTTGTTTTAGGGAACACAATGCACTCCTCCAGAGAGGCAGTTGGCAGTTTACATCCCCCCCATCAGCATAACAGGGCTCCCTGTTCTCCAGGGCCTGTCTTGCCTTTCTGGGTTTTACCCTTTTTGTGGATGTCCCTTTGGACCGGTGGGAAGTGATACTTCTTTGTAGTGCATACTTGCATTGCCCACTTGCTTGCTTGACCAAAAAGGGCGTATGTGTTTTCTCCTGAATATACTCAGGAGAAAACGCATACGCCCTTTTTGGCCAAGTGCATCATTGTCGAAGTTGTGCCCCTCTTCCTGTGCTTTAAAGGCGATTCCAACATATCTCTTGAAATCTGTTTCATGCTATTCTGCCTCACTTTCAAGACCGCGTGTTTGCCTTCCCTCAACAGATTTTTGGATGATAGTTGTCCTTTATTACTATGCCAGGTTGTGAATTGCTCTGCCCTATAGCTCCATTTTTAACTCGTTTTTTGTGAGCTGAACGCAAGTCCCATATTTTCAATTAGGACCTATACTGTTTCCCGGTGCGTGGCTGAGACTTTGGTCAATTCTTCTTCCTCCCGGAAAATAAGAGTGTCATATGCCCGTCCAAATGCCTAACAGGTACTCTCTCATTGGTTCTCCCTCCTCCCATTCATCGTCTGTGAAATGGGTAACCTGTGCGAACCAGGAAGTTAAAGGAGCTGTCTCTCCAGGTTGGGAGATTGATAGTAAAGCAGTTGGAAAGTCAAAGCGGAGCACCAGGAGAGGGACTATTCGTTGAGTTTTAGAGACCTTTCGTATTCACAGTGCGTCCATTCTCTAGGTTTCCCGTACATGTTATAGTTGTAGTAATATTCCCTTCAACCTGGAGAGTTGGGACCCATGGAATTGTTGCCATGCATTATTGCTTTAAAGGTTCTGCATTTGCTCACCCAATCTCACCAATCGACTCAGTCCCATGTGTCCAGCCTTATGCCACATCCAGCTGTCATTGTAGATAGGGTCATTCCAGGTTTCCTCAGAGACCCTGAAGGAATTGTACAGAATTTCCCTGTTTTTTTGTTTTGTTTTTGAAATTCGTTTTTATAGTGGGTTTGAGCTGATTTTCGCTGCCATGATTATGCCTGTCTAGAAACACTTGATTCTCTTACGGAGACATATCAATACATAGGTTTTAAGATGCTTACTACTCAGATATATTCCTCTGTGGGAAATATGGGGTTTTGAGTCCTTTTCACTGCGGATGGTGTAGGTCTTGTCTATTCCATAGTTGCTTTTTGGAACGGTACCTGTGCTTATATAAAACTCTGGTTTTATGCATCACCCCACCTCTCCTTCCCCCTTAAGCAGGCATAAGAGTGTTTTCTAAATGTGAGGCTCTGTTCTCTTTCCTAACTCAGTTCATGTGTAGCCATGTTTACAGGATCTTCATAAGTGATATCTTATGATACGTTTATTTTTCTGTTTGACTTATTTCCCTTAGAATCATCGTACCTGAATCCACTCATTTTGCTGCTACTGGTCTTATGACATTGATTTCATGGCTGATGGATAGTCCATCGTACGTAAGTACCACAATTTTTTGAACCATTTTTATATTTCCTGGAATATTTAAGTTGTACCCAAGTTGAGGTTCTTGTAAGCAGTGCAGCCCTCAATTTTGGGGTGGCTCTGTCATATTGATTTTCAGTTTTCCCAAGGTATATTCCCTAGACTGGAAGTGTCCTTGGCTCTGTAGCTCTGTTGTTTACTTGTTTTAGGGAACACCATGCAAACCTCCAGAGAGGCAGTTGGCAATTTACATTCCGGCCATCAGCATAACAAGGCTCCCTGTTCTCCAGGGCCTGTCTTGCCTTTCTGGTTTTTTCCCATTTTGTGGATGTCCCTTTTGACCGATGGGAAGTGATACATCTTTGTAGTGCAGACTTGCATTGCCCACTTGCTTGCTTGGCCAAAAGTGCCGTATGCGTTTTCTCCTGAATATATTCAGGTCAAAACGCATATGCCTTTTTTGGCCAAGTTCATCATTGTCGTAGTTGTGCCCCTCTTCCTGTGCTTTAAATGCGATTCCAACGTACCTCTTGAAATCTATTTCCTGCTATTCTGCCTCGCTTTCAAGTCCGCCTCGTTGGCTTCCCTCAACAGATTTTTGGACTTTAGTTGACCTTTATTACTCTGCCAGTTTGTGAATTGCTGTGCCCCTGAGCTCCATTGTTTTACTCGTTTTTTGTGAGCTGAACGCAAGTCCAATATTTTTGTTCAGGACCTATACTGGTTTTGGGTGAGTGGCTGAGACTTTGGTTAATTCTTCTTCGTCCCGGGAAATGAGAGGGACATGTGCCCGTCCAAATGCCTAACAGCTACTCTCGAATTGTTTCTCCCTCTTCCCTTGCATTCTTTGCAAAATTGGCAACCTGTGCGAACCAGGAGGTTAAACGTGCTGTCTCTCCAAGTTGGGAGATTGATAGTAAAGCAGTTGAGAAGTAAAACTGGGGCACAAGGAGAGGGACTATTCGATGAGATTTAGAAACGTTTCGTATTCACAGTGTGTCCATTCTCTAGTTTTCCCGTACATGTTATAGCTATAGTAATATTCCCTTCAACCTGGAGAGTTGGGATCCATGGAATGGGTGCCATGCATTATTGCTTTAAAGTGTCTGCATTTGCTCACCCAATCTCACCAATCCTCTCAGTCCCATGTGTCCAGCCTTATGCCACATCCAGCTGTCGTTGTAGATAGGGTCATTCCAGGTTTCATCAGAGACCCTGGAGGAATTGTAAAGAATTTCCCTGTTTTTTTGTTTTGTTTTTGAAATTCCTTTTTATAGTTGGTTTGAGCTGATTCTCACTGCCATGTTTATGCCAGTCTAGACACACTTGATTCCCTTACGGAAACATATCAATACATAGGTTTTAAGATTCTTACCAGTCAGATATATTCCTCTGCGGGAAATATGGGGTTTTGAGTCCCTTTCACTGAGGAAGGTGTAGGTCTTGTCTATTCCATAGTTGGTTTTTGGAACAGTACCTGTTCTTATATCAAACTCTGGTTTTATGCATTACCCCACCTCTCCTTCCCCCTTAAGCAGGCATAAGAGTGTTTTCTAAATGTGAGACTCTGTTCTCTTTTCTAACTCAGTTCATGAGTAGCCAGGTTTACAGGATCTTCATAAGTGATATCTTATGATAAGTTTCTTTTTCTGTGTGACTTATTTCACTTAGAATCATCGTACCTGAATCCACTCATTTTGCTGCTACTGGTCTTATGACATTGATTTCATGGCTGAGGGATATTCCATCGTACGTAAGTACCACAATTTTTTGAACCATTTTTATGTTTCCTGGGATATTTAAGATGTACCCAAGTTGAGGTTCTTGTAAGCATTGCAGCCCTAAATTTTGGGCTGGCTGTGTCTTATTGATTTTCAGGTTTCCCAAGGTATATTCTCTAGACTGGAAGTGCCCTTGGCTCTGTAGCTCTGTTGTTTACTTCTTTTATGGAACACAATGTACTCTTCTACAGAGGCAGTTGGCAATTTACATCCCGCCCATCAGCATAACAAGGCACCCTTTTCTTCATGGCCTGTCTTGAATTTCTGGTTTTTACCCTGTTTGTGGATGTTCCTGTGGACCGGTGGGAAGTGATACTTCTTTGTAGTGCAGACTTGCATGCCCGCTTGCTTGCTTGGCCAAAAAAGGCGTATGCGTTTTCTCCTGAATATACTCAGGAGAAAATGCATAAGCCCTTTTTGGCCAAGTGCATCATTGTCGAAGTTGTGCCCCCCTTCCTGTGCTTTAAATGTGATTCCAACGTACCTCTTGAAATCTTTTTCAAGCTATTCTGCCTCGATGTCAATCCGCCTCGTTGACTTCCCTCAACAGATTTTTGGACGATAGTTGCCCTTTATTACTCTGCCACTTTGTGAATTGCTGTGCCCCTGAGCTCCGTTTTTTAACTCGTTTTTTCTGAGCTGTACACAATCCAGTAATTTGGTTCAGGACCTATACTGGTTCCCGGTGCGTGGCTTAGAATTTGGTCAATTCTTCTTCCTCCAGGGAAATAAGAGTGACATATGCCCATCCAAATGCCTTACAGCTACTCTCTCATTGGTTGTCTCTCTTACCATTCATCATCTGCTAAATTGGCAACCTGTGCGAAACAGGAGGTTAAAGGTGCTGTCTGTCCAAGTTGGGAGATTGATAGTAAAGCAGTTGGAAAATCATACCGGAGCACCAGGAGAGGGACTATTTGTTGAGTTTTAGGGACCTTTCGTATTCACATTGTGTCCAGTCTCTAGGTTTCCCGTACATGTTTTAGCTGTAGTAATATTCCCTTCAACCTGCAGAGTTGGGACCCATGGAGTGTGTGCCATGCATTATTGCTTTAAAGGGTCTGCATTTGCTCACCCAATCTCACCAATCCTCTCAGTCCCATGTGTTCAGCCTTATGCCACATCCAGCTGTCATTGTAGATAGGGTCATTCCAGGTTTCATCAGAGACCCTGAAGGAATTGTAAAGAATTTCCCTTTTTTTATTTTTGAAATTCCTTTTTATAGTTGGTTTGAGCTGATTCTCGCTGCCATGTTTATGCCAGTCTAGACACACTTGATTCCTTAAAGAGACATATCAATACATAGGTTTTAAGATTCTTATTAGTCAGATATATTCCTCTGTGGGAAATATGGTGTTTTGAGTCCCTTTCACTGAGGAAGGTGTAGGTCTTGTCTATTCCATAGTTGGTTTTTGGAACGGTACCTTTGCTTATATCAAACTCTTGTTTTATGCATCACCCCACCTCTCCTTCCCCCTTAAGCAGGCATAAGAGTGTTTTCTAAATGTGAGACTCTCTTCTCTTTCCTAACTCCGTTCATGTGTAGCCATGTTTAGAGGATCTTCATAAGTTATATCTTATGATAAATTTCTTTTTCTGTGTGACTTATTTCACTTAGAATCATCGTACCTGAATCCACTCATTTAGCTGCTACTGGTCTTATGACATTGATTTCATGGCTGAGGGATATTCCATCGTACGTAAGTTCCACAATTTCTTCAACCCTTTTTGTCTTTCCTGGGATTTTTAAGGTGGACACAAGTTGAGGCTCTTTTAAGCAGTGCAAACCTAAATTTTTGGGTGGCTCTGGCTTATTGATTTTCAATTTTCCCAAGGTATATTCCTTAGCCTGAAAGTGCCCTTGGCTCTGTAGCTCTGTTGTTTATTTTTTTAGGGAACACAATGCACTCCTCCAGAGAGGCAGTTGGCAACTTACGTCCCGAACATCATCATAAAAAGTCTCCCAGTTTTCCAGCGCCTGTCTTGCCTTTCTGGTTTTTACACAATTTGCAGATGTCCCTTTTGACTGGTGGGAAGTGATGCTTCCTTGTAGTGCCGTTTCACATTGCCCGTTTGATTGCCTGGCCAAAAAGGTTCTATGTGTTTTCTCCTGAATATATTCAGGAGAAAACTCATACGCCCTTTTTGGCCAAGTGTATCATTGTCAAAGTTGTGCCCCTATTCCTGTGCTTTAAAGGCACTTCCAACGTACCTCTTGAAATCCGTTTCCGCCTATTCTGCCTCGCTTTCAAATCCGCCTCGTTGCCTTCCCTCAACAGATTTTTGCACGATAGCGGTCCTTTACTCCTCTGCCAGTTTGTGAATTGCTGTGCCCCTGAGCTCCATTTTTCAACTCGTTTTTTGTGAGCTGAATGCAAGTCCAAAATATTGGTTCAGGTCCTATACTGCTTCCCGGCGGGTGGCTGAGACTTTGGTTAATTCTTCTTCTTGCCGCGAAATTAGTGTCACATGTGCCCCTCCAAATACCTAACAGCTACTCTCTCATTGGTTCTTCCTCTTCCCTTTCATCCTCTGCCAAATTGTCAACCTGTGCAAACCAGGAGGTTAAAGGGGCTGTCTCTCCAATTTGGGAGATTGATATTAAAGGCATTGGAAAGTGAAACCGGAGCACCAGGATAGGGACTATTCGTTGAGTTTTATAAACCTTTCATATTCACAGTGGGTCCATTCTCTTGGTTACCCGTACATGTTATAGCACTAGTAATATTCCCCTCAATCTGGAGAGTTGGGACCCATCGAATGGCTGCCACACATTATTGCTTTAAGGTTCTGCATTTGCTCACCCAATGTCACCAATCCTCTCAGTCCCATGTGTCCAGCCATATGCCACATCCTGCTGTTATTGTAGATAGAGTCATACCAGGTTTCATCAGAGACCCTGAAGGAATTGTAAAGAATTTCCCTGTTTTTTTGGTTTGATTTTGAAATTCCTTTCTATAGTGGGTTTGAGCTGATTCTCACTGCCATGTTTATGCCAGTCTAGACATACTTGATGCCCTTACGGAGATATATCAATACATAGGTTTTAAGATTCTTATTAGTAAGATATATTCCTCTGCGGGGAATATGGGTTGTTGTGTCCCTTTCCCTGAAGAAGGTGTAGGTCTTGTCTATTCCGTA
Source organism: Mesoplodon mirus (assembly GCF_964341445.2). Lineage (NCBI taxonomy): Eukaryota > Metazoa > Chordata > Mammalia > Artiodactyla > Ziphiidae > Mesoplodon > Mesoplodon mirus. Next base: position 578,033 of record NW_028295653.1, on the reverse strand, counting down.
TTAGGTTTTTGGAAAGGTACCTGTACTAATTCAAACTCTGGTTTTATGCATCACCCCACCTCTCAATCCCCCTTAAGCAGGCATAAGCGTGTTTTTTAAATGTGAGTCTCTCTTCTCTTTCCTAACACAGTTCATGTGTAGCCATGTTTACAGGATCTTCATAAGTGATATCTTATGGTAATTTTCTTTTTCTGTGTGACTTATTTCACTTAGAATCATCGTACCTGAATCCACTCATTTTGCTGCTACTGGCCTTATGACATTGATTACATGGCTGAGGGATATTCCTTGTACATAAGTACCACAATTTCTTGAACCATTTTTGTCTTTCCTGGGATATTTAAGGTGTACCCAAGTTGAGGTTCTTGAAAGAAGTGAAACCCTAAATTTTGGGGTGGCTCTGTCTTATTGATTTTCAGTTTTCCCAATGTATATTTCCTAGACTGGACGTGCCCTTGGCTCTGTAGCTCTGTTGTTTATTTGTTTTTCGGAACACAATGCACTCCTCCAGAGAGGCAGTTGGCAACTTAATCCCGCAAATCAGCATAACAAGGCTCCCAGTTCTCCAGGGGCTGTCTTGCCTTTCTGGTTTTTACACATTTTGCGGATATCCCTTTTGACTGGTTTGAGGTGATAAATCTTTGTAGTGCAGATTTGCATTGTCTGCTTGCTGGATGGCCAAAAAGGGCGTATTCGTTTTCTCCTGAATATATTCAGGAGAAAATGCATATGCCCTTTTTGGCCAAGTGCATCATTGTCGAAGTTGTGCCCCTCTTCCTGTGCTTTAAAGGCGATTCCAACATACCTCTCGAAATCTGTTTCCTGCTATTCTGCATCGCTTTCAAGTCCGCCTCGTTGCCTTCCATTAAACAAATATTTGGACGATAGTTGTCCTGTATTTCTCTGCCAGTTTGTGAATTGCTGTGCCCATGAGCTCCATTTTTCAACTCGTTTTTTGTGAGCTGAATGCAAGTCCATACTTTGGTTCAGGACCTATACTGGTGTGTGGTGGGTGGCTGAGACTTTGGTTAATTTTTCTTTCGGCCGGGAAATTAGAGGGATATGTTCCCGTCCAAAAGCCTAACAGCTACTCTCTTATTGGTTCTCCCTCTTCCCTTTCATCCTCTGCCAAATTGGCAACTTGTGAGAACCAGGAGGTTAAAGGGGCTGTCTCTCCAAGTTGGGAGATTGATAGTAAAGCAAATGGAAAGTCAAACCGGAGCACCAGGAGAGGGACTATTAGTTGAATTTTAGAGACCTTTAGTATTCACAGTGTGTCCATTCTCTAGGTTTCCCGTACATGTTATAGCTGTAGTAATATTCCCTTCAACCTGGAGAGTTGGGACCCATGGAGTGGGTGCCACTCATTATTGCTTTAAAGGGTCTGCATTTGCTCACCCAATCTCACCAATCCTCTCAGTCCCAAATGTCCATCATTATGCCACATCCAGTTGTCATTGTAGATAGGGTCATTCCATGTTTCATCAGAGACCCTGAAGGAATTGTAAGAAATTTCCCTGTTTTTTTTTTTGTTTTTGAAATTCCTTTTTATAGTGGGTTTGAACTGATTCTCACTGTCACATTTATGCCAGTCTAGACACACTTGATTCCCTTATGGAGACATATCAATACATAGGTTTTAAGATTCATACTAGTAAGTTATATTACTCTGTGGTGAATGTGAGATGTTGAGTCCCTTTCACTGAGGAATGTGTAGGTCTTGTCTATTTCGTATTTGGTTTTTGGAACGGTACCTGTACTAATATCAAAATCTGATTTTATGCATCACCCCACCTCTCCTTCCCCCTAAAGCAGGCATAAGAGTTTTTTTTTAAATGTGAGTCTCTCTTCGCTTTCCTAACTCAGTTTATATGTAGCCATGTTTACAGGATGTTCATAAGTGATATCTTATGATAAGTTTCTTTTTCTGTGTGACTTACTTCACTTAGAATCATCGTACCTGAATCCACTCATTTTGCTGCTACTGGTCTTATGACATTGATTTCATGGCTGAGCGATATTCCATCATACGTAAGTAACACAATTTCTTGAACCATTTTTGTCTTTCCTGGGATATTTAAGGTGTACACAAGTTGAGGTTTTTGTAAGCAGTGCAGCCCTGAATTTTGGTGTGGATCTGTCTTATTTATTTTCAGTTTTCCCAAGGTATATTCCCTAGAATGGAAGTGCCCTTGGCTCTGTAGCTCTGTTTTTTACTTGTTTTAGGGAACACAATGCACTCCTCCAGAGAGGCAGTTGGCAATTTACATCCCGCCCATCAGCATAACAAGGCTCCCTGTTCTCCAGGGCCTGTCTTGACTTTCTGGTTTTTACCCATTTTGTGGATGTCCCTTTTGACTGGTGGGAAGTGATACTTTTTTGTAGTGCAGATTTGCATTGCCCGCTTGCTTGCTTGTCCAAAATGGGTGTATGCGTTTTCTCCTGAATATATTCACGTGAAAACCCATATGCCCTTTATGGCCATTTCCATAATTTTCGAAGTTGTAATGCTTTTCCTGTGTTTAAAGGCGATTCCAATGTACCTCTTGAAATCTGTTTCATGCCATTCTGCCTCATTTTCCATTCCTTCTCGTGGCTTTCCCTCAACAGATTTTTCGAAGAGAGTAGTCCTTTATAACTCTGCAGTTTAGTGAATTGCTGTGGCCATGAGCTCCATTTTTCAACTCGCGTTTTTGTGAGATGACCGCAAATCAACAGTTTTGCTTCTGGACTTATACTGGTTCTGGGGGGCAGGCTGAGACTTTGGTTAATTCCTCTTAGTGATGGGAAATTAGAGAGTCATGTGGCCGTCCAAATGCCTACAGCTACTCTCTCATTGGTTCTCTCGCTTCCCTTATATCCTCTGCACAATTTGCCAACTGTGCGAACCAGGAGGTTATAGGGGATGACTTTCCAAGTTGGGAGATTGATAGTAAAGCAGTTGGAATGTCAAACTGGAGAACAAGGAGAGAAAAAAGTAGTAGAGTTTTACAAACCTTTCACCATCAGATGGTTTCCATTCTCTAGGTTCCCATACACGTTACAACTGTAGTGATATTCCCTTCTACCTGGAGAGATGGAAACCATGGAATGGGTGGCAGGCATTATTGCTTTAAACGGTCTGCATTTTTTCACCCAATCTCACCAATCCTCTCAGTCCCAAGTGACCAGCCTTATGCCACATCCAGCTGTCATTGTAGATAGGGTCATTACAGGTTTCATCAGAACCCCTGAAGGTATTGTGTAAGAATTTTACTGTTTTTATGTTTTGTTTTGAAATTCATTTTTATAGTGGGTTTGAGCTGATTCTCACTGCCATGTTTATGTCGTTCTAGACACACTTGGTTCCCTTATGGAGACATATCAATATAGGTTTTAAAATTCTTAATAGTCAGATATATTTCTCTGCGGGGAATAGGGTTGGTGAGTTCCGTTCACTGAGGAAGGAGTAGGGCTTGTCTCTTCTGTTTTTGGATTATGGAACGGTACCTGTGCTAATATCAATCTTATGTTTTGGGCATCTCCCCACCTCTCTTCCCCTTAAGCAAGCTTTAGATAGTTTTCTAAATCTGAGACTCTGTTCTCTTCCCTAAATCAGTTCATATGTAGACATGTTTACATTCCTTTCATAAGTGATATCTTATGTCAGAATGCACCATGGCCGTTCTCATAATAATGCTCCATGACCCCTGTCATCACAATGCACCATGACCTGGTTATCAAAATGCTCCATGTCCCTTGTCATCACAATTCTCCATGTCCTTGTCATCACAATGCTACATGACACTACTCATCAAAATGTTACATGCTCTTGTCATCAAAATTCACCTTCCACATGACATTGCAATGCTCCATGCACTTGTCATCACAATGCTCCATGCACATGTCATCACAAAGCTCCATGCACTTGTCATCACAATGCTCCATGACCCCTGTCATAACAATGCTCACTGAAACCTGTCATCACAATGCTTCATGCCCCTTGTTATTACAGTGCTCCATGATGCTCGACATCACAATTACCCAAGGTCTCCTCATCACAATGCTCCATGGCCAATATCATCACAATTCTCCATAACCACTGTCATCACAACACTCCATGACACCTGACAACACAATGATTCGGGACTCTTGTCATCACAATGTTCCATTCCCAATCATCACAATGCTCCATGACACCGGTCATCACAATACTCCATGAATATTTTCAGCCCAATGTTCCATGACCCTTATCATCATAGTGATCCATGTCGTTGTCATCCCTATGCTCCATGACTACTGTTTTCACAATGCTCCGTGACACTTGTCATCACAGTGCTCCATGACACCTGTCATCACAATGCTCCATGCCTTTGTCAGCAAAATGCTACATGACCTTGTCATTACAATGCTCTATTTGATTGTCATCACAATCCTCCATGAAACTTGGGATCACATTGCTACATGCCCTTGTCATCACAATGCTCCATGCTCCTTGAAATCAAAATGATCCATGACCTCTGTCATCACAATGCTCCAAGCCCTTGTGATCACAATGTTCCATAACATTTGTCATCACAACGCTCCATGATGCCTGTCATCACAATACTCCATGCCCTTTTCATCACAATGCTCCATGACCTTCTCATCACAATTCTCAATACACTTGTCATCACAATGCTCCCTGACAATAGTCGTCAGAATGCTCCTTGAACACTGTCACGAAAAGGCTCCATGCCTTTTTCATCACAATGCCCCATGCCGTTTTCATCACAATGCTCCATGACATTGTCATCAAAATACTCCACAAGCTAGTCATCAGAATGCTCCATCACCCTTGTCATCACAATTCTCCATGCACTTGTCAGCACAATGCTCCCTGACCCTTGTCATCACAATGCTCCAAGCCATTGTCATCACAATGCTCCATTACCTTTGTCATCAGTATCCTCCATGACACTTGGCATCACAATGCTCCATGCCATTGTCATCAGAATGGGCCATTACATATGTCATCACAATGCTCCCTGACACCTGTCTTCACAATACTTCATGAACTACCTGGTCATCACAATGCTCCATTCCCTTGTCATCTCAATGCTCCATGACCCCTGTCATCACAATCCTCCGTGGCTCCAGTCATCACAATGCTTCATGACCTTTGTCACCACAATGGTCCATGCCCTCGTCATCAACAGTCTCTGTGACCTTTTTAACCACAATGCTCCATGAACTTTTCATCACAATGCTCTTTGACCCTTGTCATCACAATGCTCTATGCCTTTCTCAGCACAATGCTCCATGACCCTTGACATCACAATGCTCCATGCACTTGTCAGCACAATGCTCCATGACACATGTCATCACAATTCTCCATGACTCCTGTCATCACAGTGCTCCGTAACTCCAGTCATCACAATGCTTCATAACGTTTGTCATCACAATGGTCCATGCCCGTGTCATCACAAGGCTCTGTGACCTTTCTAACCACAATGATCCATGAAGTTTTCATCACAATTCTCTGTGACCCTTTTCATCACAATGCTCCATTTCTTTGTGAGAACAATGGTCTGTGACCATTGTCTTCAAAATGTGCCACGCACATTTCATCACAACGGTCCACAAAAGTGTCATTGCCATGCTCTATAAACCTTGTAATCACAGTGCTCCATGCACTTCTCATCAAAATGCTCTCTCACCAGAGATATCACAGTGTTCCATCACTAGTCATCACAATACTCTCTCACCCCTGTAATCACAATGTTCCATGATCCTTTCATCACACTGCTACATCCCCTTATCCTCACAATGTTCCATGACCCCTGACATCACAATATTCCATGACCCTTTCATCACACTGCTACATCCACTTATCCTCACAATGTTCCATGACCCCTGCTATCACAATGTTCCATAAACCCTGTCATCAAAATGCTCCATGATCCATTTCATCACAAAGCTCCAAGACCCCTGACATCACAATGTTCTATAACACCTGCCATCAAAATGTTCCATTACACTTTTCATCAAATTGCTGCATGACCCGGTCATCAGAATGCTCCCTGCACTTCTCATCACAAAGCACCGTGCCCTTGTAATCAAAATGCTCCATGACTTGTCATCACAAAGCTCCATGACACTTGGCATCAAAATGCTCCATGTCATTGTCATCACAATGCTCAATTAACCCTCCCATCATATTGCTCAATGCCTTTGTCATCACAAAGCTCCATGACACTTGTCATCACAATGCTTGATGCCCTTCTTATCACAATGCTCCATGCCCTTGTCATTACAATCCTGCATGACCCATGTATCATAGTGTTCTGTACCATTGTCATCACAATGCTCCATGCCCACTCTCATCACAATAATCCCAGAAACATTTCAGAGCAATGTTCCATACCCTTCTCATCACAATGCTCCAGTACCTCTGTCATAACAATGCACCATGATCCCTGCCATCACAATGTAACACGGCCTATTCATCACAAGGTTCCATGACACCTGTCATCACAATGCTGAAGGCCGCTTAAATCACAATGCTCCATGCCCTTGTTATCACAAAGCTCCATGACACATGTCATCAGAATGTTCCATGCCCTTCACATCCCAATGCTCCATGCCCTTGTCATCACACTGCTCCAAGACCCCTGTAAACACAAGTCTCCATGCCCCTTTTCATCTCAATGCTCCATGAGCCCTGTCATCACAATGAACCATGCCCATCATCATAATGCTTCAGGCTATTGTCATCACAATGAAATCAGTATTCTCCATGACCTCTGTCATCATAATGCTCCAAAACCTTGTGATCACAATGTTCCATAACACTTATCACCACAACACGCTATGACGCTCATCATCACAATTATCCATGGTCTTCTCATCACAATGGTCCATGATCTTTGTCATCACAATGCTCAATACACTTGTCATCACAATGCTCCCTGACACTTGCCGTCAGTATGCTCCTTGTACCCAGTCATGAAAAGGCTCCATGCCTTTGTCATCACAATAATCCATGCCCTTGTCATCACAATGCTCCAAGACCCCTGTAATCAAAATGCTCCATGACCCTTTTCATCAGAATGATCCATGAGATTTGTCATCAGAAGTCTCCATGGTCTTCTAATCACAATGCTCCACGACCTTGTCATCACCATGCTCCATTCCCTTGTCATCACAATGCTCCATGACCCCTGTCATCACAATACTCCATGAACATTTTCAGCCCAATGCTCCATGAACCTTGCCATCACAATGATCCATGCCATTGTCATCCCAATGCTCCTTGACCCCTGTATTCACAATGCTCAATGACGCTTGTCATCACAGTGCTCCATGACCCATGTCATCACAATGCTCCATGCCTTTGTCAGCAAAATGCTACATGGCCTTGTCATTACAATGCTCTATGCGCTTGTCATAACAATACTCCATTACCATTGTCATCACAATCCTCCATGAACCTTGGGATCACATTGCTTCATGCCCTTGTCATCACAATGCTCCATGCTCCTTGAAATCAAAATGATCCATGACCTCTGTCATAAAAATGCTCAAATCACATGTGATCACCTTGTTCCATAACACTTGTCATCACAACGCTCCATGCTCCATGCCCTTTTCATCACAATGCACCATTCCAACTGTCATCGCAATAATCCATGAAACTTATTAGATCAATGCTCCATGCCCTTGTCATCACAATGCTCCATGCCCTTGTTATCACAATGCTCCATGACCCCTGTCTTCACAGTGCTCCGTGACTCCAGTCATCACAATGCTTCATGACCTTTGTCACCACAATGGTCCATGCCCTCGTCATCAACAGTCTCTGTGACTTTTTTAACCACAATGCTCCATGAACTTTTCATCACAATGCTCTTTGACCCTTGTCATCACAATGCTCTATGCCTTTCTCAGCACAATGCTCCATGACACTTGACATCAAAATGCTCCATGCACTTGTCAGCACAATGCTCCATGACACATGTCATCACAATGCTCCATGAACCCTGTCATCACAATGCTCCATTACTCCAGTCATCACAATGCTTCATAACGTTTGTCATCACAATGGTCCATGCCCGTGTCATCACAAGGCTCTGTGACCTTTGTAACCACAATGCTCCATGAACATGTCATCACAATTCTCTGTGACCCTTGTCATCACAATGCTCCATTTCTTTGTGAGAACAATGCTCCTTGACCATTGTCTTCAAAATGTGCCATGCGCATTTCATAACAACGGTCCACATACTTGTCATTGCCATGCTCCATGACCCTTGACATCACAATGCTCCATGCGCTTGTCAGCACAATGCTCCATGACACATGTTATCAAAATGCACCATGCTCTTCTCATCACAATGCTCCTTAAAATATGTCATCACAATGCTCCATGCACTTCTTATCAAAATGCTCTCTCACAACTGATATCACAATGCTACATCACTATTTGTCATAATACTCTCTAACCACTGTCATCACAATGTTCCATGACTCCTGTCATCACAATGCTACATGCACTTATCATCACAATGTTGGATGACCCCTGACATCACAATGTTCCATAACACCTGTCATCAAAATGTTCCATGACACTTTTCATCAAATTGCTCTATGACCCTGTCATCAGAATGCTCCCTGCCTTTCTCATCACAATGCACAACGCCCTTGCCATCAAAATGCTCCATGACCTCTGTCATCACAAAGATCAATGACCCTTGGCATCACAATGCTCCATGTCATTGTCATCACAATGCTCCATTAACGCTCTCATCACATTGCTCCATGCTCTTGTCTTCACAAAGCTCCATGACACATGTCATCAGAATGCTCCATGGACTTCTCATCACAATGCTCCATGCCCTTACCATCACAATGCTCCATTACTCTGTGATAACAATGCTCCATGACCCCTGCCATAACAATGTTCCATGGCCTTGTCATCACAAACCTCCATGACCCTCCTCATCACAATGCTCCAAGAACCCTGTAATCACAATGCTCTATGCCCCTTTCCATCTCAATGATCCAAGAACACTGTCATCACAATGTACCATGCCTTTCATCATAATGCTTCATGCTATTGTCATCACAATGAAATCAAAATGCTCCATGACCTCTGTCATAACAATGCCACACACCCTTGTGATCACAATATTCCAAAACACTTGTCATCACAAAGCCCCATGACTCTCGTCATCACAATTATCCATGGTCTTCTCATCACAATGCTCCGTGATCTTTGTCATCACAATTCTCAAATACACTTGTCATCACAATGCTCCCTGACACTTGTCGTCAATATGCTCCTTGAAACCTGTCATGACAAGGCTCCATGCCATTTTCATCACAATGATCCATGCCCTTTTCATCACAATGCTCCAAGACCCATGTAATCAAAATTCTCCATGCCCTTGTCATCACAAAGCTCCATGTCTTTTTCAGAACAATGCTCAATGACCATAGTCATCACAATTTGCAACGCACATTTCATCAAAACGGTCCACAACCTTGTCATTGCTATGCTTCATAAACCTTGTAATCACAATGGTCCATGCACTTCTCATCAAAATGCTCTCTCACCAGAGATATCACAATGTTCTATCTCTAGTCATCACAATACGCCCTCACCCCTGTAATCACAAAGTTCCAGGACCCTGTCATCACAATGCTACATCCCCTTATCATCACAATGTTCCATGACCCATGACATCACAATGTTCCATAACCCCTGTCAACAAAATGCTCCATGACCCTTTTCATCGCAAAGCTCCAAGACCCCTGACATCACAATGTTCTATAACCCCTGCCATCAAAATATTCCTTTACAGTTTTTATCAAATTGCTGCATGACCTGGTCATCAAAATACTCCCTGCACTTCTCAGCACAATGCACCATGCCCTTGTCATCAAAATGCTCCATGACTTGTCATCACAAAACTCCATGACCCTTGGCATCACAATGCTCCATGTCATTGTCATCACAATGCTCCATGAAAACACTCATCACATTGCTCCATGCCCTTGTCATCACAAAGCTCCATGACACTTGTCATCACAATGCTCGATGACTTTCTCATCACAATGCTCCATGCCCTTATCATTACAATCCTGCATGACCCATGTATCACAGTGTTCCGTGCCCTTGTCATCACAATGCTCCATGCCCACTCTCATCAAAATAATCCATGAAACATTTCAGACGAATGTTCCATGCCCTTCTCATCAAAATGCTCCATTACACCTGTCATAACAATGCACCATGACCCTTGCCATCACAATGTTCCATGGCCTAGTCATCACAAGGTTCCTTGACACTTGTCATCACAGTGCTCCAGACCCCTGAAATCACAATGCTCCATGCCCTTGTCATCACAAAGCTCCATGACGCATGTCATCAGAATGTTCCATGGCCTTCTCATCACAGTGCTCCATACCCTTGTCATCACAATGCTCCAAGACCCTTGTAATCACAATGCTCCATGCCCCTTTTCATCTCAATGCTTCAGGACCCCTGTCATCACAATGCACCATGCCCATCATCATAATGCTTCAGGCTATTTTCATCACAAATAAATCAATATTCTCCATGACATCTGTCATCATAATGCTCCAAACCGTTGGGATCACAATGTTCCATAACACTTATCATCACAACACCCCATGACGCTCATCATCACAATTATCCATGGTCTTCTCATCACAATGCTCCATGATCTTTGTCATCACAATGCTCAATACACTTGTCATCACAATGCTCCCTGACACTTGTCATCAGTATGCTCCTTGAACCCTGTCATGACAAGGCTCCATGCCTTTTTCATAACAATGATCCATGCACTTTTCATCACAATGCTCCAAGATCCCTGTAATCACAAATGCTCGATGCCCTTGTCATCACAAAACTCCATGACGCATGTCATCAGAATGCTCCATGGCCTTCTCATCACAATGCTTCATGCCCTAGTCATCGCAATGCTCCAAGACCCCTGAAATCAAAATGCTCCATGCCCCTTTTCATCAGAATGCTCCATGAGACTTCTCATCAGAAGTCTCCATGGTCTTCTCATCACAATTCTCCAGGACCTTGTCATCACCATGCTCCATTCCTTTGTCATCACAATGCACCATGACCCTTGCCATCACAATGTTCCACGGCCTAGTCATCACAAGGTTCCATGACACTTGTTATCAAAATGCTGAAGACCCCTATTATCACAATGCTCCATGCCCTTGTCAGCAAAATGCTACATGACCTTGTCATTACAATGCTCTATGCGCTTGTCATCACAATACTCCATTTCCATTGTCATCACAATCCTCCATGAAACTTGGGATCACATTGCTTCATGCCCTTTTCATCACAATGCTCCATGCTCCTTGAAATCAAAATGATCCATGACCTCTGTCATCACAATGCTCCAAACCATTGTGATCACAGTGTTCCATAACACTTGTCATCACAACACTCCATGATGCCTGTCATCACAATACTCCATGCACTTTTCATCACAATGCTCCACGACCTTGGTTATCACAATGCTCAATACACTTGTCATCAAAATGCTCCCTGACACTTGTTGTCTGTATGCTCCTTGAACCCTTTCATGACAAGGCTCCATTCCTTTTTCATCACAATGATTATTGTCCTTTTCATCACAATGCTCCAAGACCAATGTAATCTCAATGCTCCATGCCATTGTCATCACAAACCTCAATGACGCATGTCATCAGAATGCTCCATGGCCTTCTCATCACAATGATCCATGCCCTAGTCATCACAATGCTCCAAGACCCCTGTAATCACAATGCTCCATGCCCCTTTTCATCAGAATGTTCCATGAGACTTGTCATCACAAGTCTTCATGGCCTTCTCATCACAATGCTCCAGGAACTTGTAATCCCCATGCTCCATTCCCTGGTCTTTAAAATGCTCCATGACCACTGTCATCACAACACTCCATGACACCTGACAACACAATGATCCGGGACTCCTGTCATCACAATGCTCCATTCCCTAGTCATCACAATGCTCCATGACCCGTGACATCACAATACTCCATGAATATTTTCAGCCAAGTGCTCCATGACACTTGTTATCACAATGATCCATGCCCTTGTCATCCCAATGCTCCATGACCGGTGTATTCACAATGCTCCGTGACGCTTGTCATCACAGTGCTCCATGACACATATCATCACAATGGTCCATGACTTTGTCAGCAAAATGCTCCACGACCTTGTCATTATAATGCTCTATGCACTTGTCATCTCAATACTCCATCTCCATTGTCATCACAATCCTCCATGAACCTTGGGATCACATTGCTTCATGCCCTTGTCATCACAATGCTCCATGCTCCTTGAAATCAAAATGATCCATGACCTCTGTCATCACAGTGCTCCAAACACTTGTGATAACATTGTTCCATAACACTTGTCATCACAACGCTCCATGATGCCTGTCATCACAATACTTCATGCCCTTTTCATCACAGTGCTCCATGACCTTTGTCATCACAATGCTCAATACACTTGTCATCACAATGCTCCCTGACACTTGTCGTCAGAATGCTCCTTGAACCCTGTCATGAGAAGGCTCCATGCCTTTTTCATCACAAGGCCCCATGCCGTTTTTATCACAATGCTCCATGTCATTGTCATCAAAATACACCACAAGCTTTTCATCAAAATGCTCTATGATCCTTGTCATTACAATTCTCCATGCACTTGTCAGCACAATGCTCCCTGACCCTTGTCATCACAATGCTCCAAGCCATTGTCATCACAATGCTCCATTACCTTTGTCATCAGAATCCTCCATGACACTTGGCATCACAATGCTCCATGCCATTGTCATCACAATGGGCCATTACATATGTCATCACAATGCTCCCTGACACCTGTCTTCACAATACTGCATGACATGGTCATCACAATGCTCCCTGCCCTTGTCATCAAAATGTGCCATTCCAACTGTCATCACAATAATCCATGCAACTTATTAGACCAATGTTCCATGCCCTTGTTATCACAATGCTCCATGCCCTTGTTATCACAATGCTCCATGACCCCTGTCATCACAATGCTCCGTGACTCCAGTCATCACAATGCTTCATGACCTTTGTCATCACAATGGTCCATGCCCTCGTTATCAACAGTCTCTGTGACCTTTTTAACCACAATGGTCCATGAACTTTTCTTCACAATGCTCTTTGACACTTGTCATCACAATGCTCCATGTGCTTGTCAGCACAGTGCTCCATGACACATGTCATTACAATGCACCATACGGTTGTCATCACAGTGCTCCACAATCTTGTCATCACAATGCACCTTAAAATATGTCATCACAATGCTCCATGCACTTCTCATAAAAATGCTCTCTCACCACTGATATAACAATGTTACATCACTATTTGTCACAATACTCGCTCAACCATTTCATCACAATGTTCCATGACTCCTGTCATCACAATGCTCCATGCCCTACTTATCACAATGCTCCATGGCCAATATCATCACAATGCTCCATGACCACTGTCATCACAACACTCCAGGACACCTGACAACACAATTATCTGGGACTCTTGTCATCACAATGCTCCATTCCCTAGTCATCACAATGCTTCATGACCCCTGTCGTCACAACACTCCATGAACATTTTCAGCCCAGTGCTCCATGACCCTTGTCATCAAAATGCTCCATGACCCCTGTATTCACAATGCTCCGTGACGCTTGTCATCACTGTGCTCCATGACACATGTCATCACAATGCTCCATGTCTTTGTCAGCAAAATGCTACATGACCTTGTCATTAAAATGCCCTATGCGCTTGTCATCACAATACTCTATTTCCATTGTCATCACAATCCTCCATGAACCTTGGGATCACATTGCTTCATACCCCTGTCATCATGATGCTCCATGCTCCTTGAAATCAAAATGATCCATGATGTCTGTCATCACAATGCTCCAAACACTTGTGATCACAATGTTCCATAACACTTGTCATCACAGTGCTCCATGATGCCTGTCATCACAATACTCCATGCCCTTTTCATCCCAATGCTCCATGACCTTTGTCATCACAATTCTCTATACACTTGTCATCACAAAGCTCCCTGACACTTGTCATTGGAATGCTCCTTCAAACCTGTCACGAAAATGCACCATGCCTCTTTCATCACAATGCCCCATGCCATTTTCATCACAATGCTCCATGCCATTGTCATTAACTTACTCCACAAGCTTGTCATCAGAATGCTCCATGACCCTTGTCATCACAGTTCTACATGCACTTGTCAGCACAATGTTCCCTGAACCTTGTCATCACAATGCTCCAAGCCATTGTCATCACAATGCTCCATTACATTTGTCATCAGAATCCTCCCTGACCCTTATCATCACAATGATCCAAGCCATTGTCATCACAATGGGCCATTACATATGTCATCACAATGCTACCTGACACGTGTCTTCACAATACTGCATGACCTGGCCATCACAATGCTCCATGCCCTTTTCATCACAATGCGCCATTCCAACTGTCATCACAATAATCCATGAAACTTATTAGACCAATGTTCCATGCCCTTGTCATCACAACGCTCCATGCCCTTTTTATCACAATGCTCCATGGCCCCTGTCATCACAATGCTCCGTGACTCCAGTCATCAGAGTGCTTCATGACCTTTGTCATCACAATTGTCCATGCCCTGGTCATCAACAGTCTCTGTGACCTTTTTAAACACAATGCTCCATGAACTTTTCATCACAATGCTCTTTGACCCTTGTCATCACAATGCTCCAAGCGCTGGTCAGCACAATGCTCCATGACACATGTCATCACAATGCACCATGCGATTGTCATCACAGTGCTCCACAATCTTGTCATCACAATGCTCCTTAAAATTTGTCATCACAATGCTCCATGCACTTCTCATCAAAATGCTCTCTCACCACTGATATCACAATGCTACATCACTATTTGTCACAATACTCCCTCACCCCTGTCATCACAATGTTCCATGACTCCTGTCATCACAATGCTACATGCACTTATCACAATGTTCGATGACCCCTGACATCACAGTGTTCCATAACACCTGTCATCAAAATGTTCCATGACACTTTTCATCAAATTGCTCCAAGACACTGTCATCAGAATGCTCCCTGCCCTTCTCATCACAATGCACAATGCCCTTGCCATCTAAATGCTCCATGACCTTTGTCATCACAAAGATCCATGACCCTTGGCATCACAATGCTCCATGTCATTGTCATCAACATGCTCAATGAACCATCTCATCACATTGCTCCATGCCCTTGTCTTCACAAAGCTCCATGACACATGTCATCAGAATGCTCCATGGCCTTCTCATCACAATGCTCCATGCCCTTGCCATCACAATGCTCCATTACACCAGTCATAACAATGCTCCATGACCCCTGCCATCACGATGTTCCATGGTCTTGTCATCACAAAGCTCCATGACCCTTCTCATCACAATGCTCCAAGAACCCTGTAATCACAATGCTCTATGCCCTTTTTCATCTCAATGATCCATGAACCCTGTCATCACAATGCACCATGCCCATCATCATAATGCTTCATGCTATTGTCATCACAATGAAATCAAAATGCTCCATGACCTCTGTCATAACAATGCTCCAAACCCTTGTGATCACAATATTCCCTATCACTTGTCATCACAATGCCCCATGACACTCGTCATCACAATTATCAATGGTCTTCTCATCACAATGCTCAATACACTTGTCATCAGAATGCTCCCTGACACTTGTTGTCTGTATGCTCCTTGAACCCTGTCATGACAAGGCTCCATGCCTTTTTCATCACAATGATCCATGCCCTTTTCATCACAATGCTCCAAGACCCATGTAATCACAATGCTCCATGCCCTTGTCATCACAAAGCTCAATGACGCATGCCATCAGAATGCTCCTTTGTCTTCTCCTCACAATGCTCCATGCCCTTGTCATCACAATGTTCCAAGACCCTTTTCATCTGTATGCTCCATGAGACTTTTCATCACAAGGCTCCATGGTTTTGCCGACACAATGCTCCAGGACCTTGTCATCACAATGCTTCTCGACATTGTCATGAAAATTTTCAGTGGCCCTTGTCATCATAATGCTCCAAGCCCTAATCATCAAAATGCTCCATTATATTTGTCATCACTATTCTCCATTACATTTTGCATCACAATGCTCCATGCCATTGTAATCGCAATGAACCATGACATATGTCATCACAATGCTCCTTGACACCTGTCTTCACAATAATCCATGACGTTCTCATCAGAATGCTCCAGGCCCTGGTCATCACAATGCACCATGCCCACTGTCATCACAATAATCTATGAAACTTGTCAGACCAATGCTCCATGCCCCTGTCATCATAATGCTTCATGCCCTTGTCATCACAAAGCTACATGACCCCTGTCTTCACAATGCTCCGTGACTCCAGTCATCACAATGTTTCATAACGTTTGTCATCACAGTGGTCCATGCCCGCATCATCACAAGGCTCTGTGACCTTTGTAACCACAATGCTCCATGAACGTTTCATCACAATGCTCTTTGACCCTTGTCATCACAATGCTCCATGCGCTGGTCAGCACAATGCTCCGTGACACATGTCATCACAATGCACCATGCGCTTGTCATCACAGTGCTCCACAATCTTGTCATCACAATGCTCCTTAAAATTTGTCATCACAATGCTCCATACACTTCTCATCAAAATGCTCTCTCATCACTGATATCACAATGCTACATCACTATTTGTCACAATACTCCCTCACCCCTGTCATCACAATGTTCCATGACTCCTGTCATCACAATGCTACATGCACTTATCACAGTGTTCGATGACCCCTGACATCACAGTGTTCCATAACACCTGTCATCAAAATGTTCCATGACACTTTTCATCAAATTGCTCCAAGACACTGTCATCAGAATGCTCCCTGCCCTTCTCATCACAATGCACAACGCCCTTGCCATCTAAATGCTCCGTGACCTTTGTCATCACAAAGATCCATGACCCCTGTCTTCACAATGTTCCGTGACTCCAGTCATCACAATGTTTCATAACGTTTGTCATCACAGTGGTCCATGCCCGTGTCATCACAAGGCTCTGTGACCTTTGTAACCAAAATGCTCCCTGAAATTTTCATCACAATTCTCTGTGACCCTTGTCATCATAATGCTCCATGTCTTTTTCAGAACAATTCTCCATGACCATTGACATCACAATGTGCCACGTGCATTTCATCACAACGGTCCACAACTTTGCCATTGCAATGCTCCCTAAACATTTTAATCACAATGCTCCATGCACTTCTCATCAAACTGCTCTCTCACACGAGATATCACAATGTTCATTCACTAGTCATCACAATACTCCCTCACCCCTGTAATCACAATGTTCCATGAACCTGTCATCACAATGCTACATCCCCTTATCAGCACAGTGTTCCATGACCCCTGACATCACAATGTTCCATAACACCTGTCATCAAAATGCTCCATGACGCTTTTCATCCCAAAGCTCCAAGACCCCTGACATCACAGTGTTCTATAACCCCTGCCATCAAAATGTTCCATTACACTTTTCATCAAATTGCTGCATGACCGGGTCATCAAAATGCTCCCTGCACTTCTCATCACAATGCCCCATGCCCTTGTCATCGAAATGCTCCATGACTTGTCATCACAAAGCTCCATGACCCTTGGCATCACAATGCTCCATGTCATTGTCATCACAATGCTCCATGAACCCTCTGATCACATTGCTCCATGCCCTTGTCATCACAAAGATCCCTGATACTTGTCATCACAATTCTCGATGCCCTTCTCATCATAATGCTCCATGCCCTTGTCATTACCATCCTGAATGACCCATGTATCACAGTGCTCCGTGCCCTTGTCATCACAATGCTCCATGCCCACTCTCATCACAATAATCCATGAAATATTTCAGACCAATGTTCCATACCCATCTCATCAAAATGCTCCATTAGCCCTGTCATAACAGTGCACCATGACCCTTGCCATCACAATGTTCCACGGCCTAGTCATCACAAGGTTCCATGACACTTGTTATCACAATGCTGAAGACCCCTATTATCACAATGCTCCATGCCCTTGTCAGCAAAATGCTACATGACCTTGTCATTACAATGCTCTATGCGCTTGTCATCACAATACTCCATTTCCATTGTCATCACAATCCTCCATGAAACTTGGGATCACATTGCTTCATGCCCTTTTCATCACAATGCTCCATGCTCCTTGAAATCAAAATGATCCATGACCTCTGTCATCACAATGCTCCAAACCATTGTGATCACAGTGTTCCATAACACTTGTCATCACAACACTCCATGATGCCTGTCATCACAATACTCCATGCACTTTTCATCACAATGCTCCACGACCTTGGTCATCACAATGCTCAATACACTTGTCATCAAAATGCTCCCTGACACTTGTTGTCTGTATGCTCCTTGAACCCTTTCATGACAAGGCTCCATTCCTTTTTCATCACAATGATTATTGTCCTTTTCATCACAATGCTCCAAGACCAATGTAATCTCAATGCTCCATGCCATTGTCATCACAAACCTCAATGACGCATGTCATCAGAATGCTCCATGGCCTTCTCATCACAATGATCCATGCCCTAGTCATCACAATGCTCCAAGACCCCTGTAATCACAATGCTCCATGCCCCTTTTCATCAGAATGTTCCATGAGACTTGTCATCACAAGTCTTCATGGCCTTCTCATCACAATGCTCCAGGAACTTGTAATCCCCATGCTCCATTCCCTGGTCTTTAAAATGCTCCATGACCACTGTCATCACAACACTCCATGACACCTGACAACACAATGATCCGGGACTCCTGTCATCACAATGCTCCATTCCCTAGTCATCACAATGCTCCATGACCCGTGACATCACAATACTCCATGAATATTTTCAGCCAAGTGCTCCATGACACTTGTTATCACAATGATCCATGCCCTTGTCATCCCAATGCTCCATGACCGGTGTATTCACAATGCTCCGTGACGCTTGTCATCACAGTGCTCCATGACACATGTCATCACAATGGTCCATGACTTTGTCAGCAAAATGCTCCACGACCTTGTCATTATAATGCTCTATGCACTTGTCATCTCAATACTCCATCTCCATTGTCATCACAATCCTCCATGAACCTTGGGATCACATTGCTTCATGTCCTTGTCATCACAATGCTCCATGCTCCTTGAAATCAAAATGATCCATGACCTCTGTCATCACAGTGCTCCAAACACTTGTGATAACATTGTTCCATAACACTTGTCATCACAACGCTCCATGATGCCTGTCATCACAATACTTCATGCCCTTTTCATCACAATGCTCCATGACCTTTGTCATCACAATGCTCAATACACTTGTCATCACAATGCTCCCTGACACTTGTCGTCAGAATGCTCCTTGAACCCTGTCATGAGAAGGCTCCATGCCTTTTTCATCACAAGGCCCCATGCCGTTTTTATCACAATGCTCCATGTCATTGTCATCAAAATACACCACAAGCTTTTCATCAAAATGCTCTATGATCCTTGTCATTACAATTCTCCATGCACTTGTCAGCACAATGCTCCCTGACCCTTGTCATCACAATGCTCCAAGCCATTGTCATCACAATGCTCCATTACCTTTGTCATCAGAATCCTCCATGACACTTGGCATCACAATGCTCCATGCCATTGTCATCACAATGCACCATGTCCACTGTCATCACAATAATCTATGAAACATATCAGACCAATGCTCCATGCCCCTGTCATCACAATGCTCCATGCCCTTGTCATCACAATGCTCCATTATCCCTGTAATCACAGTGGTCCGTGACTCCAGTCATCATAATGCTTCATAACGTTTGTCATTACAACGGTCCATGCCCGCGTCATCACAAGGCTCTGTGACATTTGTAACCACAATCCTCCATGAACTTTTCATCACAATGCTCCGTGACCCTTGTCATCACAATGCTCCATTTCTTTGTCATCACCATGCTGCATTCCCTTGTCATCACAATGCTCCATGACACCAGTCATCACAATAATGCATGAACATTTTCAGCCCAATGCTCCACGACCTACTCATCACAATGCTCCATGTCCAATATCATCACAATGCTCCATGACCACTGTCATCACAGCACTCCATGACACCTGACAACACAATGATCCAGGACTCTTGTCCTCACAATGCTCCATTCCCTCGTCATCACAATGCTCCATGACCCCTGTATTCACAATGCTCCAAGCCCTTGTCATCACAATGCTCCATTAAATTTGTCATCAGAATCCTCCATGACACTTGACATCACAATGTTCCATTCCATTGTCATCACAATGGGCCATTACATATATCATCACAATGCTCCCTGAAAACTGTCTTCACAATAGTGCATGACCTGGTCATCACAATGCTCCATGCCCCTGTCATCACAATGCACCATGCCCACTGTCAGCACAATAATCTATGAAACATTTCAGACCAATTCTCCATGCCCCTGTCATCACAATGCTCCATGCTCTTGTCATCACAATGCTCCATGACCCCTGTCATCACAATTCTCCATGACTCCAGTCATCACAATGCTTCATAACGTTTGTCATCACAACGGTCCATGCCCGTGTCATCACAAGGCTCTGTGACCTTTGTAACCACAATGCTCCATGAACTTTTCATCACAATGCTCCGTGACCCTTGTCATCACAATGCTCCATGCCTTTGTCAGATCAATGCTCCATGACCCTTGTCATCACAATGTTCCATGTGCTTTTCATCACAATGATCCACAACCTTGTCATCGCTATGCTCCATAAACCTTGTAATCACAATGCTCCATGCACTTCTCATCCAAATGCTCTCTCACCAGAGATAACACAATGTTCCATCACTAGTCATCACAATCCTCTCTCACCCCTGTTATCACAATGTTCCATGACCCCTGTCATCACAGTGCTACATCCGCTTATCAGCACAATATTCCATGACCCCTGACATCACAATGTTCCATAACCCCTATCATCAAAATGCTCCATGACCCTTTTCATCCCAAAGTTCCATGACCCCTGGCATCACAATGTTCTATAAAACCTGTCATCTAAGTGTTCCATTACACTTTTCATCAAATTGCTGCATGACCCTGTCATCAAAATGCTCCCTGCCCTTCTCATCACAATGCATGACACCCTTGTCATCAAAATGCTCCATGACCTTTGTCATCACAAAGATCCATGACACTTGGCATCACAATGCTCCATGTCATTGTTATCACAAAGCTCCATGACCCTTGGCATCACATTGCTCCATGTCATTGTCATCACAAATCTCCATGACCCTTGGCATCACATTGCTCCATGTCATTGTCATCACAATGCTCCATGAACCCTCTCATCACATTGCCCCATGCCCTTGTCATTACAATCCTCCATGACTCATGTATCACAGTGTACCGTTCCCTTATCATCACAATGCTCCATGCCCACACTCATCACAATAATCCATGAAATATTTCAGACCAATGCTGAATCACCTTCTCATCACAATGTTCCATAACCTCTGTCATAACAGTGCTCAATGTCCCCTGCCATCACAATGTTCCACGGCCTTGTCATCACAAGGCTCCATGACCCTTGTCATCACAATGCTCCAAGACCCCTGTAATCACAATGCTCAATGCCCTTGTCATCACAAAGCTCCATGAGGCATGTCATTAGAATGTTCCATGGTCTTCTCCTCACAATGCTCCATGCCCTTGTCATCACAAAGCTCCATGCCCCTTTTCATCAGAATGCACCATAAGAATTGTCATCACAAGTTTACATGGTCCTCTAATCAAAATGCTCCAGGACATTGTCGTCACCATGCTCCATTCCCTTGTCATCACAATGCTCCATGACCCCTGTCATCACAATAATCAATGAATATTTTCAGCCCTATTGTCCATGAACTTCTCATCACAATGCTCCATGACCAATATCATCACAATGCTGAATGACCGCTGTCATCACAACACTCCATGACACCTGACAACACAATGATCCGGGACTCTTGTTATCACAATGCTCCAAGACCCATGTAATCACAATGCTCCATGACCCCTGTCATCACAATACTCCATGAACTTTTTCAGCCTAATGATCCATGACCCTTGTCATCACAATGATCCATGCCTTTGTCAGCAAAATGCTACATGACCTTGTCATTGCAATGCTCTATGCACTTGTCATCACAATACAACATTACCATTGTCATCACTATCCTCCATGAACCTTGGGATCACATTGCTTCATGCCCTTATCATCACAATGCTCCATGCTCCTTGAAATCAAAATGATCCATGCCCTCTGTCATCGCAATGCTCCAAACAATTGTGATCACAATGTTCCATACCTCTTGTCATCACAATGCTCCATGATGCCTGTCATCACAATACTCCATGCCCTTTTCATCACAATGCTCCATGACCTTTGTCATCACAATTCTCAATACACTGGTCATCACAATGCTCCCTGACAATAGTCGTCAGAATGCTCCTTGAACCCTGTCACGAAAAAGCTCCATGCCTTTTTCATCACAATGCCCCATGCCGTTTTCATCACAATGCTCCATGCCATTGTCATCAAGATACTCCACAAGCTTGTCATCAGAATGCTCCATGACCCTTGTCATCACAATTCTCCATGCACTTGTCAGCACAATGCTCCCTGACCATTGTCATCACTATGCTCCTAGCCCTTGTCATCACAATGCTCCATTACCTTTGTCATCAGAATCCTCCTTGACACTTGGCATCACAATGCTCCATGCCATTGTCATCACAATGGGCCAATACATATGTCATCAGAATGCTCTCTGACACCACTTTTCACAATACTGCATGACCTGGACATCACAATGCTCCTTGCCCTTATCATCACAATGCTCCATTACCTCTGTCATAACAATGCTCCATGACCCCTGCCATCACAGTGTTCCTCGGACTTGTCATCACAAGGCTCCAAGACCCTTGGCATCACAATGCTGCAAGACACCTGTAATCACAAAGCTCCATGCCGCATGTCATCAGAATGTTCCATGGACTTCTCCTCACAATGCTCCATGCCCTTGTCATCACAATGCGCCATTCAAACTATCATCGCAATAATCCATGAAACTTATTTGGCCAATGCTCCATGCCCTTGTCATTACAGTGCTCCATGCCCTAGTTATCACAATGCTCCATGACCCCTGTCATCACAATGTTCCGTGACTCCAGTCATCACAATGCTTCATGACCTTTGTCATTACGGTGGTCCATGCCCTCGTCATCAACAGTCTCTGTGACCTTTTTAACCACAATGTTCCATGAACTTTTAATCACAATGCTCTTTGACCATTGTCATCACAATCCTCTGTGCCTTTCTCAGCACAATGATCCATGACCCTTGTCATCACAATGCTCCATGCCCTTGTCATCACCATGCGCCATTCCAACTGTCATCACAATAATCCATGAAACTTATTAGTCCAATGATCCATGCCCTTGTCATCACAATGCTGCATGCCCTTGTTATCACAATGCTCCGTGACCCCTGTCATCACAATGCTCCGTGACTCCAGTCATCACAATGCTTCATGACCTTTGTCATCACAATGGTCCATGCCCCCGGCATCGACAGTCTCTGTGACATTTTTAAGCACAATGCTCTATGAAGTTTTCATCACAATGCCCCATGCCGATTTCATCACAATGCTCTATGCCTTTCTCAGCACAATGCTCCATGACCCTTGTCATCACAATGCTCCATGCGCTTGTCAGCACAATGCTCCATGACAGATGTCATCACAATGCACCATGCGCTTGACATCACAGTGCTCCACAATCTTGTCATCACAATACTCCATAAACCTTGTCATCACAATGCTCCATGCACTTCTCATCAAAATGCTCTCTCACCACTGATATCACAATGTTAAATCACTATTCGTCACCATACTCCCTCACCCCTGTCATCACAATGTTCCATATCTCCTGTCATCACAATGTTACATAACACCTGTCATCAAAATGCTCCATGATCCTTTTCATCAAAAAGCTCCATGACCCATGACATCACAATGTTCCATAACCCTTGTCATCAAAATGTTCCTTGACCCTTTTCATCAAATTGCTCCATGACTCCTGTCACCACAATGCTACAGGCATTATCATCACAACGTTTCATGAACCCTGACATCCCAATGTTCTATACCCCTATCATGAAAATGCTACATGACCCTTTTCATCAAAGTGCTCCATGACCCGTGACATCACAATGTTCCATAACCCCTGTCATCAAAATGTTCCTTTACCCTTTTCATCAAATTGCTCCAAGACCCTGTCATCACAATGCTCCAAACCCTTGTGATCACAATATTCCATAACATTTGTCATTACAGTGCCCCATGACGCTCGTCATCACATTATCCATGGTCTTCTCATCACAATGCTCAATGACCTTTGTCATCACAATGCTCAATACACTTGTCATCAATATGCTCCCTGACAATTGTTGTCTGTATGCTCCTTGAACCCTCTCATGACAAGGCTCCATGCAGTTTTCATCACAATGATCCATGCCCTTTTCATCACAATGCTCCAAGACCCCTGTAATCAGAATGCTCCATGACCTTGTCACCAAAATGCTCCATGACCTTTGTCATCACAATGGTCCATTACCGAGTCATCAAAAGTCTCTGTGATATTTTTTACCAAAATGTTCCATGAAATTTTCATCACAGTGCTCCATGTCTTTGTCAGAACAATGCTCCATGACCCTTGTCATCACAATGTGCCACGTGCTTTTCATCACAACGGTCCACAACCTTGTCATCGATATGCTCCATAAACCTTATAATCCCAATGCTCCATGCACTTCTCATCAAAATGCTCTCTCACATGAGATATCATAATGTTCCATCACTAGTCATCACATTACTCCCTCACCCCTGTAATCACAATGTTCCATGATCCCTGTCATCACAATGCTACCTCCCCTTATCATCACAATGTTCCATGACCCCTGGCATCACAATGTTCCACAACCCCTGTCATCAAAATGCTACATGACCCTTTTCATCCCAAAGCTCCATGACCCCTGACATCACAATGTTCTATAACCCATGTCATCAAATTGTTCCATTACAATTTTCATCAAATTGCTGCATAACCCTGTCCTCAAACTGCTCCCTGCCCTTCTCATCACAATGCACAACGCCCTTGTCATCAAAATGCTCCATGACTTTTGTCATCACAAAGCTCCATGACCCTTGACATCACAATGCTCCAGGTCATTGTCATCACAATGCTCCATGAACACTCTCATCACATTGCTCCATGCCCTTGTCATCACAAAGCTCCATGACACTTGTCATCACATTGCTCGATGCCCTTCTCATCACAATGCTCCATGCCCTTGTCATTACAATCCTCCATGACCCATGTATCACAGCGTTCCGTGCTCTTGTCATCACAATGCTCCATGCCCACTCTCATCACAATAATCAATGGAATATTTCACAACAATGCTTCCCGCCCTTCTCATCACAATTTTCCATTACACCTGACATAACAATGTTTCATGACCCCTGCCATCACAATGTTCCACGGCCTTGTCATTCACAAAGCTCCATGACACTTGTCATCACAATGTTCCAAGAACCCTGTAATCACAATGCTCCATGCCCTTGTCATCAGAAAGCCCCATGACGCATGTCATCAGAATGTTCCATGGACTTCTCATCACAATGCTCCATGCCCTTTTCATCACAATGCTCCAAGACCCTTGTTATCAAAATGCTCGATGCCCCTTTTCATCTCAAAGCTCCATGAATCCTATCATCACAATGCACCATGCCCATCATCATAATGCTTCAGGCTATTGTCATCACAGTGAAATCAAAATGCTCCATGACCTGTGTCATCACAATGCTCCAAACCGTTGTGATCACAATATTCCATAACACTTATCATCACAACACCCCATGATGCTCATAATCACAGTTATCCATGGTCTTCTCATCACTATGCTCCATAACCTTTGTCATCACAATGCTCAATACACTGGTCATCACAGTGCTCCCTGACACTTGTCGTCAGTATGCTCCTTGAACACTGTCATGACAAGGCTCCATGCCTTCTTCATCACAATGATCCATGCCCTTTTCATCACAGTGCTCCAAGACACCTGTAATCACAATGTTCCATGCACTTGTCATCACAGTGCTCCATGACACATTCATCAGAATGCTCCATGTCCTTCTCTTCACAATGCTCCATGCCCTTGTCATAACAATGCTCCAAGACCACTGTAATCACAATGCTCCATGCCACTTTTCATCAGAATACTCCATGATAGTTTTCATCACATGTCTCCATGGTCTTCTCATCACAATGCTCCAGGACCTTGTCATCACCATGCTCCATTTCCTTGTCATCACAATGTTCCATGACCCCTGTCATCAGAGTACTCCATGAACATTTTCAGCCCAATTCTCCATGACACTCTCATCACAATGCTCCATGACCAATATCATAACAATGCTCCATGACCACTGTCATCACAACACTCCATTACCCCTGACAACACAGTGAGCCGGGAGTCTTGTCACCACAATGCTCCATGACCCCTGTCATCACAATACTCCATAAACATTTTCAGCCCAATATTCCATGGCCCTTGTCATCACAATGATCCATGCCCTTTTCATCCCAACGCTCCATGACCCCTGTATTCACAATGCTCTGTGACGCATGTCATCACAGTGCTCCATGACACCTGTCATCACAATTCTCCATGCCTTTGTCAGCAAAATGCTACATTAACTTGTCATTACAATGTTCTATGAGCTTGTCATAACAATACTCCTTTACCATGGTCATCACAATCCTCCATGAAACTTGGTATCACATTGTTTCTTGCCCTTGCCATCACAATGCTCCATGCTTCTTGAAATCAACATGATCCATGACCTGTGTTATCACAATGCTCCAAACACTTGTGATCACCAAGTTCCATAACACTTGTCATCACAAAGCTCCATGATGCCTGTCATCACAATACTCCATGCCCTTTTCATCACAATGCTCCATGACCTTTGTCATCACAATTCTCAATACACTTGTCATCACAATGCTCCCTGACACTTGTCTTCAGAATGCTCCATGAACCCTGTCACGAAAAGGCTCCATGCCTTTTTCCTCACAATGCCCCATGCACTTTTCATCACAATGATCCATGCCATTGTCATCAAAATACTCCACAAGCTTGTCATCAAAATGCTCCATGACCCTTGTCATCACAATTCTCCATGCACTTGTCAGCACAATGCTCCCTGACCCTTGTCATCACAATACTCCAAGCCATTGTTCTCACACTGTTCCATTACCTTTGTCATCAGAATCCTCCATGACACTTGCATCACAATGCTCCATGCCATTGTCATCACAATGGGCCATTACATATGTCATCACAATGCTCCCTGACACCTGTCTTCACAATACTGTATGACCTGGTCTTCACAATGCTCCATGCCCTTGATATCACAAAGCTCCATGACCCCTGTCATCACAATGCTCCGTGACTCCAGTCATCACAATGCTTCATGACCTTTGTCATCACAATGGTCCATGCCCTCATCATCAACAGTCTCTGTGACCTTTTTAACCACAATGCTCCATGAACTTTTCATCTCAATGCTCTTTACCCTTGTCATCACAATACTCTATGCCTTTCTCAGCACAATGCTCCATGACCGTTGTCATTACAATGCTCCATTCGCTTGACAGCACAATGCTCCTTGACACATGTCATCACAACTTGCCATGCGCTTGTCATCACAGTGTTCCACAATCTTGTCATCACAATGCTCCATAAACCTTGTCATCACAATGCTACATGCACTTATCATCACAATGTCCAATGACCCCTGACATCACAATGTTCCATAACCCCTGTCACCAAAATGCTCCATGACCCTTTTCATCAAAATGTTCCATGTCCCCTGACATCACAATGCTCCATGACCCCTGTCATCACAATGCTCCATGCTCCTTGAAATCACAATGATCCATGACCTCTGTCTTCACAATGCTCCAAACCCATGTGATCACAATGTTCCATAACCCTTGTCATCACAACGCTCCATGATGCCTGTCATCACAATACTCCATGCCCTTTTCATCACAATGCTCCATGACCTTTGTCATCACAATTCTCAATACACTTGTCATCAAAATGCTCCCTGACACTTGTCATGAGAATGCTCCTAACCCTGTCACGAAAAGGCTCCATGCATTTTTCATCACAATGCCCCATGCCGATTTCATCACAATGCTCCATGCCACTGTCATCAATATACTCCAAAAGCTTGTCATCAGAATGCTCCATGACCATTGTCATCACAATTCTCCATGCACTTTTCAGCACAATGCTCCCTGACCCTTGTCTTCCGAATGTTCCAAGCCATTGCCATCACAATGCTCCATTACATTTGTCATCAGAATCGTCCATGACACTTGGCATCACAATGCTCCATGCCATTGTCATCACAATGGGCCATTACATATGTCATCACAATGCTCCCTGACACCTGTCTTCACAATACTGCATGACCTTGTCGTCACAATGCTCCATGCCCTTGTCATCACAATGCGCCATTCAAACTATCATCGCAATAATCCATGAAACTTATTAGGCCAATGCTCCATGCCCTTGTCATCACAGTGCTCCATGCCCTAGTTATCAAAATGATCCATGACCCCTGTCATCAGTATGTTCCGTGACTCCAGTCATCACAATGCTTCATGACCTTTGTCATTACAGTGGTCCATGCCCTCGTCATCAACAGTCTCTATGACCTTTTTAACCACAATGTTCCATGAACTTTTCATCACAACGCTCTTTGACCGTTGTCAACACAATCCTCTGTGCCTTTCTCAGCACAATGATCCATGACCATTGTCATCACAATGCTCCATGCCCTTGGCATCACCATGCGCCATTCCAACTGTCATCACAATAATCCATGAAACTTATTAGTCCAATGATCCATGCCCTTGTCATCACAATGCTGCATGCCCTTGTTATCACAATGCTCCGTGACCCCTGTCATCACAATGCTCCGTGACTCCAGTCATCACAATGCTTCATGACCTTTGTCATCACAATGGTCCATGCCCCCGGCATCGACAGTCTCTGTGACATTTTTAAGCACAATGCTCTATGAAGTTTTCATCACAATGCCCCATGCCGATTTCATCACAATGCTCTATGCCTTTCTCAGCACAATGCTCCATGACCCTTGTCATCACAATGCTCCATGTGCTTGTCAGCACAATGCTCCATGACAGATGTCATCACAATGTACCATGCTCTTGACATCACAGTGCTCCACAATCTTGTCATCACAATACTCCATAAACCTTGTCATCACAATGCTCCATGCACTTCTCATCAAAATGCTCTCTCACCACTGATATCACAATGTTAAATCACTATTCGTCACCATACTCCCTCACCCCTGTCATCACAATGTTCCATAACTCCTGTCATCACAATGTTACATAACACCTGTCATCAAAATGCTCCATGATCCTTTTCATCAAAAAGCTCCATGACCCATGACATCACAATGTTCCAATACCCTTGTCATCAAAATGTTCCTTGACCCTTTTCATCAAATTGCTCTATGACTCCTGTCACCACAATGCTACAGGCATTATCATCACAACGTTCGATGAACCCTGACATCCCAATGTTCTATACCCCTATCATGAAAATGCTACATGACCCTTTTCATCAAAGTGCTCCATGACCCGTGACATCACAATGTTCCATAACCCCTGTCATCAAAATGTTCCTTTACCCTTTTCATCAAATTGCTCCAAGACCCTGTCATCACAATGCTCCAAACCCTTGTGATCACAATATTCCATAACATTTGTCATCACAGTGCCCCATGACGCTCGTCATCACATTATCCATGGTCTTCTCATCACAATGCTCAATGACCTTTGTCATCACAATGCTCAATACACTTGTCATCAATATGCTCCCTGACAATTGTTGTCTGTATGCTCCTTGAACCCTCTCATGACAAGGCTCCATGCAGTTTTCATCACAATGATCCATGCCCTTTTCATCACAATGCTCCAAGACCCCTGTAATCAGAATGCTCCATGACCTTGTCACCAAAATGCTCCATGACCTTTGTCATCACAATGGTCCATTACCGAGTCATCAAAAGTCTCTGTGATATTTTTTACCAAAATGTTCCATGAAATTTTCATCACAGTGCTCCATGTCTTTGTCAGAACAATGCTCCATGACCCTTGTCATCACAATGTGCCACGTGCTTTTCATCACAACGGTCCACAACCTTGTCATCGATATGCTCCATAAACCTTATAATCCCAATGCTCCATGCACTTCTCATCAAAATGCTCTCTCACATGAGATATCATAATGTTCCATCACTAGTCATCACATTACTCCCTCACCTCTGTAATCACAATGTTCCATGACCCCTGTCATCACAATGCTACCTCCCCTTATCATCACAATGTTCCATGACCCCTGGCATCACAATGTTCCACAACCCCTGTCATCAAAATGCTACATGACCCTTTTCATCCCAAAGCTCCATGACCCCTGACATCACAATGTTCTATAACCCATGTCATCAAATTGTTCCATTACAATTTTCATCAAATTGCTGCATAACCCTGTCCTCAAACTGCTCCCTGCCCTTCTCATCACAATGCACAACGCCCTTGTCATCAAAATGCTCCATGACTTTTGTCATCACAAAGCTCCATGACCCTTGACATCACAATGCTCCAGGTCATTGTCATCACAATGCTCCATGAACACTCTCATCACATTGCTCCATGCCCTTGTCATCACAAAGCTCCATGACACTTGTCATCACATTGCTCGATGCCCTTCTCATCACAATGCTCCATGCCCTTGTCATTACAATCCTCCATGACCCATGTATCACAGCGTTCCGTGCTCTTGTCATCACAATGCTCCATGCCCACTCTCATCACAATAATCAATGGAATATTTCACAACAATGCTTCCCGCCCTTCTCATCACAATTTTCCATTACACCTGACATAACAATGTTTCATGACCCCTGCCATCACAATGTTCCACGGCCTTGTCATTCACAAAGCTCCATGACACTTGTCATCACAATGTTCCAAGAACCCTGTAATCACAATGCTCCATGCCCTTGTCATCAGAAAGCCCCATGACGCATGTCATCAGAATGTTCCATGGACTTCTCATCACAATGCTCCATGCCCTTTTCATCACAATGCTCCAAGACCCTTGTTATCAAAATGCTCGATGCCCCTTTTCATCTCAAAGCTCCATGAATCCTATCATCACAATGCACCATGCCCATCATCATAATGCTTCAGGCTATTGTCATCACAGTGAAATCAAAATGCTCCATGACCTCTGTCATCACAATGCTCCAAACCGTTGTGATCACAATATTCCATAACACTTATCATCACAACACCCCATGATGCTCATAATCACAGTTATCCATGGTCTTCTCATCACTATGCTCCATAACCTTTGTCATCACAATGCTCAATACACTGGTCATCACAGTGCTCCCTGACACTTGTCGTCAGTATGCTCCTTGAACACTGTCATGACAAGGCTCCATGCCTTCTTCATCACAATGATCCATGCCCTTTTCATCACAGTGCTCCAAGACACCTGTAATCACAATGTTCCATGCACTTGTCATCACAGTGCTCCATGACACATTCATCAGAATGCTCCATGTCCTTCTCTTCACAATGCTCCATGCCCTTGTCATAACAATGCTCCAAGACCACTGTAATCACAATGCTCCATGCCACTTTTCATCAGAATACTCCATGATAGTTTTCATCACATGTCTCCATGGTCTTCTCATCACAATGCTCCAGGACCTTGTCATCACCATGCTCCATTTCCTTGTCATCACAATGTTCCATGACCCCTGTCATCAGAGTACTCCATGAACATTTTCAGCCCAATTCTCCATGACACTCTCATCACAATGCTCCATGACCAATATCATAACAATGCTCCATGACCACTGTCATCACAACACTCCATTACCCCTGACAACACAGTGAGCCGGGAGTCTTGTCACCACAATGCTCCATGACCCCTGTCATCACAATACTCCATAAACATTTTCAGCCCAATATTCCATGGCCCTTGTCATCACAATGATCCATGCCCTTTTCATCCCAACGCTCCATGACCCCTGTATTCACAATGCTCTGTGACGCATGTCATCACAGTGCTCCATGACACCTGTCATCACAATTCTCCATGCCTTTGTCAGCAAAATGCTACATTAACTTGTCATTACAATGTTCTATGAGCTTGTCATAACAATACTCCTTTACCATGGTCATCACAATCCTCCATGAAACTTGGTATCACATTGTTTCTTGCCCTTGCCATCACAATGCTCCATGCTTCTTGAAATCAACATGATCCATGACCTGTGTTATCACAATGCTCCAAACACTTGTGATCACCAAGTTCCATAACACTTGTCATCACAAAGCTCCATGATGCCTGTCATCACAATACTCCATGCCCTTTTCATCACAATGCTCCATGACCTTTGTCATCACAATTCTCAATACACTTGTCATCACAATGCTCCCTGACACTTGTCTTCAGAATGCTCCATGAACCCTGTCACGAAAAGGCTCCATGCCTTTTTCCTCACAATGCCCCATGCACTTTTCATCACAATGATCCATGCCATTGTCATCAAAATACTCCACAAGCTTGTCATCAAAATGCTCCATGACCCTTGTCATCACAATTCTCCATGCACTTGTCAGCACAATGCTCCCTGACCCTTGTCATCACAATACTCCAAGCCATTGTTCTCACACTGTTCCATTACCTTTGTCATCAGAATCCTCCATGACACTTGCATCACAATGCTCCATGCCATTGTCATCACAATGGGCCATTACATATGTCATCACAATGCTCCCTGACACCTGTCTTCACAATACTGTATGACCTGGTCTTCACAATGCTCCATGCCCTTGATATCACAAAGCTCCATGACCCCTGTCATCACAATGCTCCGTGACTCCAGTCATCACAATGCTTCATGACCTTTGTCATCACAATGGTCCATGCCCTCATCATCAACAGTCTCTGTGACCTTTTTAACCACAATGCTCCATGAACTTTTCATCTCAATGCTCTTTACCCTTGTCATCACAATACTCTATGCCTTTCTCAGCACAATGCTCCATGACCGTTGTCATTACAATGCTCCATTCGCTTGACAGCACAATGCTCCTTGACACATGTCATCACAATTTGCCATGCGCTTGTCATCACAGTGCTCCACAATCTTGTCATCACAATGCTCCATAAACCTTGTCATCACAATGCTACATGCACTTATCATCACAATGTCCGATGACCCCTGACATCACAATGTTCCATAACCCCTGTCACCAAAATGCTCCATGACCCTTTTCATCAAAATGTTCCATGTCCCCTGACATCACAATGCTCCATGACCCCTGTCATCACAATGCTCCATGCTCCTTGAAATCACAATGATCCATGACCTCTGTCTTCACAATGCTCCAAACCCATGTGATCACAATGTTCCATAACCCTTGTCATCACAACGCTCCATGATGCCTGTCATCACAATACTCCATGCCCTTTTCATCACAATGCTCCATGACCTTTGTCATCACAATTCTCAATACACTTGTCATCAAAATGCTCCCTGACACTTGTCATGAGAATGCTCCTAACCCTGTCACGAAAAGGCTCCATGCATTTTTCATCACAATGCCCCATGCCGATTTCATCACAATGCTCCATGCCACTGTCATCAATATACTCCAAAAGCTTGTCATCTGAATGCTCCATGACACTTGTCATCACAATGCTCCATGAGCACTGTCATCACAATGCTCCATACCACGTGTCATTACAGTGCTCCATGACGCTGGCCATTCACAATTATTCGTGGTCTTCTCATCACAATGCTCCACACGCTTGTCATCAAATTGCTCCATGACTCTTGTCATCACAATGTTCCATGGCCACTGTCATCACAATTATCCACACCCATTGTCATTATAGCGCTCCATGACACTCATCCTCAAAATTATCCATGGTCTTCTCATCACAGTGCTCCACGGTCTTGCCATCACAATGCTCCATGCCCTGGTCGTCACAATGCTCCATGTTCCCTCTCATCACAATTCTCCACGTTCTTGGCAACACTATGTTCCATGACACTTCCCATCACAGTGTTAAATGCTTTGTCATCACAATACTCCACAAGCTTGTCATCACAATACTCCATGACCCTTTTCATCACAATGATCCATGACCCCTGTCATCACAATGCTCCATGAGACGTATCATCACAATGCTCCATGCCCCTTGTCATTACAGTGCTCCATGATGCTCGTCACCAGAATTATCCATGGTCTTCTCATCACAGTGCTCCACGGTCTTGCCATCACAATGCTCCATGCCCTGATCATCACAATTCTCCATGTCCTTGTCATCACAATGCTCCATGACAGTTCTTATCACAATGTTACATGCCCTTGTCATCACAATTCTCCATGCACTTGTCATCGCAATGCCCCCTGACCCCTGTCATAGCAAGCCCCATGCCTTTGTCATCACAATGCTTCACGACATTTTCATCAAAATTCTCAATGGCCGTTGTCATCACAATGCTCCATGCCCTTGTCATCACAATGCTCCATGACCCTTGTCATCACAATGCTCCAAGCCCTTGTCATCACAATGCTCCATTACCTTTGTCATCACAATCCTCCATAACACTTGGCATCACAATGCTCCATGCCATTGTCATCACAATGGTACATGAAATATGCCATCACAATGCTCCCTGACACCTGTCTTCACCATACTCCATGACCTTGTCATCACAATGCTCCATGCCCTTGTCATCACAATGTGCCATGCCCACTGTCAACACAATTATCCATGAAACTTGTCAGACCAATGCTCCATGCCCCTGTCATCACAATGCTACATGACCCCAGTCATCACAATGCTCCGTGTGTCCCGTCATCACAAGGCTTCATGACCTGTGTCACCACAATGGTCAATGCCCTCATCATCACAATGCTCTGTGAAATTTGTCACCACTATGCTCCATGACCTTTTCATCACAGTGCAGATACGTCCATGAGTGCAAGTGCCCTATGCTCTGTAGCTCATCTTTTAGATGTTTTAGCAAACACAATACACTTCTCCATAGTGGCCGTTGGCAAATTCCAATTCCACTATCAGCCTCACAGGGCTCCCTTTCCTCCTCGCCCTGTCCTGCATTTCTGGTGTTTACACTTTATGTGGATGGCCCTTCTGACTGATGTGAAGTGATACATTTTGTAGTATTGATTTCCAGTGCCCACCTGTTTGGTTGGATAAAAAGTGTGTATGGCCTTTACTTGAATATATTTGGAAAAATTTGCATACGCCCTTTTGGGCCAACTGCATCATTGACGATGTTCAGCCCCTTTTCTTGTGCTTTAATGGGGACTCCTTTCTACCTCTTCAAATCTGTTTCCTGACACTCTCCCTTGCTTACAACTCCTTTTCTGTGACTTACCTCAAGACATTTTTCGACGATAGATATTTTCAACTCTGCAGTTTCATGGATTTTAGTGCCCCTGTGTTCCATTTTTCAACTTGTGTTTTTGGAAACTGGACACAAAACAGCGGGATTTCCTCTAGCCCTATTCTGTTTCCGTGGGCAATTCTAGCCTTTGATGAATTTGTCTTCCAGATTGGAAATTAGAGTGGCATGTTCCTGTCCGAACACCTAAGACTTGTCTCTAAATTTTTCTCATCCTTCCGCTTCATCCTCTGGACAAATTCCAAACTGTGTGCAACAGGATGTTGACGGTGCTGATATCCCCAAGTGAGGTGATTGTTAGGAAAGATGCTGGAGGGGTGAACCAGAGCACCAGACAATGAAGAGATGAGGTGCCTTTTCCAAACTCTTTCCGAACAAATGGTGTACCATCCTCTAGGTGTGACAGACATGTTTTAGCTGTAGGAAGGGTCCAGTGCATGGAAGGAGAACACCAGGGATTTTTCCAAATCAGTGCCTCCCCGTACCCCAAACTGGGGAATTTTTAAACTACGGCTACACGTATGTCCATTAAGCACCTTGGGAAATAGGCAGAGCCCAAACTTTAGATGATTGAAATCTTCAGGGTCAGAAGCGTTCACCATCGGCCTTGCTTAGGTTACATTTTATCTGTCTTTGATAGACAATGTCAATAAAAATATCTATTCTTTTTCAGATTATTTCCCCTTATAGGTTATTGCAAAATATTCAGTGTAGTTCCCTGTGCTATACAGTAGTTCCTTGTTGATGATCTATTTTATACATAACAGTGTGTATGTGTTAATCCCACACTGTTAATTTATCCCTTCTTCTACCTTTCCCGTTTGGTAATAATAAATTATAAGATTTTATACTTCTCAGAAATGGGGGAGCTGAAAGAGAGGTATCATTTTCAGTGGAAAAGCATTCAAAACAAGATTGAAGCTTCAGCCATGAGTATTCGATGTACATCCATGGAAATAAATCACTTCATTTCTCTAATGTTGACCTGAGAAATAAGACAGTCGTCTTCACTGAACTTGCTTATAGTAAAG
The DNA here is from genome assembly GCF_964341445.2 of Mesoplodon mirus. NCBI lineage: Eukaryota > Metazoa > Chordata > Mammalia > Artiodactyla > Ziphiidae > Mesoplodon > Mesoplodon mirus. The sequence continues at coordinate 541,186 of NW_028295653.1, read as the reverse complement.
TGATGGAAATATCAAAGGTAAGTCTTAGAAACATCTTATTTTACCCGAGCATTATACACTGCTGTATGTTAACTACAGTTTGGCTCACACATCTGTTCATTGAAGTTACAATGTTCTCAATTTCTGTTACTGATCCTCCAGAGTGGACCCCAACAGGAGTCCCCGTGCCCAGTGTCATTGGAGCCAACAGATCAAGACTGAGTTTGGTTCAGAAGCAAAGGAAACATTATTTTTAAAACAGAATGGAGAGGTGAGAGCGTGCACTCCCCCACGGGCTGTGGGCTGGGATGCTGTGTAGGGATCCCAGGAGCGTCACTGGGAGGGAGGGGATGGAGGTCTCGAGGGCTGGGTTGGCTGAAGCTCAGGCTCTATGCCGTGGAGTCTGCATGGGACCCCACTAGCTGAGGTGTGGACCCAGCCATTCTGCACTAGGAAATTGGGTCTGAAGTGCCGGGTGTGGGACCTCTGCATGCGGAACCCTAGGAGCACGTGAAATTAGACAAAGCACAAAGGAAAAACATGTTAGACTTTATTTTATTGCCCAGATTCTCTTTTTATCTCCCAGGAATTTTTAATAAACGTTGCCAGAGACGAACACCTCCTCTGCTTTTTATTCTGTTCCTCATTCTTCGGGTGTTGAGGGTGCAGAACCCACTTTTTTTTTTTTTTTTTTTTGCTGTACGCGGGCCTCTCACTGTTGTGGCCTCTCCCCCTGTGGAGCACAGTCTCCGGACGCACAGGCTCAGTGGCCATGGCTCACGGGCCCAGCCGCTCCGCGGCATATGGGATCATCCCAGACCGGGGCACGAACCCGTATCCCCTGCATCGGCAGGCGGACTCTCAACCACTGCGCCACCAGGGAGGCCCAGACCCCTCTTTTGTAACTGCTTCATGCTGTGGTGGGAGCCCTGATACTTCGGGGGAGGGGCAAAACGTCTCCCCACCAGCCTCCAGGTGAGGTTGATTGTGCCAAGGCCTCCTGCCTCACTTCTCGTACGCCTGAGCACCAGCATTGGAAGTGTTATAGATTCTAATGACATTTAAGTGTCCAGGAGAGAGATGTGCAGAGATGCTGTGGTGGCAGGTTTCACCCCACCCCACATTTGTTCGGTGACCTTAGGCTGACGGTTTTTGCCAGCCTAGATGCTCTGACCAGTAGTCTGTGATTTCTTTAATTAGGTCCCTGAATTAATGTACAAACAGCACCATGTGTCAGAACCGTGCCCGCGCAACTCCCAGACAGTCCAGGGTCAGTGGTGATCCAGGACCATGACGTCCACTGAGTCAACGGCCTTTAGAAGTAGCCAGCAGGGGCTTCCCTGGTGGTGCAGTGGTTGAGAGTCCGCCTGCCGATGCAGGGGACACGGGTTCGTGCCCCGGTACGGGGGGACCCCACATGCCGCGGAGCGGCTGGGCCCGTGGGCCATGGCCGCTGAGCCTGCGCGTCCGGAGCCTGTGCTCTGCAATGGGAGAGGCCACAGCAGTGAGAGGCCCGCATACCGCAAAAAAAAAAAAAAAAAAGAAGTAGCCAGCAGTCCAGCTGGTCATATTGGCCACCATCACCGCGGTGTCTGTAGGGTTTTCTATTGTGAAAGCGTGATATACGTTTCCCCCGCCAAGCTTATTAGCTCCCCTCTGGGTGCAGTAAGTCCTGCAAGCAGTAGTCTGCTCTTTCGGGGCACAGTCTTCATGTTTTCTGAGAGAAACTCCAGGTCAAGTGATGGTCACACTAGTCATCTTGGGGGCCCGTTGCCCCCGTTTGTCTCTCTGGAGGTTGGAGTTGGAGGGCCTCCTCACTCGAGGTCAGTGTGTCCACAGAGCGACCCCTGCAACTTCAGGGCATGATGGGTGGTTAGGATCACGACATGGGGTCCTTTTCCCTTAGGAGGGAGCTGGCCTTGTGGGCTGCTGATTTCTAGCTTTTTAGATACCCCAGTATCCTGGCCTCATGAGTCAGTGGGCAAAGCCCTTGGTGACCATAGTTTATCATACCTGAAGGGCATTCTTGTGTTGCTCCATTTCAAGTGGTCCCAGTTTTTGCACTAAGGCTCCAAGGGCAATTAACCTTTGACCGGGTATGTAAAGGTCAAAGGGTTTAGCTAAATTAGCGAGTTCCTGGGCAAGGGTCTGAATTGACTGCTCTTTCCATTCTTGAAAGGCAGCTTCTGGATTCTGTACAAAAGGATCTTCATCTTTTCGTGTCAGTGTTTCATGTAGAGGCCCAGCTATTAGACTGTAGTTAGGGATCCAGATGCAGAAAACCTTGGCCTCCCCAGGAACCCCTAAGCTGTCTTCTAGTTTTAGAAGAGGTAAGGCTGCAAATGGCTTCTTCCCTATCCTGGGATGCGTTTCTCTAAATATCTGTGAGAATGAAGCCCAGGCATGTCACCTGAGCCTGTGATATTTGAGCCTTTTTCTTGGACACCTTCTATCCTTTCTTGGCTAGGTATTTCTGAGGCGTCTTTAGTAGGCCTGGCGATCAGAATGTCATCTGCATATTGAAGGAGGGTTCCCTTTTAGAGAGGTAGAACTTTTAGGTCTTTAGAGGACATTTCCCCAAAGATGGTGTGGGGATTTTTGAACCATTGGGGCAGGACGGCCCAGCATTATTGCTTGTGTTGCATGTTGTGTCCTGCCACTCACAAGCCAAAACTTCTTGTGACTCTGAGATGAATGGAATACAGAAGAAGGCATCATTGAAGTGTAATACATAATGCCATGGCCTGGTGGATGGTAGAATGAGCAGCAGGGTGTAGGAAATAGGAGCTACTGGATGTATATCCTCGGTGGCTTCACTGACTGTCCTGATATCCTTTACCAGGTCTCCAGCAGCACATGGGGCTCTCGTGGTCAGGCCAATCCCAGGATATGGAGCTCACCTGTGCAGCTACCCAGCAGCCCATGGGGCTCTCATAGTCAGGCCCTTCCCAGGATACGGAACTCCCCTGGGCAGGTACCCCAGCAGGGCTGGACACACAGGAACTGTGCACATAGCCCACCTTGCAGAGAACCCCCAGCTCACCTGTCGCTCACAGCTGACACAGAACACCTCAGAGCAGGACTTGAACTAACAAACAGCAGCTCTGACAGGTCTGTGACCCTGGCTATCACTCTGTGCAGCCTCTCTCTGCCTGGTCTTCCAGACACTTCCACTGCAGCCAGGGCACCAGGCCTCTGTCTCCACCCACCATCACTCCTCTCCCTGACTCCTGGGTTCCTCTCATTAGGATAGGGTCTTCTTGAAGTTGTTTTCCACTCATGGACCAGATAAAATGATAAGAAAACAAGCCGCAGCTGCAGCCCCTTGTCTAGCCTGACTCTCAAGAGCCCACACCTGTACCTTGGGCCTGGCCCGTTTAACAAGTTTCATTTTCTGCCACTGTGAGCCCCTGAGGGGTGAGGATTGGCTGATTTGGGCAGCCTGACACTGCCTGCCAGCCCTCCCCAGGTGTGCCTGTGTTGAGGTCAATATAAACACCACTCCAGTCAGCAAGAGCACCTGTAGCTGTGCCTGACGCCATATTCTCTGCCCCGTCAGCAGTGTCGGGCCTGGGGTGGTGGTACGGAGGGAGAGGCCGTGGCTTTGTGGGTGGCCCAGTGTGAGTGGGGCTCTGCTGGTCTTTCTTCAGGAGTTGCCAGGCTGCCACCTGCTAAAGAAGAGGATGTGTCATCCATACCTGCCGCTGGAATTTCTCCCCAGGCAGAGGTGAGGAAGTAAAAAAGCAGTGGGGGCCATGGCAGGAGGGGTATCTCAGGCAGGGAAATGGAAAGATTTCAGAAGAGCATCTGGGGCCAGGACCATCCTGACTGACCTGCAGGCACCAAGTTGGCCTGCGTGCTGTCGCTGGTGTGCCTCCACAGCCCTTCCTCTAGGCTTGCAAGTGCTTGTACATATTCAGGTGTTTTACATGGAAAGGGTGGGAAGAGTTCAGCTGCAGCAGGACTGGGGCTCAGCTCACATTTACTCACAGACGCCTCGACACAGTCCCCCAGCTTTGCAATGAGGATGCTCCTTGTGGGGGGGAGTGCTGCTGAGTGCATGGGAGACGATTTCCCACCTCTGACCAACTTAAGAATTTTTTACCACTGGAGCAAGTGCCCTGATACGATTTTCCTCTGTATAACTGGTGGGTTCGGTTTTATGTTTTTGTTTTTGTTTTTTTTTCTTTTTTTCTTTTTATTCAAGGTAGATTTTATTTATTCCTCTTTTTTTTAATTTGGAGATATAAACATGGAAATAATGCATTAATATAAAGACATCTATGTGAAGGGAAAAACTGTTTTTCTGTTTTATTTGATTAAATGTTATTTATTTATTTTTAATTTTTTAAAATTTATTTATTTCTTTTATACAGCAGGTTCTTATTGGATATCTATTTTATACATATAAGTGTGCACATGTGAATCCTAGTCTCCCAATTCATCCCACCACCACCCTCACATGGTGTTCCCCCCTTGGTGTCCATACGTTTGTTCTCTACATCTGTGTCTCTATCTCTGCCCTGCAAACTGGTTCATCTGTACCATTTTTCTAGGTTCCACATATATGCATTAATATACAATATTTGTTTTTCTCTTTCTGACATACTTCACTCTGTATGACAGTCTCTAGATCCATCAAGGTCTCTACAAATGACCCAATTTCATTCCTATGTATGGCTGAGTAATATTCCATTGTATATATGTGCCAGATCTTCTTTATCCATTCATCTGTTGATGGACACTTAGGTTGTTTCCATGTCCTGGCTATTGCAAATAGAGCTGCAATGAACATTTTTGTACATAACTCTTTTTGAATTATGGTTTTCACAACGCAAATGTCCAGTAGTTGGATTGTTGTGTCGTATGGTACTTCTATTGTTAGTTATTTAAAGGAACCTCCGTACTGTTCTCCCTAGTGCCAATATCAATTTACATTCCCACCCACAGTGTAAGTGTGTTCCCTTTTCTCCAATAAAGGCCTCTCCAGCATTTATTGTTTTGTAGATTTTTTTGATGATTGCCACTCTGACTGCTGTGAGGTGATAGCTCACTGTAGTTTTGATTTGCATTTCTCTAATGATTAGTGATGTTCAGCATCCTTTCATGTGTTTCTTGGTAATCTGTATATCTTCTTTGGAGAAATGTCTATTTAGGTCTTCTGCCCGTTTTTGGATTGGGTTGTTTGTTTCTGTGATATTGAGCTACATGCGGTGCTTGTAAATTTAGGAGATTAATCCTTTGTCAATTGCTTCATTTGAAAATATTTTCTCCCATTCTGAGGGTTGTTTTTGCATCTTGTTTATGTTTTCCTGTACTGTGTAAAAGCTTTTAAGTTTCATTAGGTCCCATTTGTTGATTTTTATTTTTATTTCCATTTCTCTAAGTGGTGGGTCAAAAAGGATCTTGCTGTGATTTATGTCATAGAGTGTTCTGCCTATGGTTTCCTCTAAGTGCTTTATAGTGTCTGGTCTTATATTTAGATCTCTAATCAATTTAGAGTTTATTTTTTTGTATGGTGTTATGGAGTGTTCTAATTTCATTCTTTTATGTGTAGGGGTCCAGTTTTCCCAGCACCAATTACTGAAGAGACTGTCTTTTCTCCATTGTATATCCTTAGCTCCTTTGTCATAGATGAGATAGCCATAGGTATGTAGGTTTATCTCTGGGCTTTCTGTTCTGTTCCATTGATCTGTGTTTATGCCAATCTACATACACTTGATTCCATTATGGAGACATATAAATACATAGGTTTCAAGGTTATTACCAGTCAGATATATTCCTCTTCAGTGAATAGGGTGTTTTGTGTCCAGTTCATTGAGAAAGGAGTAGGTCTTCTCTATTACATATTTGGTATATGGAATGCGATCTGTGCTAATTTCAAACTCTGCTTTTACACATCACCCCACGTCACCTTTCCCCTTAAGGAGGCATAAGTGTGTTTTCTAAATGTGTAACTCTGTTCTCTTTTGAAATTCAGTTCATGTGTAGCCATGTTTACATTCCCTCTATAAGTGATATATTACAATAAGTTTCTTTTACTTTGTGGCTCATTTCACTTAGCATCATCATACCTAAAGCCATTCATTAAGCTGCTATTGGCCTTATGACATTGATTTTATGTCTGAGTGACATTCCATTGTATATAAGTACCACAACATCTATATCTATTTTTTTTTCCTTTCCTGGGATATTTAAAGTGTACTGAAGTCGAGGTTCTTGTAAACAGAGCAGCCCTAAACTTTGGGCTGGCTGTGTGTTGTGGATTTTTAGTTTTCCCAAAATACACGCCCATGAGTGGAAGTGTGCTATGCTCTGTAGCTCTGTTTTAGAAAACAACATACAGTTCTCCAGAGAGGCTGTTGGCAATTTACATCCTGCCCATCGGCGTAACCAGGCTCCCTTTTCTCCATGGCCTGTCCTGCGTTTGTGGTTTTTACACTATTTTGGATGGCCCTTTTGACTGGAGGTAAGGGACACTTCTCTGTAGTGTGGATTTGCAATGCCTGATGGCTTGCTTGGCCAAAAAGGGCATATGCATTTTTTCCCGAATATATTCAGGAAAATACACATAGTCCCTTTTCAGCCAAGGGCAACATTGTCGAAATTCTGTCGCTTTTCATGTGCTTTAAAGACGACTCCAATCTACCTCTTGAAATCTGTTTCCTTCAATTCTGCCTTGCATTCAAATCCTCTTCACTGCCTTTCCTCAATATATTTCTGGGTGATAGTTGTCCTTTATAATTCTGCAAGTTTGTGAATTGCTGTGCCCCTGATTTCCATTTTTCAACTCGCCTATTTGTGAGCTGGCTGCAATACCACAGGTTGGCTTTAGTCCCTAGTCTGGTTCCAGGGCTTCAGGCTGAGCCTTTGGTTAATTCTTCTTCCTGGTGGGAAACTAGAGTGACATGTGCCCATCCAAACACCTACAGCTAATCTCTCATTTATTCCCCCTCTTCCTGTTCCTCCTCTGCACAATTTGCAAACTGTGCATATCAGGAGGGTAAAGGCACTGACACTCCAAGTGGGGAGATTTTTAGTAATGCAGATGGAATGGCGAAGCCGAGCACGACAAAAGGAAAAATGAGGTATCTTTTAGAAAACTTTCCCAATTACACAGTGTACCATCCACTGGGTTTCCCATGCATGTTTTAACTGTAGGAAGATACCCTTAAACCTGGGGAGTTGGGACCACTAGAATGGGTAGCACACAGTATTGCTCTAAGTGGTGTTCTTTTGCTCACACAACCTCAGCAATCTTGTCAGCCCCAAGTGTCCAGTCTTATGTCTCATCCAGCTGTGGGTGTAAAGGTGGTCAAGCCAGGTTGCATCACAGGCCCTGAACGAAATTTTTAAGACTTTCTCACTGTTTCGCTGTTTTTGCATTTTGCTTTTGAAATTTATTTTTATAAGTGGGTTTAACTGAATTTCAGTGCTCTGTTCATGCCGTTATACACACACATGATTCCTTTATGGAGACATGAGAATACATATGTTTTAAAATACTGAAAGTCAGACATATTCCTTGCAATGAATAGGGGATGTCGAGTCCAGTTCATTGTGGCGGGATTAGGTGTTGTCTATTACATACTTGGTTTATGTAACGGTATCTGTGCTAATTTAAAACTGTGATTTTATGCATCACCCCACCTCGCCTTTCCCATTAAGCAGGCAGAAGCATGTTTTCTAAATTTGTGACTCCGTTGTGTTTGTAAATCAGTTCATGTGTAGCCATGTGTACATTCCCGCTATGAGTGATATCTTATGATAAGATTCGTTACTCTGGTATCTTTCCTAAATCAGTTCATGTGAGGCCATGTTTACAGGACCTTCATAAGTGATATCTTATGATAAGTTTCTTTTTTCTGTGTGACTTATTTCACTTAGAATCATCGTACCTGAATCCAATCATTTTGCTGCTACTGGCCTTATGAAATTGATTTCATAGCTGAGGGATATACAATCGTACATAAGTACCACAATTTCTTGAACCATTTTTGTCTTTCCTGGGATATTTAAGGTATACCCAAGTTGAGGTTCTTGTAAGCAGTGAAGCCCTAAATTTTGTGGTGGCTCTGTCTTATTGATTTTCAATTTTCCCAAGGTATATTTCCTAGACTGGAAGTGCCCTTGACTCTGTAACTCTGTTGTTTACTTGTATTAGGGAACACAATGCACTCCTCCAGAGAGGCAGTTGGCAATTTACATCCCGCCCATCAGCATAACAAGGCTCCCTGGTCTCCAGGGCCTGTCTTGCCTTTCTGGTTTTTACACATTTTGCAGATGTCCCTTTCGACCAGTGGGAAGTGATACTTCTTTGTTGTGCAGATTTGCATTGCCCGCTTGCTTACTTGGCCAAAAAGGGTGTATGCGTGTTCTCCTGCATATATTCAGGAGAAAACATATACGCCTTTTTGGGCAAGTGCATCATTGTCGAAGTTGTGCCCCTCTTCCTGTGCTTTAAAGGCGATTCCAACGTGGCTCTTGAAATCTGTTTCCTGCTATACTGCCTCGCTTTCAAGTCCACCTCGTTGCCTTCCCTCAGCAGATTTTTGGGCGATAGTTGTCCTTTATTAATCTGCCAGTTTCTGAATTGCTGTGCCCCTGAGCTCCATTTTTAAATTCGTTTTTTTGTGAGCAGACCGCAAGTCCAAAATTTTGGTTCAGGACCTATACTGTTTCCCGGCGCGTGGCTGAGACTTTGGTTAATTCTTCTTCCTGCCGGGCAATTAATGTGACATGTACCCGTCCAAATGCCTAACATCTACTCTCTCATTTGTTCTCCCTCTTCCCTTTCATCTTTGCCAAATTGGCAACTGTGCGAACCAGGAGGTTAAAGGGGCTGTCTCTCCAAGTTGGCTGATTGATAGTAAAGCAGTTGGAAAGTCAAACTGGAGCTACAAGAGAGGGATTATTAGTTGAGTTTTAGAAACCTTTCGTATTCAAAATGTGTCCATTGTCTAGGTTTCCCGTACATGTTATAGCTGTAGTAATATTCCCTTCAAGCTGGACAGTTGGGACCCATGGAATGGGTGCCACCCATTATTGCTTTAAAGGGTCTGCATTTGCTCACCCAATCTCACCAATACTCTCAGTCCCAAGTGTCCAGCCTTATGCCACATCCAGCTGTCATTGTAGATAGGGTCATTCCAGGTTTCATCAGAGACCCTGAAAGAATTGTAAAGAATGTCCCTGTTTTATTGTTTTGTGTTTGAAATTCCATTTTATAGTGGGTTTGATCTTATTCTCACTGCTATGTTTATGCCAGTCTAGACACACTTGATTCCCTTTTGGAGACATATCAATACATAGGTTTTAAGGTTCTTACTAGTCAGATATATTCCTCTGCGGGGAATATGCGGGGTTGAGTCCCTTTCACTTAAGAAGGTGTAGGTAATATCTATTCTGTATTTGATTTTTAGAATGGTAGCTGTACTAATATCAAACTCTGCTTTTATGCATTACCCACCTCTCCTTCCCCTTTAAGCGGGCATACGATTGTTTTCTAAATGTGAGAATCTCTTACATTCCTAAATCAGTTCCTGTGTAGCCATGTTTACAGGACCAACATAAGTGATATCTTATGATAAGATTCTTTTTCTGTGTGACTTATTTCACTTAGAATCATCGTACCTGAATCCACTCATTTTGCTGCTACTGGCCTTATGACATTGATTTCATGGCAGAGGGATAATCCATCGAACGTAAGTACCACAATTTTTTGATCCATTTTTATCTTTCCTAGGATATTTAAAGTGTACCAAAGTTGACGTTTTTGTAAGAAGTGCAGCCCTAAATTTTGGGGTGGCTCTGTCTTTTTGATTTTCAGTTTTCCCAAGGTATATTCCCTAGACTGGAAGTGCCCTTGGCTCTGTAGCTCTATTGTTTACTTGTTTTAGGGAACACAATGCACTCCTACAGATAGACAGTTGGCAATTTACATCCCGACCATCAGCATAAAAAGGCTCCCTGTTCTCAAGGGTCTGTCTTGTCTTTCTGGTTTTTACACATTTTGAGGATGTCCCTTTTGAACAGTGGGAAGTGATACATCTTTGTAGTGCAGATTTTCATTGCCCGCTTGCTTGCTTGTCCAAAAAGGGTGTATGCGTTTTCTCTTGAATATATTCAAGAGAAAACGCATAAGCCCTCTTTGGCCAAGTGCATCATTGTCGAATTTGTGTCCCTTTTCCTGTGCTTTAAAGCCGATTCCAACGTAACTCTTGAAATCTGTTTCCTGCTATTCTGCCTCGTTTCAAGTCCGCCTCGTTCCCTTCCCTCAACAGATTTTTGGACGATAGTAGTCCTTTATTACTCTGCCAGTTTGTGAATTGCTGTGCCCCTAATCTCTATTTTTCTACTCGTTTTTTGTGAGCTGAACCCAAGTCCAAAATTGTGATTCAGGACCTATACTGGTTCCCGGTGGGTGGCTGAGACTTTGGTTAATTCTTCTTCCTCACGGGAAATAAGAGTGACATGTGCCCGTCCAAATGCCTAACAGCTATTTTTTCATTGTTTCTCCCTCTTCACTTTCATCCACTGTCAAATTGGCAACCTCTGCGAACCAGGAGGTTAAAGGTGCTGTCTCTCCAAGCTGGGAGATTGACTGTAAATCTGTTGGAAAGTCAAACCGGAGCACCAGTAGAGGGACTATTTGTTGAGTTTTAGAGACCTTTCGTATTCACAGTGTGTCCATTCTCTAGGATTCCCGTATATGTTATAGCTCTAGTAATATTCCCTTCAACCTAGAGACATGGGACCCATGGAATGGGTGCCATGCATTATTGCTTTAAAGGGTCTGCATTTGCTCACCCAATCTCACCAATCCTCTCAGTCCCATATGTACAGCCTTATGCCACATCCAGCTGTCATTGTAGATAGGGTCATTCCAGGTTTCATTCAGAAACCCTGAAGGAATTGTAAAGAATTTCCCTTTTTTTTTGTTTTTCAAATTACTTTTTATAGTGGGTTTGAGCTGATTCTCGCTGCCATGTTTATTCAAGTCTAGGCACACTTGATTCCCCAACGGAGACATATCAATACATAGGTTTTAAGATTCTTACTATTCAGAAATATTCCTCTGCAGGAAATATGGGGTTTTGAGTCCCTTTCACTGAGGAAGGTGTAGGTATTGTCTATTCCATAGTTGGTTTTTGGAACGGTACCTGTGCTTATATCAAACTCTGGTTTTATGCATCACCCCACCTCTCCTTCCCCATTAAGCAGGCCTAAGAGTGTTTTCTAAATGTGAGACTCTGTTCCCTTTCCTAACTCACTTCAAGTGTAGCCATGTTTACAGGATCTTCATAAGTGATATGTTATGATAAGCTTCTTTTTCTCTGTGACTTATTTCACTTAGAATCATTGTACCTGAATCCAGTCATTTAGCTGCTACTGGTCTTATGACATTGATTTCATGGCTGAGGGATATTCCATCATACATAAATACCACAATTTTTTGAACCATTTTTATATTTCCTGGGATATTTTAGTTGTACCCAAGTTGAGGTTCTTTTAAGCAGTGCAGCCCTAAATTTGGGGGTGGCTCTGTCTTATTGATTTTCAGTTTTCCCAAGGTATATTCCCTAGACTGCAAGTGCCCTTGGCTCTGTAGCTCTGTTGTTTAATTGTTTAAGGGAACACAATGCACTCCTCCAGTGAGGCAGTTGGCAATTTACATCCCGCCCATCAGCATAACAAGGCTCCCTGTTCTCCAGGGCCTGTCTTGCATTTCTGGTTTTTACGCATTTTGTGGATGTCCCTTTTGCCCGGTGGGAAGTGATACTTATTAGTAGTGCAGATTGGCATTGCCCTCTTGCTTGCTTGGCCAAAGAGGTCGTATGTGTTTTCCCCTGCATATATTCAGGAGAAAATGCATAAGCCCTTTTTGGCCAAGTGCATCATTGTCGAAGTTGTGCCCCTCTTCCTGTGCTTTCCAGGTGATTCCAATATACCTCTTGAAATCTGATTCCTGCTATTCGGCCTCGCTTTCAATTCCGCTTCCTTGCCTTCCCTCAACAGATTTTTGGATGATAGTTGTCCTTTATTACTTTGCCTGTTTGTGAATTGCTGTGCCCTTGAGCTTCATTTTTCAACTAGCTTTTTGTGAGATGAACGCATGTGCAAAATTTTGGTTCAGGACCTATACTGGTTCCCGGTGGGTGGTTACATCTTTGGTTAATACTTCTTCCTGCCGGGAAATTAGAGTGACATATGCCCGTCCCAATGCCTAACAGCTACTTTCTCATTGGTTCTCCCTCTTCCCTTTCATCCTCTGCCAAATCGGCAACCTGTGAGTACCAGGAGGTTAAAGGGGCTGTCTCCCCAAGTTGCGAGATTGATAGTAAAGCAGTTGGAAAGACAAACTGGAGCACCAGGAGAGGGAATATTCGTTGAGTTTTAGAAACCTTTCGTATTCACAGTGTTTTGATTCTCTAGGTTTCCCGTACATGTTATAGTTGTAGTAATATTCCCTTCAACCTGGAGAGTTGGGACCCATGGAATGGGTGCCATGCATTATTGCTTTAAAGGGTCTGCATTTGCTCACCCAGTCTCACCAATCCTCTCAGTCCCAAGTGTCCAGGCTTATGCCACATCCAGCTGTCATTGTAGACAGGGTCATTCCAGGTTTCATCAGAGACCCTGAAGGAATTGTAAAGAATATCCCGGTTTTTTTGTTTTGTTTTTGAAATTACTTTTTATCGTGGGTTTGAGCTAATTCTCGCTGCCATGTTTATGCCTGTCTAGACACACTTGATTCCCTTATGGAGACATATCAGTACATAGGTTTTAAGATTCTTACTATTCAGAAATATTCCTCTGTGGGAAATATGGGGTTTTGAGTCCCTTTCACTGAGGAAGGTATAGGTAGGTCTTGTCTATTCCATAGTTGGTTTTTGAAACGGTACCTGTGCTTATATCAAACTCTGGTTTTATGCATCACCCCACCTCTCTTTCCCCCTTAAGCAGGCATAAGAGTGTTTTCTAAATGTGAGACTGTGTTCTCTTTCCTAACTCAGTTCATGTGTTGCCATGTTTACAAGATCTTCATAAGTGATATCTTATGATAAGCTTCTTTTTTTGTGTGACTTATTTCACTTAGAATCATCGTACCTGAATCCACTCATTTTGCTGCTACTGGTCTTATGACATTGATTTCATGGCTGAGGGATATTCCATCATACGTAAATACCACAATATTTTGAACCATTTTTATATTTCCTGGGATATTTAAGGTGTACCCAAGTTGAGGTTCTTGTAAGCACTGCAGCCCTAAATTTGGGGGTGGCTCTGTCTTATTGATTTTCAGTTTTCCCAAGGTATATTCCCTAGACGGGAAGTGCCCTTGGCTCAGTAGCTCTGTTGTTTACTTGTTTTAGGGAACACAATGCACTCGTCCTGTGAGGCAGTTGGCAATTTACATTCCGCCCATCAGCATAACAAGGCTCCCTGTTCTCCAGGGCCTGTCTTGCCTTTCTGGTTTTTACCCATTTTGTGGATGTCCCTTTTGACCGGTGAGAAGTGATACTTCTTTGTAGTGCTGATTTGCATTGCCCGCTTGCTTGCTTGGCCAAAAAGGGCGTATGCGTTTTCTTCTACATATATTCAGGAGAAAACGGATACGCCCTTTTTGGGCAAGTGCATCATTGTCGAAGTTGTGCCCCTCTTCCTGTGCTTTACAGGTGACTCCAACGTACATCTTGCAATCTGTTTCCTGCTATTCAGCCTCGCTTTCAAGTCCGCCTCGTTGCCTTCCCTCAACAGATTTTTGGATGATAGTTTTCCTTTATTAATCTGCCAGTTTGTGAATTGCTTTGCCCCTGAGCTCAATTATTTAACTTGTTTTTGTGAGCTGAACGCAAGTCCAATATTTTGGTTCAGGACCTATACTGGTTCCCAGTGGGTGGCTGAGACTTTAGTTAATTCTTCTTCCTCCGGGAAATAAAAGTGACATATGCCTGTCCAAATGCCTAACAGCTACTCTTTCATTGGTTCTCCCACTTCCCTTTCATCCTCTGCCAAATTGGCAACCTGTGAGAAGCAGGAGGTTAAAAGTGCAGTCTCTCCAAGCTGGGAGATTGATAGTAAAGCAGTTGAAAAGTCAAAGCGTAGCACCACGAGAGGTTCTATTCGTTGAGTTTTAGAGACCTTTTGTATTCACAGTGTGTCCATTATCTAGGTTTCCCATACATGTTATAGCTGTAGTAATATTCCCTTCACCCTGGAGAGTTGGGACCCATGGAATGGGTGCCATGCATTATTGCTTTAAAGGGTCTGCCTTTGCTCACCCAATCTTACCAATCCTCTCAGTCCCATGTGTCCAGCCTTATGCCACATCAAACTGTCGTTGTAGATAGGGCCTTCCAGGTTTCATCAGAGACCAGGAAGGAATTCTAAAGAATTTCCCTGTTTTTTTGTTTTGTTTTTGATATTCCTTTTTATAGTGCGTTTGAGCTGATTCTCACTGCCATGATTATGCCAGTCTAGAAACACTTGATTCCCTTACAGAGACATATCAATACATAGGTTTTAAGATTCTTACTAGTCGAATATATTCCTCTGCGGGAAATATGGGGTTTGAGTCCCTTTCACTGAGGAAGGTGTAGGTCTTGTCTATTCCATAGTTGGTTTTTGGAACGGTACCTGTGCTTATATCAAACTCTGGTTTTATGCATCACCCCACCTCTCCTTCCCCCTTCAGCAGGCCTAAGAGTCTTTTCTAAATGTGAGACTCTGTTCTCTTTCCTAACTCAGTTCATGTGTAGCCATGTTTACAGGATCTTCAGAAGTGATATCTTATGATACGGTTCTTTTTCTGTGTGACTTATTTCACTTACAATCATCGTACCTGAATCCAGTCATTTTGCTGCTACTGGTCTTAAGACATTGATTTCTTGGCTGATGGATATTCCATCATACGTAATTACCAAAATTTTTTGAACCATTTTTATATTTCCTGGAATATTTAAGGTGAACCCAAGTTGAGGTTCTTGTAAGCAGTGCAGCCCTAAATTTTGGGGTGGCTCTGTCTTATTGATTTTCAGGTTTCCCAAGGTATATTCCCTAGACTGGAAGTGTCCTTGGCTCTGTAGCTCTGTTGTTTACTTGTTTTAGGGAACACAATGCACTCCTCCAGAGAGGCAGTTGGCAATTTACGTCCCGCCCAACAGCATAAAAAGGCTCCCTGTTCTCAAG
The DNA here is from genome assembly GCF_964341445.2 of Mesoplodon mirus. Lineage (NCBI taxonomy): Eukaryota > Metazoa > Chordata > Mammalia > Artiodactyla > Ziphiidae > Mesoplodon > Mesoplodon mirus. The sequence continues at coordinate 526,015 of NW_028295653.1, read as the reverse complement.
GGCCTGTCTTAAAATTCTGGTTTTTACGCTTTTTGTGGATGTCTCTTTGGACCGGTGGGAAGTGATACTTTTTTGTACTGCATACTTACATTGTCCGCTTGCTTGCTTGGCCAAAATGTGCGTATGCGTTTTCTCCTGAATATACTCAGGAGAAAACGCATATGCCCTTTTTGGCCAAGTGCATCATTGTCGAAGTTGTGCCCCTCTTCCTTTGCTTTAAAGGCGATTCCAACGTACCTCTTGGAATCTGTTTCCTGCTATTCTGCCTCACTTTCAAGTTCAACTCGTTGCCTTACCATAACAGATTTTTGGATGATAGTTGTCCTTTATTACTCTGCCAGTTTGTGAATTGCTCTGCCCTATAACTCCATTTTTTAACTCGTTTTTTTGTGAGCTGAACGCCAGTCCTATATTTTGGTTCAGGACCTATACTGGTTCCCGGTGGGTGGCTGAGACTTTGGTCAATTCTTCTTCCTCCTGGGAAATAAGAGTGACATATGCCCGTCCTAATGCCTAATAGCTACTCTCTCATTGGTTCTCCCTCTTCCCATTCATTCTCTGCGAAATTGGCCACCTGTGCGAAACAGGAGGTTAAGGGTGCTCTCTCTCCAGGTTGGGAGATTGATAGTAAAGAGGTTGGAAAGTCAAACCGGAGCACCAGGAGAGGGACTATTCGTTGCGTTATACAGACCTTTCGTATTCACAGTGTGTCCATTCTCTAGGTTTCCCATACATGTTATAGCTATAGTAATATTCCCTTCAACCTGGAGAGTTGGGACCCATGGAATGGGTGCCATGCATTATTGCTTTAAAGGGTTTGCGTTTGCTCACCCAATCTCACCAATACTCTCAATCCCATGTGTCCAGCCTTATGCCACATCCAGCTGTCGTTGTAGGTAGGGTCTTTCCAGGTTTCATCAGAGACCCTGAAGGAATTGTAAAGAATGTCCCTGTTTTTTTGTTTTGTTTTTGAAATTCCTTTTTATAGTGCGTTGCAGCTGATTCTCACTGCCATGTATATGCCAGTCTAGACACACTTGATTACCTTATGGAGACATATCAATACATAGGTTTTAAGATTCTTACTAGTCAGATATATTCCTCTGCGGGAAATTTGGGGTTTTGAATCCCTTTCACTGAGGAATGTGTAGGTCTTCTCTATTCCATGTTTGGTTTTTGGAACAGTACCTGTGCTTATATCAAACTCTTGTTTTATGCATCACCCCACCTCTCCTTCCCTCTTAAGCAGGCATAAGTGTGTTTTCTAAATGTGATCCTCTGTTCTCTTTCCTAACTCAGTTCATGTGTAGCCATGTTTACAGGGTCTTCATAAGTGATATCTTATGATAAGCTTCTTTTTCTGTGTGACTTATTTCACTTAGAATCATCGTACCTGCATCCACTCATTTTGCCACTACTGGTCTTTTGACATTGGTTTCATGGCTGAGGGATACTTCATAGTACGTAAATACCACAATTTTTTGAAACATTTTTATCTTTCCTGTGATATTTAAGGGGTACCGAAGTTGATGTTCTTGTTAGCAGTGCAGACCTAAATTTGGGGGATGGCTCTGTCTTATTGATTTTCAGTTTTCCCAAGGTATATTCACTAGACTGGAAGTGACCTTGGCTCTGTAGCTCTGTTCTTTACTTGTATTAGGGAACACAATGCACTCCTCCAGTGAGTCAGTTGGCAATTTACATCCTGCCCATCAGCATAACAAGGCTCCCTTTTCTCCAGGGCCTGTCTTGACTTTCTGGTATTTACACATTTTGTGGATGTCCCTATTGACGGGTGGGAAGTGATACTTTTTGTAGTGCAGATTTGCATTGCCCGCTTGCTTGCTTGGCCAAAAAGGGCGTATGCGTTTTCTCCTGCATATATTCAGGAGAAAATGCATACGCATTTTTGGCCAAGTGCATCATTGTGGAAGTTGTGCCCCTCTTCCTGTGCTTTAAAGGTGATTCCAATGTACCTCTTGAAATCTGTTTCCTGCTATTTGGCCTCACTTTCAAGTCCGCTTCGTTGAATTCCCTCAACAGATTTCTGGACGATAGTTCGCATTTATTACTCTGCCAGTTTGTGAATTGCTCTGTCGCTGAGCTCCATTTTTCAACTCGTTTTTTTGTGAGCAGAATGCAAGTCCAAAATTTTGGTTCAGGACCTATACTGGTTACCGGTAAGTGGTTGAGACTTTGGTTAATTCTTCTTCCTGCCGGGAAATTAGAGTGACATGTGCCCGTCCAAATGCCTAACAGCTACTCTCTCATTGGTTCTCCCACTTCCCTTTCATCCTTTGCCAAATTGGCAATCTGTGCGAACCAGGAGGTTAAAGGGGCTGTCTCTCCAAGTTGGGAGATTGATAGTAAAGCAGTTGGAAAGTCAAAGTTGAGCACCAGGAGAGGGCCTATTCGTTGAGTTTTAGAAACATTTCGTATTCACAGTGTGTCCATTCTCTAGGATTCCGTACATGTTATAGCTGTAGTAATATTCTCTTCAACCTGGAGAGTTGTGACCCATGGAATGTGTGCCATGCATTATTGCTTTAAAGGGTTTGCATTTGCTCACCCAATCTCACCAATCCTCTCAGTCCCAAGTGTCCAGCCTTATGCCATAACCAGCTGTCATTGTAGACAGGGTTATCCCAAGTTTCATCAGAGACCCTGAAGGAATTGTAAAAAATTTCCCTGTTTTTGTGTTTTGTTTTTGAAATTCATTTTTATAGTTGGTTTGAGCTGATTCTAGCTACCATGTGTATGCCAGTCTAGACACACTTGATTCCCTTAGGGAGACATATCAATACATAGGTTTTAAGATTCTTACTAGTCAGATATATTCCTCTGTGTGAAATATGGGGTTCTGAGTCCGTTTCACTGAGCAAGGTATAGGTAGGTCTTGTCTATTCCATAGTTGGTTTTGGGAATGGTACCTGTGCTTATATCAAACTCTGGTTTTATGCATCACCCCACCTCTCCTTCCCCCTTAAGCAGGCATAAGAGTGTTTTCTAAATGTGAGACTCTGTTCTCTTTCCTAACTCAGTTCATGTGTAGCCATGTTTACAGGATCTTCATAAGTGATATCTTATGATAAGCTTCTTTTTCTGTGTGACTTATTTCAGTTAGAATCATCGTACCTGAATCCACTCATTTTGCTGCTACTGGTCTTATGACATTGATTTCATGGCTGAGCGATATTCCATTGTACGTAAGTAGCACAAATTTTTGAACCATTTTTATCTTTCCTCGGATATTTCACGTGTACCCAAGTTGAGGTTCTTGTAAGCAGTGCAGCCCTAAATTTGGGGATGGCACTGTCTTATTAATTTTCAGTTTTCCCAAGGTATATTCCCTAGACTGGAAGTGCCCTTGGCTCTGTAGCTCTGTTGTTTACTTGTTTTAGGGAACACAATGTACTCTTCCAGTGAGGCAGTTGGTAATTTACATCCCGCCCAAAAGCATAACAAGGCCCCCTCTTCTCCAGGGCCTGTCTTGCCTTTCTGGTTTTACAAATTTTGTGGATGTCCCTTTTGACCGGTGGGAAGTGATACTTCTTTGTAGTGTAGATTTGCATTGCCCGCTTGCTTTTTTGGCCAAAAAGGGCATATGTGTTTTCTCCTGCATATATTCAGGAGAAAATGCATATGCCCTTTTTGGCCAAGTGCATCATTGTCGAAGTTGTGCCCCTCTTCCTGTGCTTTACAGGTGTTTGCAATGTACCTCTTGAAATATGTTTCCTGCTATTCTGCCTCGCATTCAAGTCTGCCTCGTTGCCATCCCTCAACAGATTTCTGGATGATAGTTGTCCTTTATTACTCTTCCAGTTTGTGAGTTGCTGTGCCCTTGAGCTCCATTTTTCAACTCGTTTTTTGTGAGCTGAACGCATGTCCAAAATTTTGGTTCAGGACCTATAGTGGTTCCCGGTGGGTGGCTGCAACTTTAGTTAATTCTTCTTCCTGCCGGGAAATTAGAATGACATGTGCCCGTCCAAATGCCTAACAGCTACACTCTCATTGGTTCTCCCTCTTCCCTTTCATCCTCTGCCAAATTGGCAACCTGTGAGTACCACTAGGTTATAGGGGCTATCTCTACAAGTTGGGAGATTGATAGTAAAGCAGTTGGAAAGTCAAACCGGAGCACCAGGAGAGGGAATATTCGTTGAGATTTAGAAACCTTTTGTATTCACAGTGTGTCCATTCTCTAGGTTTCCCGTACATGTTATAGCTGTAGTAATATTCCCTTCAACCTGGAGAGTTGGGACCCATGGAATGGGTGCCATGCATTACTGTTTTAAAGGGTCTGCATTTGCTCACCCAATCTCACCAATCCTCTCATTCCCAAGTGTCCAGTCTTATAGCATATCCAGCTGTCATTTTAGACAGTGTCATTCCAGGTTTCATCAGAGACCCTGAAGGAATTGTAAAGAATTTCCCTGTTTTTTTGTTTTGTTTTTGAAATTCATTTTTATAGTTGGTTTGAGCTGACTCTAGCTGCCATGTGTATGCCAGTCTAGACACACTTGATTCCCTTACGGAGACATATTAATACTTAGGTTTTAAGCTTCTTTCTAGTCAGATATATTCTGCTGCGGGAAATATGGGGTTTTGAGTCCCTTTCACTGAGGAAGGTATAGGTAGGTCTTGTCTATTCCATGGTTGGTTTTTGGAACAGTACCTGTGCTTATATCAAACTCTGGTTTTATGCATCACCCTACCTCTCCTTCCCCCTTAAGCAGGCATAAGAGTGTTTTCTAAATGTGAGACTCTGTTCTCTTTCCTAACTCAGTTCATGTGTAGCCATGTTTACAGGATCTTCTTAAGTGATATCTTATGATAAGCTTCTTTTTCTCTGTGACATATTTCACTTAGAATCATCGTACCTGAATCCACTCATTTTGCTGCTACTGGTCTTATGACATTGATTTCATGGCTGAGGGATATTCCATCATACGTAAGTACCACAATTTTTTGAATCATTTTTATATTTCCTGGGATACTTAAGGTGTACCCAATTTGATGTTCTTGTAAGCAGTGCAGCCCTAAATTTGGGGTGGCTGTGTCTTATTAATTTTCAGTTTTCCCAAGCTATATTCCCTAGACTGGAACTGCCCTTGGCTCTGGAGCTCTGTTGTTTCCTTGTTTTAGGGAACACAATGCACTCCTCCAGTGAGGCTGTTGGCAATTTACATCCCACCCATCAGCATAACAAGGCTCCTTGTTCTCCAGGGCCTGTCTTGAATTTCTGGTTTTTACCCTTTTTGTGGATGTCCTTTTGGACCGGTGGGAACTGATACTTCTTTGTAGTGCAGACTTACATTGTCCGCTTGCTTGCTTGGCCAAAATGGGCGTATGCGTTTTCTCCTGAATATACTCAGGAGGAAACGCATACGCCCTTTTTGGCCAAGTGCATCATTGTCAAAGTTGTGCCCCTCTTCCTGTGCTTTAAAGGTGATTCCAACGGACCTCTTGAAATCTGTTTGCTGCTATTCTGCCTCAGTTTCAAGTGTGCCTCGTTAGCTTCCCTCAAAAGATTTTTGGATGATAGTTGTCCTTTATTACTCTGCCAGTTTGTGAATTGCTCTGCCCTATAGCTCCTTTTTTTAACTCGTTTTTAGTGAGCTGAACGCCAGTCCCATATTTTAGTTCAGGACCTATACTGGTTGCCGGTAGGTGGCTGAGACTTTGGTTAGTTCTTCTTCCTCCCGGGAAATAAGAGTGACATGTGCCCGTCCAAATGCCTAACAGCTAGTCTCTCTTTGGTTCTCCCTCTTCCCTTTCATCCTTTGCCAAATTGGCAACCTGTGCAAAACAGGAGGTTAAAGGTGCTGTCTCTCCAGGTTGGGAGATTTATAGTAAAGCAGTTGGAAAGTCAAACCGGAGTACCAGGAGAGGGACTATTCATTGAGTTTTAGAGATCTTTCGTATTCACAGTGTGTCCATTCTCTAGGTTTCCCGTACATGTAATAGCTGTAGTAATATTCCCTTCCACCTGGAGAGTTGGAGCCCATGGAATGGGTGCCTTGCATTATTGCTTCAAAGGGTCTGCATTTGCTCACCCTATCTCACCAATCCTCTCAGTCCCATGTGTCCAGCCTTATGCAACATCCAGCTGTCGTTGTAGATAGGGTCATTCCAGGTTTCATCAGAGACCCTGAAGGAAATGTAAAGAATTTCCCTGTTTTTTTGTTTTGTTTTTGAAATTCCATTTTATAATGGGTTTGAGCTGATTCTCGCTGCCATGATTATTCCAGTCTAGAAATTTTTGATTCTCTTATGGAGACATATCAATACATAGGTTTTAAGATTCTTACTGGTCAGATATATTTTTCTGCAGGAAATATGGGGTTTTGAGTCCCTTTCACTGAGGAAGGTGTAGGTCTTGCCTATTCCGTACTTGGTTTTTGGAACGGTACCTGTGCTTATATCAAACTCTGGTTTCATGCATCTCCCGACCTCTCCTTCCCCCTTAAGCTGGCATAGCCGTTTTTTCTAAATGTGAGACTCTGTTCTCTTTCCTAACCCAGTTCATGTGTAGCCATGTTTACAGGATCTTCATAAGTGATATCTTATGATAAGTTTCTTTTTCTGTGTGACTTATTTCACTTAGAGTCATCATACCTGAATCCACTCATTTTGCTGCTACTGGTGTTATGACATTGATTTCATGGCTGAGGGATAGTCCATCGTACATAATTACCACTATTTTTTGAACCATTTTTATCTTTCCTGGGATACTTAAGGTGTACCAAAGTTGACGTTCTTGTAAGCAGTGCAGCCCTAAATTTTGGGGTGGCTCTGTCTTATTGATTTTCAGTTTTCCCAAGGTATATTCCCTAGACTGGAAGTGCCCTTGGCTCTGTAGCTCTGTTGATTACTTGTTTTATGGAACACAATGCACTCCTCCAGAGAGGCAGTTGGCAATTTACATCCCGCCCATCAGCATAACAAGGCTCGCTGTTCTCCAGGGCCTGTCTTGCCTTTCTTGTTTTTACACATTTTGTGGATGTCCCTTTTGACCGGTGGGAAGTGATACTTCTTTGTAGTGAAGATTTGCATTGCCCGCTTGCTTGCTTGGCGAAAAAGGGCTTATGTGATTTCTCCTGATTATATTCAGGAGAAAATGCATACGCCCTATTTGGCCAAGTGCATCATTGACAAAATTGTGCCCTCTACCTGTTCTTTCAAGGCAATTCCACCGTACCTCTTGAAATCTGTTTCCTGCTATTCTGCCTCGCTGTCTAGTCCGCCTCGTTGCCTTCACTCAACAGATTTTTGGATGATAGTTTTCCTTTATTACTCTGCCTGTTTGTGAATTTCTCTGCCCCTGAGCTCCTTTTTTGAACTCGTTTTTCTGAGCTGAACGCAAGTCCAAAAAACTGCTTCACGACCTATACTGGTTTACTGTGCTTGGCTGAGTCGTTGGTTAATTCTCCTTTCTGACATGAAATTAGAGTGACATGTGACCGTCCAAACGCCTAACAGCTAATCTCTCTGTGATTCTTCCTCTTCCCTTTCATCCTCTGCCAAATTGGCAACTTGGGCAAACTAGGAGGTTAAAGGGGCTGTTTCTCCAAGTTGGGAGATTGATAGTAAAGCAGTCGGAAAGTCAAACCAGGGCACCAGCAGAGGGACTATTAGTTGAGTTTTAGAAACCTTTCGTATTCACAGAGTGTACTTTCTCTAGGTTGCCCATACATGTTATATCTGTAGTAATATTCCCTTCAACCTGGAGAGTTGGGACCCATGGAATGGGTGCCACACATTATTGCTTTAAGGGGTCTGCATTTCCCCACCCAATCTCACCAATCCTTTTAGTCCGAAGTGTCCAGCCTTATGCCACATCCAGCTGTCGATGTAGATAGGGTCATTCCAGGTTTCGTCAAAGACCCTGAAGAAATTGTAAAGAATTTCGTCTTTTTTGTGTGTGTTTGAAATTCCTTTATATAGTGGGTGTGAGCTGATTCTCAGTGCCATGTTTATGCCAGTCTAGAAACACTTGATTGCCTCATGGAGACATATCAATAAATAGGTTATAAGCTTCTTACTAGTCAGATATATTCCTCTGCAGGTAATATGGCGTTTTGAGTGTCTTTCACTGAGGTAGGTGTAGGTCTTGTCTATTCCATATCTGATATTTGGAAAGGTACATGTACTAATATCAAACTCTGTGTTTATGCATCACCCCACCTCTCCTTCCCCCTTAAGCAGGCATAAGAGTGTTTCCTAAATGTGAGACTCTGTTCTCTTTCTTAACTCAGTTCATGTGTAGCCATGTTTACAGGACATTCATACGTGATATCTTATGATAAGTTTCTTTTTCTCTGTGACTTATTTCACTTAGAATCATCGTACCTAAATCCACTCATTTTGCTGCTACTGGTCTTATGACATTGATTTCATGGCTGAGGGATATTCCATCGTACATATGTACCCCAATTTCTTGAATCATTTTTATCTTTCCTTGGATATTTAAGATGTACACAAGTTGAGGTTCTTGTAAGCAGTGCAGCCCTAAATTTGGGGGTGGCTCTGTCTTATTGATTTTCAGTTTTCCCAAGGTATATTCACTAGGCTGGAAGTGCCCTTGGCTCTGTAGCTCTGTTGTTTACTTGTTTTGGGGAACACAATGCACTCCTCCAGAGAGGCAGTTGTCAATTTACGACCCGCCCATCAGCATAACAAGGCTCCCAGTTCTCCAGGGCCTGTCTTGCCTTTCTGCTTTTTACACATTTTGCAGATATCCCTTTTGACTGGTTGGAGGTGATAATTCTTTTAAGTGCAGATTTGAATTGCCCTCTTGCTGGGTGGCCAAAAAGGGCGTATTCCTTTTCTCCTGAATATATACAGGAGAAAAGGAATACGCCCTTTTTGGCCAAGTGCATCATTGTCGAAGTTGTGCCCATCTTCCTGTGATATAAAGGCGATTCCAACATACCTCTTGAAATCTGTTTCCTGCTATTCTGCCTCGCTTTCAAGTCCGCCTCATTGCCTTCCATTAAACAGATATTTGGATGATAGTTGTCCTATATTTCTCTGCCAGTTTGTGAATTGCTGTTCCCCTGAGCTCCATTTTTCAACTCGTTTTTTGTGAGTTGAATGCAAGTCCAAACTTTGGTTCAGGACCTATACTGGTGTCCGGTGGGTGGCTGATACTTTGGTTAATTCTTCTTCCAGCCGGGAAATTAGAGGGACATGTTCCCTTCCAAATGCCTAACAGCTACTCTCTCATTGGTTCTCCCTCTTCCCTTTCATCCTCTGCCAAATTGGAAACCTGTGAGAACCAGGAGGTTAAAGGGGCTGTCTCTCCAAGTTGGGAGATTGATAGTAAAGCAGTTGGAAAGTCAAAGCGGAGCACCAGGAGAGGGACTATTAGTTGAATTTTAGAGACCTTTCATATTCACAATGTGTCCATTCTCTAGGTTTCCCGTACATGTTATAGCTGTAGTAATATTCCTTTCAACCTGGAGAGTTGGGACCCATGGAATGGGTGCCACTCATTATTGCTTTAAAGGGTCTGCATTTGCTCACCCAATCTCACCAATCCTCTCAGTCCCAAGTATCCAGCCTTATGCCACATCCAGCTGTCATTGTACATAGGGACATTTCAGGTTTCATCAGAGACCCTGAAGGAATTGAAATAAATTTTGCTGTTTTTTTTTTGTTTTGTATTTGAAATTCCTTTTTATAGTGGGTTTGAGCTGATTCTCACTGTCATGTTTATGCCAGTCTAGACACACTTGATTCCCTTACGGAGACATATCAATACATACGTTTTAAGATTCATACTAGTAAGATATATTACTCTGTGGTGAATATGGGGTGTTGAGTCCCTTTCACTGAGGAAGGTGTAGGTCTTGTCTATTTCGTATTTGGTTTTTGGAAAGGTACCTGTACTAATATCAAACTCTGATTTTATGCATCACCCCACCTCTCCTTCCCCCTTAAGCATGCATAAGCGTGTTTTTTAAATGTGTGTTTCTCTTCTCTTTCCTAACTCAGTTCATGTGTAGCCATGTTTACAGGATCTTCATAAGTGATATCTTATGATAAGTTTCTTTTTCTGTGTGACTTATTTCACTTAGAATTATCGTACCTAAATCCACTCATTTTGCTGCTACTGGCCTTATGACATTGATTTCATGGCTGAGGGATATTCCATCGTACGTAAGTACCACAATTTCTTGAAACATTTTTGTCTTTCCTGGGATATTTAAGGTGTACGCAAGTTGAAGTTTTTGTAAGCAGTGCAGCCCTGAATTTTGGTGTTGATCTGTCTTATTTATTTTCAGTTTTCCCAAGGTATATTCCCTAGACTGGAAGTGCCCTTGGCTCTGTAGCTCTGTTGTTTACTTGTTTTAGGGAACACAATGCACTCCTCCAGAGAGGCAGTTGGCAATTTACATCCCGCCCATCAGCATAACAAAGCTCCCTGTTCTCCAGGGCCTGTCTTGCATTTCTGGTTTTTACACTTTTTGCGGATGTCCCTTTTGACCGGTGGGAAGTGATACTTCTTTGTAGTGCTGATTTGCATTGCCCGCTTGCTTGCTTGTCCAAAAAGTGCATATGTGTTTTCTCCTGAATATATTCACGTGAAAACCCATATGCCCTTTATGGCCATTTCCATAATTTTCGAAGTTGTAATGCTTTTCCTGTGTTTAAAGGCGATTCCAATGTACCTCTTGAAATCTGTTTCATGCCATTCTTCCTCATTTTCCCTTCTGCCTCGTGGCTTTCCCTCAACAGATTTTTGGCAGTGAGTAGTCCTTTATAACTCTGCAGGTTAGTGAATTGCTGTGGCCCTGAGCTCCATTTTTCAACTCGCATTTTTGTGAGCTGACCGAAAATCAACAGTTTTGCTTCTAGACTTATACTGGTTCTGGGGGGCAGGCTGAGACTTTGGTTAATTCCTCTTTGTGACGGGAAATTAGAGAGACATGTGGCCGTCCAAATGCCTACAGCTACTGTCTCATTGGTTCTCTCTCTTCCCTTATATCCTGTGCACAATTTGCCAACTGTGCGAACCAGGAGGTTATAGTGGCTGACTTTCCAAGTTGGGAGATTGATAGTAAAGCAGTTGGAATGTCAAACTGGAGTACAAGTAGAGTTTTAGAAACCTTTCACCATCATATGATTTCCATTCTCTAGGTTCCCATACACGTTATAACTGTAGTGATATTCCCTTCTACCTGGAGAGTTGGGAACCATGGAATGGGTGGCAGGCATTATTGCTTTAAAGGGTCTGCATTTTTTCACCCAAACTCACCAATCCTCTCAGTCCCAAGTGACCAGCCTTATGCCACATCCAGCTGTCATTGTAGATAGGGTCATTCCAGGTTTCATCAGAACCCCTGAAGGTATTGTGTAAGAATTTTACTGTTTATATGTTTTGTTTTGAAATTCCTTTTTATAGTGGGTTTGAGCTGATTCTCACTGCCATGTTTATGTCGTTCTAGACACACTTGGTTCCCTTACGGAGACATATCAATACATAGGTTTTAAAATTCTTACTAGTCAGATATATTTCTCTGCAGGGAATAGGGATGTTGAGTTCCATTCACTGAGGAACGAGTAGGGCTTGTCTCTTCTGTTTTTGGATTATGGAACGGTACATGTGCTAATATCAATCTTATGTTTTGTGCATCTCCCCACCTCTATATCCCCTTAAGCAAGCTTTAGATTGTTTTCTAAATCTGAGACTCTGTTCTCTTCCCTAAATCAGTTCATATGTAGACATGTTTACATTCCTTTCATAAGTGATATCTTATGTCAGAATGCACCATGGCCGTTCGCATAATAATGCTCCATGTCCCCTGTCATCACAATGCACCATGCACATGTCATCACAATGCTCCATGTCCCTTGTCATCACAATTCTCCACGTACTTGTCATCACAATTCTACATGACACTTCTCATCAAAATGTTACATGCTCTTGTCATCACAATTCTCCATCCACTTGACATTGCAATGCTCCATGCACTTGTCATCACAATGCTCCATGCACATGTCATCACAAAGCTCCATGCCCTTGTCATCACAATGTGCCATGACCCCTGTCATCACAATGCTCACTGAAACCTGTCATCACAATGATTCCGGACTCTTGTCATCACAATGTTCCATTCCCTTGTCATCACAATGCTCCATGACACCTGTCATCACAATACTCCATGAACATTTTCAGCCCAATGTTCCATGACCCTTGTCATCACAATACTCCAAGCCATTTTCATCACAATGCTCCATTACCTTTGTCATCAGAATCCTCCATGACACTTGGCATCACAATGCTCCATGCCATTGTCATCACAATGGGCCATTACATATGTCATCACAATTCTCCCTGACACCTGTCTTCACAATACTGCATGACCTAGTCATCACAATGCTCCATGCCCTTTTCATCACAATGTGCCATTCCAACTGTCATCGCAAGAATCCTTGAAACTTATTAGACCAATGCTCCATGCCCTTGTCATCACAATGCTCCATGCCCTTGTTATCACAATGCTCCATGACGCCTGTTATCACAATGCTCCGTGACTCCAGTCATCACAATGCTTCATGAACTTTGTCATCACAATTGTCCATGTCCTCGTCATCAACAGTCTCTGTGACATTTTTAACGACAATGCTCCATGAAGTTTTCATCACAATGCTCTTTGACCCTTGACATCACAATGCTCTATGCCTTTCTCAGCACAATGCTCCATGACCCTTGTCATCACAAGGCTCCATGCGCTTGTTAGCACAATGCTTCATGACACATGTCATCTCAATGCACCATGTGCTTGTCATCACAGTGCTCCACAAACTTCTCATCACCATGCTGCATAAAACTTCTCATCACAATGCTCCATGCATTTCTCATCAAAATGCTCTCTCACCACTGATATCCCAATGCTACATAACTATTGGTCACAATACGCCCTCACCCCTGTCATCACAATGTTCCATGACTCCTGTCATCACAATGATACATGCACTTATAATCACAATGTTCGTTGACCCCTGCCATCACAATGTTCCATAACACCTGTCATCAAAATGCTCCATGACCCTTTTCATCAAAATGCTCCATGACACCTGGCATCAAAGTGTTCCATAAAACCTGTCATCAAAATGTTCCATGACATTTTTCATCAAATTGCTCCATGACCCTGTCATCAAAAAGCTCCCAGCTCTTCTCATCACAATGCAAAATGCCCGTGCCATCAGAATGCGCCATGACCTCTGTCATCACAAAGATCCATGACCCTTGGCATCACAATGCTACATTTCTTTGTCATCACAATGCTCCATGAACTTTTCATCACAATGCTCTTTGACCCTTGTCATCACAGTGCTCTATACCTTTCTCAGCAAAATGCTCCATGACCCTTGTCATCACAATGCTCAATACACTTGTCATCAAAATGCTCCCTGACACTTGTTGTCTGTATGCTCCTTGAACCCTGTCATGACAAGGCTCCATGCCTTTTTCATCACAATGATCCATGCACTTTTCATCACAATGCTCCAAGACCCATATAATCAAAATGCTCCATGCCCTTGTCATCACAAAGCTCAAGGATGCATGCCATCAAAATGCTCCTTGGTCTTCTCCTCACAATGCTCCATGCCCTTGTCATCACAATGTTCCAAGACAACTGTAATCACAATGCTCCATGCCCCTTTTCATCAGTATGCTCCATGAGACTTTTCATCACAAGGCTCCATGGTTTTGTCATCACAATGCTCCAGGATCTTGTCATCACCATGCTCCATTCCCTTGTCATCACAATGCTCCATGACTCCTTTCATCACAATGCTACATGAACATATCATCACAATGTTCGATGACCCCTGACATCACAATGTTCCGTAACACCTGTCATTAAAATGTTCCATGACACTTTTCATCAAATTGCTCCATGACCCTGTCATCAGAATGCTCCTTGCCCTTCTCATCACAATGCACAACGCCCTTGCCATCAAAATGCTCCATGACCTTTGTCATCACAAATATCCATGACCCTTGGCATCACAATGCTCCATGTCATTGTTATCACAATGCTCCATGAACGCTCTCATCACATTGCCCCATGCCCTTGTCTTCACATAGCTCCATGACACATGTCTTCAGAATGCGCCATGGCCTTCTCATCACAATGCTCCATGCCCTTTCCATCACAATGCTCCATTTCGCCTGTGAGAACAATGCTGCATGACGCCTGCATAACAATGTTCCGTGGACTTGTCATCACAAAGCTCCATGACCCTTCTCAACACAATGCTCCAAGAACCCTGTAATCACAATGCTCTATGCCCCTTTTCATCTCAATGATCTATGAACCCTGTCATCACAATGCACCATGCCCATCATCATAATGCTTCATGCTATTGTCATCACAATGAAATCAAAATGCTCCATGACCTCCGTCATAACAATGCTCCAAACCCTTGTGATCACAATATTCCATAACACTTGTCATCACAATGCCCCATGACGCTCGTCATCACAATTATCCATGGTCTTCTCATCACAGTGCTCCATGATCTTTGTCATCACAGTGCTCAAAACACTTGTCATCACAATGCTCCCTGACACTTGTAGTCAGTATGCTCCTTGAACCCTGTCATGACAAGGCTCCATGCCTTTTTCATAACAATGATACATGCCCTTTTTATCACAATGCTCCAAGACCCATGTAATCACAATGCTCTATGCCCTTGTCATCACAAAGCTCAATGACGCATGCCATCAGAATGCTCCTTGGTCTTCTCCACACAATGCTCCATGCCCTTGTCATCACAGTGTTCCAAGACCACTGTAATCACAATGCTCCATGCCCTTTTTCATCAGTATGTTTCATGAGACTTGTCATCACAAGGCTCCATGATTTTGTCATCACAATGATCCAGGATCTTGTCATCACAATGCTTCTCGACCTTGTCAGGAAAACTTTCAACGGCCCTTGTCATCATAATGCTCCAAGCCCTAATCATCACAATGCTCCATTTTATTTGTCATCACAATTTTCCATTACATTTGGCATCACAGTAATCCATGCCATTGTCATCGCAATGGACCTTGACACACGTCATCACAATGCTCCCTGACACCTGTCTTAACAATACGACCTGACCTCCTCATCACAATGCTCCATGCCCTTGTCATCACAAAGCTCGATGACGCATGCCATCAGAATGCTCCTTGGTCTTCTCCTCACAATGCTCCATCCCCTTGTCATCACAATGTTCCAAGACCCTTTTCATCAGTATGCTCCATGAGATTTGTCATCACAAGGCTCCATGGTTTTGTCATCACAATGCTCAAGGAACTTGTCATCACAATACTTCACGACCTTGTCATGAAAATTCTCAATGGCCATTGTCATCATAATGCTCCAAGCCCTAGTCATCACAATGCTCCATTATATTTGTCATCACAATCCTACATTTCATTTGGCATCACAGTACTCCCTACCTTTGTCATCACAATGGACAATGACATATGTCATCACAATGCTCCCTGACACCTGTCTTCAAAATACACCATGACATTCTCTTCACAATGATCCATGCCCTTGTCATCACAATGCACCATGTCCACTGTCATCACAGTAATCTATGAAACTTGTCAAACAAATGCTCCATGCTCCTGTCATCACAATGCTACATGCCCTTGTCATCACAATGCTCCATGACTTGTCATCACAATCCTCCATGACCCATGACACATGTATCACAGTGTTCCATGCCCTAGTCATCACAATGCTCCAAGACCCCTGTAATCACAATGCTCCATGCCCCTTTTCATCAGAATGCTCCATGAGACTTGTCATCACAAGTCTCCATGGTCTTCTCATCACAATGCTCCAGGACCTTGTCATCACCATGCTCCATTCCCTTCTCATCACAATGCTCCATGACCACTGTCATCACAATAATCCATGAATATTTTCAGCCCAATGCTCCAAGACCTATTCATCACAATGCTCCATGTCCACTGTCATAACAACACACCATGACACCCGACAACACAATGATCCGCGACTCTTGTCATCACAATGCTCCATTCCATAGTCATCACAGTGCTCCTTGACACCTGTCATCACAACACTCCATGAACATATTCAGCCCAGTGCTCCATGACCATTGTCATCACAATGATCCATGCCCTTGTCATCCCAATGCTCCATGACCCCTGTATTCACAATGCTCCGTGACGCTAGTTATCACAGTGCTCCATGACACATGTCATCACAATGCTCCATGCCTTTGTCAGCAAAATGCTACATGACCTTGTCATTACAATGATCTATGCGCTTGTCATCACAATACTCCATTTCCATTGTCATCACAATCCTCCATGATACTTGGGATCATATTGCTTCATGCCCTTGTCCTCACAATGCTCCATGCTCCTTGAAATCAAAATGATCCATGACCTCCTTGCCCTGGTCATCACAATGCTCCATGCCCTTGTTATCACAATGCTCCATGACCCCTGCCATCACAATGCTCTGTGACTCCAGTCATCACAATGCTTCATGAACTTGTCACCACAATGGTCCATGCCCTCGTCATCATCACTCTCTGTGAGCATTTTAACCAAAATGATCCATGAATTTTTCATCACAATGATCTTTGAATCTTGTCATCACAATGCTCTATGCCATTCTCAGCACAATGCTCCATGACCTTGTCATCACAATGCTCCATGCGATTGTCAGCACAATGCTCCATGACACGTCCTCACAATGCTCCAGGACCCCTGTCATCACAATGCTCTGTGACTCCAGTCATCACAATGCTTCATAACGTTTGTCATCACAATGATCCATGCCCGTGTCATCACAAGGTTCTGTGTCCTTTGTAACCACAACGCTCCATGAACTATTCATCACAATTCACAGTGACCCTTGTCATCACAATGCTCCATGTCTTTGTCATAACAATGCTCCATGACCATTTTCTTCACAATGTGCCACACGCATTTCATCACAACGGTCCACAACTTTGTCATTGCAATGCTCCATAAACCTTGTAATCACAATGGTCCATGCACTTCTCATCAAAATGCTCTCTCACGAAAGATATCACAATGTTCCATCACTAGTCATCACAATACTCCCTCACCCCTATAATCACAATGTTCCATGACCCTGTCATCACACTGCTATATCCCCTTATCATCACAATGTTCCATGACCCCTGACATCACAATGTTCCATAACCCCTGTCATCAAAATGCTTCATGATCCTTTTCATCCCAAAGCTCCAAGACCCCTGACATCACAATGTTCTATAACACCTGCCATCAAAATATTCCATTACAATTTTCATCAAATTGCTGCATGGCCCGGTCATCAAAATGCTCCCTGCACTTCTCATCACAATGCACCATGCCCTTGTCATCAAAATGCTCCATGACTTGTCATCACAAAGCTCCATGACCCTTGGCATCACAGTGCTCCATGTCATTGTCATCACAATGCTCCAAGAACACTCTCATCACATTGCTCAATGCCCTTGTCATCACAAAGCTCCATGACACTTGTCATCACAATGCTCGATGCCCTTCTAATCACAATGCTCCATGCCCTTGTCATTACAAACCTGCATGACCCATGTATCATAGTGTTCCATACCCTTGTCATCACAATGCTCCATGCCCACTCTCATCACAATAATCCATGAAACATTTCAGACAAATTTTCCATGCCCTTCTCATCACAATGCTCCATTACCTCTGTCATAACAATGCACCATGACCCCTGCCATCAAAATGTTCCACGGCCTAGTCATCACAAGGTTCCATGGCACTTGTCATCACAATGCTGAAGGCCCCTGTAATCTCAATGCTCCACGCCCTTGTCATCACAAAGCTCCATGACGCATGTCATCAGAAGGTTCCATGGCCTTCTCATCACAATGCTCCATGCCCTTGTCATCACAATGCTCCATGCCCCTTTTTCATCTCAATGCTCAATGAAACCTGCCATCACAGTGCACCATGCCCATCATCATAATGCTTCAGGCTATTGTCATCACAATGAAATCAATATTCTCCATGACCTCTGTCATCATAATGCTCCAAACACTTGTGATCACAATGTTCCATAACACTTATCATCACAACACCCCATGACGCTCATCATCACAATTATCCATGGTCTTCTCTTCACAATGCTCCATGATCTTTGTCATCACAATGCTCAATACACTTGTCATCACAATGCCCCCTGACACTTGTCATCAGTATGCTCCTTGAACCCTGTCATGACAAGGCTCCATGCCTTTCTCATCACAATAATCCATGCCCTTTTCATCACAATGCTCCAAGATCCATGTAATCACAATGATACATGCCATTGTCATCAAAAAGCTCCATGACGCATGTCATCAGAATGCTTCATGTTCTTCTCATCATAATGCTCCATGCCCTTGTCATCACAATGCTCCAAGACCTCTGTAATCACAATGCTCCATGCCCCTTTTCATCAGAATGCTCCATGAGACTTGTCATCACGTGTCTCCATGGCCTTCACCTCACAATGCTCCAGGACCTTTTCATCACCATGCTCCATTCACTTGTCATCACAATGCTCCATGACTCCTGTCATCACAATAGTCCATGAATATTTTCAGCCCAATGCTCCACGACCTACTCATCACAATGCTCCATGGCCAATATCATCACAATGCTCCATGACCACTGTCATCACAACACTCCATGACAACTGACAACAAAATGATCTGGGACTCTTGTCATCACAATGCTCCATTCCCTAGTCATCACAATGCTCCATGACCCCTGTCATCACAACACTCCATGAACATTTTCAGCCCAGTGATCCATGACCCTTGTCATCACAATGATCCATGCCCTTGTCATCCCAATGCTCCATGACACGTGTATTCACAATACTACGTGACGCTTGTCATCACAGTGCTCCATGACACATGTCATCACAATGCTCCATGCCTTTGTCAGCAAAATGCTACATGACCTCTCCATTACAATGCTCTATGCGCTTGTCATCACAATACTCCATTTCCATTGTCATCACAATACTCCATGAATCTTGGGATCACATTGCTTCATGCCCTTGTCATCAAAATGCTCCATGCTCCTTGAAATCAAAATGATCCATGACCTCTGTCATCACAATGCTCCAAACCCTTGTGATCACAATGTTCCATAACACTTGTCATCACAATGCTCCATGATGCCTGTATTCACAATACTCCATGCCCTTTTCATCACAATGCTCCAAGACCTTTGTCATCACAATTTTCAATACACTTGTCATCACAATGCTCCCTGACACTTGTCATCAGAATGCTCCTTGAACCTTGTCACGAAAAGGCTCCATGCCATTTTCATCACAATGCCCCATGCCATTTTCATCACAATGCTCCGTGCCATTGTCATCAAAATACTCCACAAGCTTGTCATCACAATGCTCCATGACCCTTGTCATCACATTTCTCCATTCACTTGTCAGCACAATGCTCCCTGACCCTTGTCATCACAATGCTCGAAGCCATTGTCATCACAATGCTCCATTAACTTTGTCATCAGAATCCTCCATGACACTTGGCATCCCAATGCTCCATGCCATTGTCATCACAATGGGCCATTACATATGTCATCACAATGCTCCCTGACATCTGTCTTCACAATACTGCATGTCCTGGCCATCACAATGCTCCATGCCCTTGTCATCACAATGTGCCATTCCAACTGTCATTGCAATAATCCCTGAAACTTATTAGACAAATGCTCCATGCCCTGGTCATCACAATGCTCCATGCCCTTGTTATCACAATGCTCCATGACCCATGCCATCACAATGCTCTGTGACTCCAGTTCTCACAATGCTTCATGACCTTTGTCACCACAATGGTCCATGCACTCGTCATCATCAGTCTCTGTGAGTTTTTTAACCAAAATGATCCATGAACTTTTCATCACAATGCTCTTTGACCCTTGTCATCACAATGCTCTATGCCTTTCTGAACACAATGTTCCATGACAATTGTCATCACAATGCTCCATGCGCTTGTCAGCACAATGCTCCATGACACATGTCATCACAAGCTCCATGACCCTTGTCATCACAATGCTCCATGCGCTTGTCAGCACAATGCTCATTGACACATGCCATCACAATGCTCCATGACCCCTGTCATGACAATGCTCCGTGACTCCAGTCATCACAATGCTTCATAACATTTCTCATCACAATGGTCCATGCCCGTGTCATCACAAGGCTCTGTGACCTTTTTATCCACAATCATCCATGAACTTTTCATCACAATTCTCTGTGACCCTTGTCATCACAATGCTCCATGTCTTTGTCAGAACAATGCTCCATGACCATCGTCTTCACAATGTGCCACAGGCATTTCATCACAACGGTCCACAACGTTGTCATTGCAATGCTCCATAAACCTTTAATCACAATGCTCCATGCACTTCTCATCAAAATGCTCTCTCACCAGAGATATCACAGTGTTCCTTCACTAGTCATCACAATACTCCCTCACCCCTGTAATCAAAATATTCCATGACCCTGTCATCACACTGCTACATCCCCTTATCATCACAATGTTCCATGACCCCTGACATCACAATGTTCCATAACCCCGGTCATCAAAATGCTCCCTGCCATTCTCATCACAATGCCCCATGCGCTAGTCATCAAAATGGTCCATGACTTGTCATCACAAAGCTCCATGACCCTTGTCATCACAATGCTCCATGTCCTTGTCATCACAATGCGCCATTCCAACTGTCATCACAATAATCCATGAAACATATTAGACCAATGTTCCATGCCCTTGTCATCACAATGCTCCATGCCCTTGTTTTCACAATGCGCCATGCGCTTGTCAGCACAATGCTCCATGACACGTCATCACAGTGCTCCTTGACCCCTGTCATCACAATGCTCCGTGACTCCAGTCATCTCAATGCTTCAAAACGTTTGTCATCACAATGGTCCATTCCCGCGTCATGACAAGACTCTGTGACATTTGTAACCACAATGCTCCATGAACATTTCATCACAATTCTCTGTGACCCTTGTCATCACAATGCTTCATGTCTTTGTCAGAACAATGCTTCATGACCATTGTCTTCACAATGTTCCAAGCGCATTTCATCACAAAGGTCCTCAACTTTGTCATTGCAATGCTCCATAAAACTTGTAATCACAATGATCCATGCACTTCTCATCAAAATGCTCTCTCACCAGAGATATCAAGGTGTTCCATCTCTAGTCATCACAATACTCCCTCACCACTGTAACCACAATGCTCCATTACACTGTCATCACACTGCTACCTCCCCTTTTCATCACAATGTTCCATGACCCATGTCATCAAAATGCTCCATGACCCTTTTCATCCCAAAGCTCCAAGAAACCTGACATCATAATGATCTATAACCCCTGCTATCAAAATATTCCATTACACTTTTAATCAAATTGCTGCATGAACCTGTCATCAGAATGCTCCCTGCCCTTCTCATCAGAATGCACCATGCCCTTGTCATCAAAATGCTCCATGTCTTGTCATCACAAAGCTCCATGACACTTTGAATCACAATGCTCCATATCATTGTCATCACAAAGCTCCATGAAACCTCTCATCACATTGCTCCGTGCCCTTGTCATCACAAAGCTCCATGACACTTGTCATCACAATGCTCGATGACCTTCTCATCACAATGCTCCATGTCCTTGTCATTACAATCCTGCATGACCCATGTATCATAGTGTTCCGTACCCTTGTCATTACAATGCTCCATGCCGACTCTCATCACAATAATCCATGAAACATTTCAGACAAATGTTCCATGCCCTTCTCATCACAATGCTCCATTACCGCTGTCATTACAATGCACCATGATACCTGCCATCACAAAGTTCCACGGCCTGGTCATCACAAGGTTCCATGACACTTGTCATTACAATGCTGGAGACCCCTGTAATCACAAGGCTCCATGCCCTTGTCATTACAAAGCTCCTTGACGCATGTCATCAGAATGTTCCATGGCCTTCTCATCACAATGCTCCATGCCCTTGTCATCACAATGCTCCAAGACCCCTGTAAACACAATGCTCTATGCCCCTTTTCATCTCAATGCTCCATGAACCCTGTCATCACAATGCACCATGCCCATCATCATAATGCTTCAGGCAATTGTCATAACAATGAAATCAATATTCTCCATGACCTGTGTCATCATAATGCTCAAAACTCTTGTGATCACAATGTTCCATAACACTTATCATCACAACACGCCATGACGCTCATCATCACAATTATCCATGGTCTTCTCATCACAATTCTCCATTATCTTTGTCATCACAATGCTCAATACACTTGTCGTCACAATGCTCCCTGACACTTGTCTTCAGTATGCTCCTTGAAACCTGTCATGACAAGGCTCCATGCCTTTTCATCACAATGGTCCATGCCCTTTTCATCACAATGCTTCAAGACCCATGTAATCACAATGCTCCATGCGCTAGTCATCACAAAGCTCCATGACACATGTCATCAGAATGCTCCATGGACTTCTCCTCACAATGCTCCATGCCCTTGTCATCGCAATGCTCCAAGACCCCTGTAATCACAATGCTCCATGCCCCTTTTCATCAGAATGCTCCATGAGACTTGTCATCACAAGTCTCCATGGTCTTCTCATCACAATGCTCCAGGACCTTGTCATCACCATGCTCCATTCCCTTGTCATCACAATGCTCCATGATCCCTGACATCACAATAATCCATGAATATTTTCAGCCCAATGCTCCACGACCTACTCATCACAATGCTCCATGGCCCATATCATCACAATGCTCCATGACCACTGTCATCACAACACTCCATGACACCTGACAACACAATGATCCGGGACTCTTGTCATCACATTGCTCCATTCCCTAGTCATCACAATGTTCCATGACCCCTGTCATCACAACACTCCATGAACATTTTCAGCCCAATGCTCCATGACTCTTGTCATCACAAAGATCCATGCCCTTGTCATCCCAATGATCCATGACCCCTGTATTCACAATGCTCCGTGACGCTTGTCATCACAGTGCTCCATGACA
Source organism: Mesoplodon mirus (assembly GCF_964341445.2). Classification (NCBI taxonomy): domain Eukaryota; kingdom Metazoa; phylum Chordata; class Mammalia; order Artiodactyla; family Ziphiidae; genus Mesoplodon; species Mesoplodon mirus. The sequence goes on along the minus strand of NW_028295653.1, from coordinate 502,898 downwards.
CATGTCATCACAATGCTCCATGCCTTTGTCAGCAAAATGCTACATGACCTTGTCATTACAATGCTCTATGCGCTTGTCATCACAATACTCCATTTGCATTGTCATCACAATCCTCCATGAACAGTGGGATCACATTGTTTCATGACCGTGTCATCACAATGCTCCATGCTCCTTGAAATCAAAATGATCCATGAGCTCTGTCATCACAATGCTCCAATCCGTTGTGATCACTATGTTCCATAACACTTGTCATCACAACGCTCCAAGATGCCTGTCATCAAAATACTCTATGCCATTTTCATCACCATGCTCCATGACTTTTGTCATCACAATTCTCAATACACTTGTTATCACAATGCTCCCTGACACTTTTTATCAGAATGCTCCTTGAACCCTGTCACGAAAAGGCTCCATGCCTTTTTCATCACAATTACCCATGCCGTTTTCATAACAATGCTCCATGCCATTGTCATCAAAATACTCCACAGGCTTGTCATCAGAATGCTCCATGACCCTTGGCATCACAATTCTCCATGCACTTGTCAGCACAATGCTCCCTGACCCTTGTCATCTCAATGCTCCAAGCCAATGTCATCTCAATGCTCCATTACATTTGTCATCAGATTCCTCCATGACACTTGGCATCAGATGCTCCATGCCATTGTCATCACAATGGGCCATTACAAATGTCATTACAATGCTCCCTGACACCTATATTCACAATATTTCATGACCTGGTCTTCACAATTATCCATTCCAAATGTCATCGCAATAATCCATGAAACTTATTAGACAAATTTCCATGCCCTTGTCATCACAATGCTCCATGGCCTTGTTATCACAATTCTCCATGACACCTGTCATCACAATGCTCCGTGACTCCAGTCATCACAATGCTTCATGACCTTTGTCATCACTATGGTCCATGCCCTCGCCATCAACAGACTCTGTGACCTTTTTAACCACAATGCTCCATGAACTTTTCATCACAATGCTCTTTGAACCTTGTCAGCACAATGGTCCATGAACTTCTCAGCACAATGCTCCATGACACATGTCATCATAATGCACAATGCAGTTGTCATCACAGTGCTCCACAATCTTGTTATCACAATGCTCCATAAAATTTGTCATCACAATGCTCCATGCACTTCTCATCAAAATGCTCTCTCACCACTGATATCACAATGCTACATCACTATTTCTCACAATACCCCCTCACCCCTGTCAACACATTGTTCCATGACTCCTGTCATCACAATGCTACATGCACTTATCATCACAATGTTCGATGACCCCTGACATCACAATGTTCCATAACACCTGTCATCTAAATGTTCCATGACACTTTTCATCAAATTGCTCCATAACCCCGTCATCACAATGCTCCCTTCCCTTCTAATCACAATGCCCTACGCCCTTGCCATCAAAATGCTCCATGACTTTTGACATCACAAAGATCCATGACCCTTGGCATCACAATGCTCCATGTCATTGTCATCACAATGCTCCATGAACGCTCTCATCACATTGCTCCATGCCCTTGTCTTCACAAAGCTCCATGACACATATCATCAGAATGCTCCATGGCCTTCTCATCACAATGTTCCATACCCTTGCCATCACAAAGTTCCATTACCGCTGTCATAACTATGCTCCATGACCCCTGCCATCACGATGTTCCTTGGACTCGTCATCACAAAGCTCCATGACCCTTCTCATCACAATGCTCCCAGAACCCTCTATTCACAATGCTGTATGCCACTTTTCATCTCAATGATCCATGAATCCTGTCATCACAATGTACCATGCCTTTCATCATAATGCTTCATGCTATTGTCATCACAATGAAATCAAAGTGCTCCATGACCTCTGTCATAACAATGCTCCAAACCCTTGTGATCACAATATTCCATAACTCTTGTCATCACAATGCCCCATGATGCTCGACATCACAATTATCAATGGTCTTCTCATCACAATGCTCCATGACCTTTGTCATCACAATGCTCTATACACTTGTCATCAAAATGCTCCCTGACACTTGTGGTCTGTATGCTCCTTGAGCCCTGTCATGACAAGGCTCCATGCCATTTTCATCACAATGATCCATGCTCTTTTCATTACAATGCTCCAAGACCCATGTGATCACAATTCTCCATGCCCTTTTCATCAAAAACCTCAATGATGCATGCTAGCAGAATGCTCCTTGGACTTTTCCTCACAATGCTCCATGCCCTTGTCATCACAATGTTCCAAGACCCCTGTAATCACAATGCTCCATGCCCCTTTTCATCAGTGTGCTCCATGAGACTTGTCATCAAAAGGATCCATGGTTTTGTCATCACAGTGATCCAGGACTTGTCATCACAATGCTTCTCGACCTTGTCATGAAAATATTCAATGGCCATTGTCATCATAATGCTCCACGCCCTAATCATCACAATGCTCCATTATATTTGTCATCACAATTCTCCATTACATTTGGCATCACAATGTTCCATGCCATTGTCATCGCAATGGACCATGACATATGTCATCACAATGATCCCTGACAACTGTCTTCACAATATTCCATGACCTTCTCATCACAATGCTCCATGCCCTTGTCATCACAATGCACCATGCCCACTGACATCACAATAATCTATGAAACTTCTCAGACCAATGCTCCATGCCCCTCTCATCACAATGCTCCATGCCCTTGTCATCACAATGCTCCAAGACCCCCGTAAACACAATGCTCCATGCCCATTTTCATCTCAATGCCCATGAACCCTGTCATCACAATGCACCATGCCCATCATCATAATGCTTCAGGCTATTGTCATCACAATGAAATCAATATTCTCCATGACCTCTGTCATCATAATGCTCCAAAACCTTGTGATCACAATGTTCCATAACACTTATCATCACAACACCCCATGACGCTCATCATCACATTTATCCATTGCCTTCTCATCACAATGCTCCATGATCTTTGTCATCACAATGCTCAATACACTTGTCATCACAGTGCTCCCTGACACTTGTCGTCATTATGCTCCTTGAACCCTGTCATGACAAGGCTCCATGCCTTTTTCATCACAATGATCATTGCCCTCTTCATCACAATGCTCCATGAACTTTGTCATCACAATTCTCAATACACTTGCCATCACAATGCTCCCTGCCACTTGTCATCAGAATGCTCCTTGAAACCTGTCACGAAAAGGCTCCATGCCATTTTCATCACAATGCCCCATGCCGTTTTCATCACAATGCTCCATGCCATTGTCATCAAAATACTCCACAAGATTGTCATCAGAATGCTCCATGACACTTGTCATCACAATTCACCATGCGCTTGTCATCACAGTGCTCCACAATCTTGTCATCACAATGCTCCTTAAAATTTGTCATCACAATGCTCCATGCACTTCTCATCAAAATGCTCTCTCACCACTGATATCACAATGCTACATCACTATTTGTCACAATACTCCCTCACCCCAGTCATCACAATGTTCCATGACTCCTGTCATCACAATGCTACATGCAAATATCATCACAATGTTCGATTACCCCTGACATCACAATGTTCCATAACACCTGTCATCAAAATGTTCCATGACACTGTTCATCAAATTGCTCCATGACCCTGACATCAGAATTCTCCCTGCCCTTCTCATTACAATGCACAGCGCACTTGCCTTCAAAATGCTCCATGACCTTTGTCATCACAAAGATCCATGACCCTTGGCATCACAATGCTCCATATGCTTGTCATCACAATGCTCCATGACACATGTCATCACAATGCACCATGCGCTTGTCATCACAGTGCTCCACAATTTTGTCATCACAATGCTCCTTAAAATTTGTCATCACAATGCTCCATGCACTTCTCATCAAAATGCTCTCTCACCACTGATATCACAATGCTACATCACTATTTGTCACAATACTCCCTCACCCCAGTCATCACAATGTTCCATGACTCCTGTCATCACAATGCTACATGCACATATCATCACAATGCTCGATGACCCCTGACATCAAAATGTTCCATAACAACTGTCATCAAAATGTTCCATTACACTTTTCATCAAATTGCTCCATGACTCTGACATCAGAATGCTCCCTGCCCTTCTCATCACAATGCACAACGCACTTGCCATCAAAATGCTCCATGACCTTTGTCATCACAAAGATACATGACCCTTGGCATTAGAATGCTCCATGTCATTGTCATCACAGTGATCCATGAATGCTCTCATCACATTGCCCAATGCCCTTGTCAGCACAAAGCTCCATGACACTTGTCATCACAATGCTTGATGACCTTCTTATCACAATGCTCCATGCCCTTGTCATTACAATCCTGCTTGACCCATGTATCATAGTGTTCCGTACCCATGTCATCACAATGCTCCATGCAAACTCTCATCACAATAATCCATGAAACATTTCGGACCAATGTTCCATGCCCTTTTCATCACAATGCTCCATTACCCCTGTCATAAAAATGCACCATGACAACTGCCATCACAATGTTCCACGGCCTTGTCATCACAAGGTTCCATGACACTTGTCATCACAATGCTGAAGATCCCTGTAATCACAATGCTCCATGCCCTTGTCATCACAAAGCTCCATGACGCATGTCATCAGAATGTTCCAAGGCCTTCTCATCACAATGCTCCATGCCCTTCTCATCACAATGCTCCAAGACCCCTGTAAACACAATGCTCCATGCCCCTTTTCATCTCAATGCTCCATGAACCCTGTCATCACAATGCACCATGCCCATCATCATAATGCTTCAGGCTATTGTCATCACAATGAAATCAATATTCTCCATGACCTCTGTCATCATAATGCTCCAAACACTTGTGATCACAATGTTCCATAACATTTATCATCACAACACCCCAAGACGCTCATCATCACAATTATCCATGGTCTTCTCATCACAATGCTCCATGATCTTTGTCATCACAATGCTCAATACACTTGTCATCACAATGCTCCATGACACTTGTCGTCAGTATGCTCCTTGAACTCTGTCATGACAAGGCTGCATGCCTTTTTAATCACAATTATCCATGCCCTTTTCATCACAATGCTCAAGACCCCTGTAATCTCAATGCTCCATTTCCCTTTTCATCTCAATGCTCCATGTCCCCTGTCATCACAATACTTCATGAATATTTTCAGCCCAATGCTCCATGATACTTGTCATCACAATGATGCATGCCCTTTTCAGCCCAATGCTCCATGACCCCTGTGTTCACAATCCTCCGTGATGCTTGTCATCACAGTGCTCCATGACACCTGTCATCACAATACTAGATGACTTTGTCAGCAAAAGGCTAAATGACCTTGTAATTACAATGCTCTATGCGCTTGTCATCACAATACTCCATTACCATTGTCATCACAATCCTCCATGAACCTTGGGATCACATTGCTTTATGCCCTTGACATCACAATGCTCCATGCTCCTTGATATCAAAATGATCCATGAAATCTGTCATCAAAATGCTCCAAAGCCTTGTGATCACAATGCTCCATATCACTTGTCATCACAACGCTCCATGATGCCTGTCATCACAATACTCCATGCCCTTTTCATCACAAAGCTCCATGACCTTGGTCATCACAATTCTCAATACACTTGTCATCACAATGCTCCCTGACACTTGTCGTCAGAATGCTCCTTGAACTCTGTCATGAAAAGGCTCCATGCCTTTTTCATCACAATGCCCAATGCCGTTTTCATCACACTGCTCCATGCCATTGTCATCATAATACTCCACAAGTTTGTCATCAGATTGCTCCATGACCCTTGTCATCACAATTCTCCATGCACTGGTCAGCACAATGCTCCTTAACCCTTGTCAGCACAATGCTCCAAGCCATTGTCATCACAATGCTCCATTACATTTGTCATCAGAATCATCCATGACACTTGGCATCACAATGCTCCATGCCATTGTCACCACAATGGGCCATTACATATGTCATCACAATGCTCCCTGACATCTGTCTTCACAATACTGCATGACCTTCTCATCACAATGATCCATGCCCTTGTCATCACAATGCACCATGTCCACTGTCATCACAATAATCTATGAAACTTGTCAGACCAATGCTCCATGCCCCTGTCACCAAAATGCTCTATGCCCTTGTCATCACAATGCTCCATGTCCACTGTCATCACAATGCTCCATGACTCCAGTCATCACAATGCTTCATAACATATGTCATCACAATGGTCCATGACCGCGTTATCACAAGGCTCTGTGACCTTTATAACCACAATGCTCCATGAGCTTTTCATTACAATGCTTCGTGACCATTGTCATCAAAATGCTCCATGCCTTTGTCAGAAAAATGCTCCATGACCCTTGTCATCACAATATGCTACGCGCTTTTCATCACAACGGTCCACAAATTTGTCATGGTAATGCTCCATAAACCATGTATTCACAATGCTCCATGTCCTTCTCATCACAATGCTCCATTATCCCTATCATAACAATGTTCCATGACCCCTGCCATCACAATATTCCACGGCCTTGTCATCACAAGGCTCCATGACACTTGTCATCACAATGCTCCAAGACCCCTGTAATCACAATGCTCCATGCCCTTGTCATCACAAAGCTCCATGACACATGCCATCAGAATGTTCCATGTCCTTCTCATCAAAATGCTCCATGCCCTTGACATCACAATGCACCAAGAACCCTGTAATCACAATGCTCCATGCCCCTTTTCATCTCAATGCTCCATGAACACTGTCATCACAATGCATCAGGCCCATCATGATAATGCTTCAGGCTATTGTCATCACAATGAAATCTATATGCTCCATGACCTCTGTCATCACAATGCTCCAATCCCTTGTGATCACAATGTTCCGTAACACTTATCATCACAACATCCAATGGCGCTCATCATCACAATTATCCATGGTCTCCTCATCACAATGCTCCATGACCTTTGTTATCACAATGCTCAATACACTTGTCATCACAATGCTCCCTGACACTTGTCATCAGTATGCTCCATTAACCCTGTCATGACACGTCTCCATGCCTTTTTCATCACAATGATCCATGCCCTTTTAATCACAATGCTCCAAGACCCCTGTAATCACAATGCTCCATGCCCTTGTCATCACAAAGCTCAATGACGCATGTCATCAGAATGCTCCATGGTCTTCTCATCACATTGCTCCATGCCCTTGTCATCACAATGCTCCAAGACCCCTGTAATCACAATGCTACATGTCCCTTTTCATCAGAATGCTCCATGAGACTTGTCATCACAAGTCTCCATTGTCTTCTCATCAAAGTGCTCCAGGAACTTGTCATCAAAATGCTCCATGATCCCTGTCATCACAATACTCCATGAACATTTTCAGCCAAGTGCTCCATGACACTTGTCATCACAAAGATCCATGCCCTTGTCATCCCAATGCTCCATGACCCCTGTATTCACAATGCTCCGTGACGCTTGTCATCACATTGCTCCATGACACCTGTCATCACAATGCTCCATGCCTTTGTCGGCAAAATGCTACCTGACCTTGTCATTGCAATGCTCTATTCGCTTTTCATCACAATACTCCATTACCATTGTCATCACAGTCCTCCATGAACCTTGGGATCACATTGCTTCATGCCCTTGTCATCACAATGCTCCATGCACCTTGAAATCAAAATGATCCATAACCTCTGTCATCACAATGCTCCAAACCCTTGTGATCACAATGTTTCATAACACTTGTCATCACAACGCTCCATGATGCCTGTCATCACAATACTCCATGCCCTACTCATCACAATGCTCCATGACATTTGTCATCACAATTCTCAATACACTTGTCATCACAATGCCACATGCCTTTTTCATCACAATGTTCCATGCCATTGTCATCAAAATACTCCACAAGCTTGTCATCAGAATACTTCATGACCGTTTTCATCACAATTCTCCCTGCACCTGTCAGCAAAATTCTCCCTGACCCTTGTCATCACAATGCTCCAAGCCATTGTCATCACAATGCTCCATTACCTTTGTCATCATAATCCTCCATGGCACTTGGCATCACAATGCTCCATGCCATTGTCATCACTATGGGCCATTACATATGTCATCACAATGCTCCCTGACACCTGTCTTCACAATACTGCATGACCTGGTCATCACAATGCGCCATTACAACAGTCATCACAATAATCCATGAAACTTATTAGACCAATGCTCCATTCCCTTGTCATCACAATGCTCCATGTCCTTGTTATCACAGTGCTCCATGACGCCTGTCATCACAATGCTCCATGCCTCCATTCATCACAATGATTCATGACCTTTTTCATCACAATATTCCATGCCCTCGTCATCGACAGTCTCTGTGACATATTTAACCACAATGCTCCATGAACTTTTCATCACAATGCTCTTTGACCCTTGTCATCACAATGTTCTATGCCTTTCTCAGCACAATGCTCCATGACCCTTGTCATCACAATGCTCCATGCGCTTGTCAGATCAATGCTCCATGACCCATGTCATCACAATGCACCCTGCGCTTCTCATCATAGTGCTCCACAATCTTGTCACCACGATGCTCCATAAAACTTGTCATCACAATTCTCCATGCACTTCTCATCAAAATGCTTTGTCACCAATGATATCACAATGTTACAGCACTATTCATCACAATACTCCCTCACCCCTGTCATCACAATGTTCCATGACTTTTGTCTTTGCAATGCTACATGCACATATCATCACAAAGTTCGGTGACCCCTGACATCACAATGTTCCATAACCCCTGTCATCATAATGCTCCATAACACATTTCCTCAAAATGCTCAATGACCCCTGACATCACAATGTTCCATAACCCCTGTCATCATAATTCTCCATGATCCTTTTCATCAAAATGCTCCATGAACCCTGACATCACAATGTTCCATAACCCCTGTCATTAAAATATTCCATGACACTTTTCATCAAATTGCTCTATGACCCTGTCATCAAAATGCTCCCTGCCCTTCTCATCACAATGTACCACGCCCTTGTCATCAAAATGCTCCATGACCTATGTCATCACAAAGCTCCATGACAATTGGCATCTCAATGCTCCATGCCATTGTCATCACAATGCTCCATGAACCCTCTCATCACAGTGCTCCATGCCCCTTTGCATCTCAATGCTCCATGAACCCTGTCATCAAAATGCACCATGACCATCATCATAATGCTTCAGGCTATTGTCATCACAATGAAATCGAAATATTCGATGATCTATCTCATCACAATGCTCCAAATCCTTGTGATCACAATGTTCCATAACACTTATCATCACAACGCCCCATGAAGCTCATCATCACAGTTAACCATGGTCTTCTCATCACAGTGCTCCATGACCTTTGTCATCACAATGCTCTATACACATGTCATCACAATGCTCCCTGACACTTCTCATCAGTATGCTCCTGGAACCCTGTCATGGCAAGGCTCCATACCATTTTCATAACAATGATCCATGCCAATTTCATCACAATGCTCCAAGACACCAGTAATCACAATGCTCCATGCCCTTGTCATCACAATGCTCCAAGACCCCTGTAATCACAATACTCCATGTCCCTTTCCATCAGACTGCTCCATGAGACTTCTTATTACGAGGCTCCATGGTCTCCTCATCACAGTGTTCCAGGAACCTTTCATCACAGTGCTCCATTCCCTTGTCATCACAATGCTCCATGACCCCTGTCCTCACAATACTTCCTGAACATTTTCACGCCAATTCTCCAGGAACTTCTCATCACAATGCTTCATGATGCCTATCATCACAATGCTCCATGACCACTGTCATCACAACGCTCCATGACCCCTGACAACACAGTGATCCGGGACTCTTGTCATCACAATGCTCCATTCCCTAGTCATCACAATGCTCCATTAATATTTTCAGCCCAATTCTCCATGACACTTGTCATCACAATGCTCCATGACCTTGCCATCCCAATGCTCCATGACCCCTGTAATCACAATGATCCGTGATGCTTCTCATCAAAGTGCTCCATGACCCTTATCATCACAATGCTCCATGCCTTTGTCAGCAAAATGCTACATGACTTTGCCATCAAAATGCTCCATTTGCTTGTCATCACAATACTCCCTTAGCATTGTCATCACAATCATCCATGAACCTTGGGATCACATTGCTTCATGCCCTTGTCATCACAATGCTGCATGCTCCTTGAAAACAAAATGATCCATGACTTCTATCATCACAATGCTCCAAACCCTTGTGATCACAATGTTCCATAACACTTGTCATCACAACGCTCCATGATGCCTGTCATCACAATACTCTATGCCCTTTTCGTCAAAATGCTCCATGATCTTTTTCATCACAATTCTCAATACACATGTCATCACAATGTTCCCTGACAATTGTCATCAGAATGCTCCTTGAAACCTGTCATGAAATGGCTTCATGCCTTTTTCATCACAATGCTCCATGCCCTTTTCATCACAATGCTCCAAGCCATTGTCGTCACAATACTCCACAAGCTTGTCATCAGAATGCTCCATGACACTTGTCATCACATTTCTCCATGGCCACTGTCATCACAATGCTCCATACCCCTTGTCATTACTGTGCTCCATGACGCACGTCATCACAATTATCCATGGCCTTCTCATCACAATGCTCGACGCCATTGTCATCAAAATGATCCATGACCCATGTAATCACAATGCTCCATGCCCTTGTCATCACAAAGCTCCATTTCTTTCTCAGAACAAGGCTCAATGAACATAGTCATCACAATGTGCCATGCGCATTTCATCACAGCGGTCCACAACCTTGTCATTGCTATGCTTCATAAACCTTATAATCACAATGGTCCATGCACTTCTCATCAAAATGCTCTCTCACCAGAGATATCACAATGTTCCATCTCTAGTCATCACAATACTCCCTCATCCCTGTAATCACAATGTTCCAGGACACTGTCATCACAATGCTACATCCCCTTATCATCACAATGTTCCATGACCCCTGACATCACAATGTTCCATAACCCCTGTCATCAAAATGCTCCATGACCCTTTTCATCCCAAAGCTCCAAGACCCCTGACAACACAATGTTCTATAACCCCTGCCATCAAAATGTTCCTTTACACTTTTTATCAAATTGCTGCATGACCTGGTCATCAAAATGCTCCCTGCATTTCTCAGCACAATGCACCATGCCCTTGTCATCAAAATGATCCATGACTTGAAATCACAAAGCTCCATGACCCTTGGCATCACAATTCTCCATGTCATTGTCATTACAATGCTCCATGAACCCTCTCATCACATTGCTCCATGCCCTTGTCATCACAAAGCTCCATGACACTTGTCATCACAATGCTCGATGCCCTTCTCATCACAATGCTCCATGCCCTTGTCATTACAATCCTGCATGACCCATGTATCACAGTGTTCCGTGCCCTTGTCATCACAATGCTCCATGCCCACTCTCATCACGATAATCCATGAAACATTTCATACCAATGTTCCATGCCCTTCTCATCAAAATGCTCCATTACACCAGTCATAAAAATGCACCATGACCGTTGCCATCAAAATGTTCCACGGCCTAGTCATCACAAGGTTCCATGACACTTGTCATCACAATGCTCCAGACCCCTGAAAGCACAATGCTCCATGCCCTTGTCATCACAAAGCTCCATGACGCATGTCATCAGAAAGTTCCATGGCCTTCTCATCACAGTGCTCCATGCCCTTGTCATCACAATGCTCCAAGACCCTTGTAATCACAATGCTCCATGCCGCTTTTCATCTCAATGCTCCATGAACCCTGTCATCACAATGCACCATTCCCATCATCACAATGCTACAGGCTATTGTCATCACAATGAAATCAATATTCTCCATGACCTCTGTCATCAAAATGTTCCAAACCCTTGTGATCACAAGGTTCCATAACACTTATCATCACAACACCCCATGACGCTGATCATCACAATTATCCATGGTCTTCTCATCACAATGCTCCATGATCTTTGTCATCACAATGCTCAATACACTTGTCAACATAATGCTTCCTGACACTTGTCGTCAGAATGCTCCATGAACCCTGTCATGACAAGGCTCCATGCCTTTTTCATAACAATGATCCATGCACTTTTCATCACAATGCTCCAAGATCCCTGTAATCACAAATGCTCCATGCCGTTGTCATCACAAAACTCCATGACGCATGTCATCAGAATGCTCCATGGCTTTCTCATCACAATGCTCCATGCCCTAGTCATCACAATGCTCCAAGACACCTGTAATCACAATGCTCCATGTTCCTTTTCATCAGAATGCTCAATGAGACTTCTCATCAGAAGTCTCCATGGTCTTCTCATCACAATGCCCCAGGACCTTGTCATCACCATGCTCCATTCCTTTGTCCTCACCATGCTCCATGACCCCTGTCTTCACAATAATCCATGAACATTTTCAGCCCAGTGCTCCACGACCTACTCATCACAATGCTCCATGGCCAATATCATCACAATTCTCCATGACCACTGTCATCACAACACTCTATGACACCTGACAACACAATGATCCGGGACTCTTGTCATCACAATGTTCCATTCCCTAGTCATCAAAATGCTCCATGACCCCTGTCATCACAACACTCCATGAACATTTTCAGCCCAGTGCTCCATGCCCCTTGTCATCACAATGATCCATGCCCTTGTCTTGCCAATGCTCCATGATCCCTGTATTCACAATGCTCCGTGACACTTGTCATCACAGTGCTCCATGACACATGTCATCACAATGCTCTATGACTTTCTCAGCACAATGTTCCACGCCCTTTTCATTACAATGCTCCATGACCCCTGTCATCACAATGCTCCATGACTCCAGTCATCACAATTCTTCATAATATTTGTCATCACGATGGGCGATACCCACGTCATCACATGGCTCTGTTACCTTTGTAACCACAATGCTCCATGAACTTTTCATCACAATGCTCCGTGACCCTTGCCATCACAATGCTCCATGCCTTTGTCAAAAAAATGCTCCATGACCCTTGTCATCACAATGTGCCACGTACTTTTCATCCCAACGGTCCACAAATTTGTCATCGCAATGCTCCATGAACATTGTAATCACAATGCTATATGCCCTTCTTATCACAATGCTCCATTACCCCTGTAATAACAATGCTCCATGACACTTGCCATCACAATTTTCTATGCCCTTGTCATCACAAAGCTCCATGACACGTCATCAGAATGTTCCATGTACTTCTCATCAAAATGCTCAATGCCCTTGTCATCACAATGCTCCAAGACCACTGTAATCACAATGCTCCATACCCCTATTCATCTCAATGCTCCATGAACCCTGTCATCACAATGCATCATGCCAATCATCATAATGCTTCCGGCTATTGTCAGCACAATGAAATCAAAATTCTACATGACCCCTGTCATCACAGTTCTCCATGAACATTTTCAGCCCAAGGCTCCATGACACTTGTCATCAAAATGATCCATGCCCTTGTCATCCCAATGCTCCATGACCCCTGTATTCACAATGCTCCATGAAACTTGTCATCACAATGCTCCATGCCTTTGTCAGCAAAATGCTACATGACCTGGTCATTACAATGCTCTATGCGCTTGTCATCACAATACTCCTTTACCATTGTCATCACAATCCTCCATGAAACTTGGGATCACATTGCTTCATGCCCTTGTCATCACAATGCTCCCTGCTCCTTGAAATCAAAATGATCCATGACCTCTGTCATCACAATGCTCCAAACCCTTGTGATCACAGTGTTCCGTAACACTTGTCATCACAAAGCTCCATATTGCCTGTCATCACAATACTCCATTCCCTTTTCATCACAATGCTCCATGACCTTTGTCATCACAATTCTCAATACACTTGTCATCACAATGCTCCCTGACATTGTCGCCACAGTGCTCCTTGAACCCTGTCACCAAAAGGCTCCATTCCTTTTCCATCACAATGCCCCATGCCATTTTCATCACAATGCTCCATGCAATTGTCATCAAAATACTCCACAAGCTTGTCATCAGAATGCTCCATGTCTCTTGTCATCACAATTATCCATGCACTTGTCAGCACAATGCTCCCTGACCCTTGTCATCACAATGATCCAAACACTTGTCAGTACAATGCTCCATTACCTTTGCCATTAGAATCCTCCATGACACTTGGCATCACAATGCTCCATGCCTTTGTCATCACAATGGGCCATTACATATGTCATCACAATGCTCCCTGACACCTCTCTTCACAATACTGCATGCACTTGTCATCACAATGCTCCATGCCCTTGTATCACAATGTTCCAAGTTCCCTGTAATCCGAATGCTCCAGGCCCTTTTCATCAGTATGCTGCTTGAGAATTGTCATCACAAGCCTCCATGGTTTTCTCATCACAATGCTCCAGGACCTTGTCATCACAATGCTTCAGGACATTGTCATGAAAATTCTCAATGGCCCTTGTCAACATAATGGTCTAAGCCCTAGTCATCACAATGCTCCATTATATTTGTCATCACATCCTCCATTACATTTGGCATCACAATGCTCCATGCTATTGTCATCGCAATGGACCATGACATAGGTCATCACAATGCTCCCTGACACCTGTCTTCACATTACTCCAAGTCCTTGTCTTCACAATGTTCCATGCCTTAGTCATCACAATGCACCATGTCCACTGTCATCACAATAATCTATGAAACTTGTCAGACCAATGCTCCATGCCCCTGTCATCACAATGCTCTATGCCTTGTCATCACAATGCTCCATGACCCCTGTCATCACAATGCTACATGACTCCAGTCATCACTATGATTCATAACGTTTGTCATCACAACGGTCCATGCCCGCGTCATCACAATGCTCTGTTACCTTTGTAACCCCAATGCTCCATGAACTTTTCATCACAATGTTCCGTGACCCTTGTCATCACAGTGCTACATGCCTTTGTCAGAACAATGCTCCATGACCTTTGTCATCACAATGTGCCATGCACTTTTCATCACAATGATCCACAAACTTGTCATCGCTATGCTCCATAAACCTTGTAATCACAATGCTCCATGCACTTCTCATCCAAATGCTCTCTCACATGAGATATCACAATGTTCCATCACTAGTCATCACAATCCTCGCTCAACCCTGTTATCACAATGTTCCATGACCCCTGTCATCACAATGCTACATCCCCTTATCAGCACAATGTTCCTTGACCCCTGATATCACAATGTTCCATAACCCCTGTCATCAAAATGCTCCATGACCCTTTTCATCCCAAAGCTCCATGATCCCTGGAAACACAGTGTTCTATAACCCATGTCATCAAAATGTTCCATTACACTTTTCATCAAATTGCTGCATGACCCTGTCATCAAAAAGCTCCCTTCCCTTCTCATCACAATGCACAACACACTTGTCATCAAAATGCTTCATGACTTTTGTCATCACAAAGCTCCATGACCCTTGGCATCACAGTGCTCCATGTCATTGTCATCACAATGCTCCATGAACCATCTCATCACATTGCTCCATGACCTTGTCATCAAAGGCTCCATGACACTTGTCATCACAATGCTCGATGCCCTTCTCATTAAAATGCTCCATGCCCTTGTCATTACAATCCTCCATGACCCATGTATCACAGTGTAATGTGCCCTTTTCATCAAAATGCTCCATGCCCACTCTCATCACAATAATCCATGAAACATTTCAGACCAATTCTCAATGACCTTCTCATCACAATTCTCCATTTCCTATGTCATAAAAATGCTCCATGACCCCTGCCATCAAAATGTTCCACGGCCTTTTCATCAAAAGTCTCCATGGCCCTTGTCATCACAATGCTCCAAAACCCCTGTAATCACAATGCTCCATGCCCTTGTCATCACAATGCTCCATGACCTTTGTCATCACAATTCTCAATACACTTGTCATCACAATGCTCCCTGACACTTGTCGTCAGAATGCTCCTTGAAACCTGTCATGACAAGGCTCCATGCCTTTTTCATCACAAAGGCCCATGCCGTTTTCATGACAATGCTCCATGCCATTGTCATCAAAATACTCCACAAGCTTGTCATCAGAATGCTCCATGACTCTTGCCATCACAATTCTCCATGCACTTGTCAGCACAATGCTCCCTGAACCTTGTCATTACTATGCTCCAAGCCATTGTCATCAAAATGCTCCATTACCTTTGTCATCAGAATCATCCATGACAATTTGCATCACAATGCTCCATGCCATTGTCATCACAATGGGCCAATACATATGTCATCACAATGCTCCGAGACACCACTTTTCACAATACTGCATGACCTTTTCATCACAATGCTCCATGCCCTTCTCATCACAATGCTCCATTACCTCTGTCATCACAATGCTCCAAGAACCCTGTAATCACAAAGCTCCATGCCCTTGTCATCACAAAGCTCCATGACGCATGTCATCAGAATGTTCCATGGCCTTCTCCACACAATGCTCCATGCCCTTGTCATCACAATGCTCCAAGACCCATGTAATCACAATGCTCCATGCCCTTTTTCATCAGAATGCTCCATGAGACTTGTCATCACAAGTCTCCATGGTCATCTCATCACAATGCTCCAGGACCTTGTTATCACCATGCTCCATTCCCTTGTCATCACAATGCTCCATGACCACTGTCATCACAATACTCCATGAACATTTTCAGCGCAATGCCCCATGACCTTCTCATCACAATGCTCCAAGACCAATATCATCAAAATTCTCCATGATCACTGTCATCACAACACTCCACGACACCTGACAACACAATGATCCGCGACTCTTGTCATCACAATGCTCCATTCCCTAGTCATCACAATGCTCCATCACCCCTGTCATCAAAATACTCCTTGAATATTTTCAGCCCAATGCTCCATGACACTTGTCATCACAATGATCCATGCCCTTGTCATCCTAATGCTCCATGACCCCTGTTTTCACAATGCTCCGTGACGCTTGTCATTACAATGCTCCATGACACATGTCATCACAATGCTCTATGCCATTCTCAGCACAATGCTCCATGCCCTTTTCATGACAATGATCCATGACCCCTGTCAACACAATGCTCCGTTACTCCAGTCATCACAATTCTTCATAACATTTGTCATCACAATGGTCGATACCCGTGTCATCACAAGGCTCTGTTACCTTTGTAACCACAATGCTCCATGAACTTTTCATCACAATGCTCCGTGACACTTGTCATCACAATGCTCCATGCCTTTGTCAGAGAAATGCTCCATGACCCTTGTCATCACAATGTGCCACACGCTTTTCATCCGAAGGGTCCAGAAATTTGTCAACGCAATGCTCCATAAACCTTGTAATCACAATGCTCCATTACCTTCTCATCACAATTCTCCATTACCTCTGTCATCACAATGCACAAAGACCCCTGTAATCACAAAGCTCCATGCCCTTGTCATCACAAAGCTCCATGACGCATGTCATCAGAATGTTCCATGCCTTCTCCACAAAATGCTCCATGCCCTTGTCATCACAATGATCCAAGACCCATGTAATCACAATGCTCCATGCCCCTTTTCATCAGAATGCTCCATGAGACTTGTCATCACAAGTCTCCATGGTCTTATCATCACAATGCTCCAGGACCTTGTCATCACCATGCTCCATTCCCTTGTGATCACAATGCTCCATGACCCCTGTCATCACAATACTCCATGAACATTTTCAGCCCAGTGCCCCATGACCTTCTCATCACAATGCTCCAAGACCAATATCATCACAATGCTCCATGATCACTGTCATCACAACACTCAATGACACCTGACAACACAATGATCCGGGACTCTTGTCATCACAATGCTCCATTCCCTAGTCATCACAATGCTCCATGACACCTTTCATCACAATACTCCATGAACATTTTCAGCCCAATGCTCCATGACCCTTGTCATCACAATTATCCATGCCCTTGTCATCCCAATGCTCCATGAACCCTGTATTCACAATGCTCTGTGACGCTTGTCATCACAGTGCTCCATGACACCTGTCATCACAATGTTCCATGCCTTTGACAGCAAAATGCTACATGACCTTGTCATTAAAATGCTCTATGTGCTTGTCATCACAATACTGCATTACCATTGTCATCACTATCCTCCATGTACTTTGGGATCCCATTGCTTCATGCCCTTGTCATCACAATGCTCCATGTTCCTTGAAATCAAAATGATCCATGACCACTGTCATCGCAATGCTCCAAACCCTTGTGATCACAATGTTCCATAACACTTTTCATCACAACGCTCCATGATGCCTGTCATCACAAAACTCCATGCCCTTTTCATCACAATGCTCCATGACCTTTGTCATCACAATTCTCAATACACTTGTCATCACAATGCTCCCTGACACTTGTCGTCAGAATGCTCCTTGAACCCTGTCACGAAATGGCTCCTTGCCTTTTTCATCACAAAGCCCCATGCCGTTTTCATCACAATGCTCCATGCCATTGTCATCAAAATACTCCACAAGCTTGTCATCAGAATGCTCCATGACCCTTGTCATCACAATTCTCCATGCACTTGTCAGCACAATGCTCCCTGAACCTTGTCATCACTATGCTCCAAGCCATTGTCATCACAATGCTCCTTTACCTTTATCATTAGAATCCTCCATGAAACTTGGCATCACAATGCTCCATGCCATTGTCATCACAATGGGCTAATACATATGTCATCACAATTCTCCGTGACACCCCTTCTCACAACACTGCATGAACTGGTCATCACAGTGCTCCATGCCCTTGTCATCACAATGCACCATTCCATCTGTCATCACAATAATCGATGAAACTTATTAGACCAATGCTCCATGCCCTTGTCATCACAATGCTCCATGCCCTTGTTATCACAATGTTCCAAGACCCCTGTAATCAGTATGCTCCATGCCCCTTTTCATCAGTATGCTCCATGAGACTTGTCATCACAAGGCTCCATGGTTTTCTCATCACAGTGCTCCAGGACATTGTCATCACAATGCTTCACGAGATTGTCATGAAAATTCTCAATCGCCGTTGTCATCATAATGCTCCAAGCCGTAGTCATAACAATGCTCCATTATATTTGTCATTACAATCCTCCATTACATTTGGCATCACAATGCTCCATGCCATTGTCATCGCAATGGACCATGACATATGTCATCACAATGCTCCCTGACACCTGTCTTCACAATACTCCATGTCCTTGTCATCACAATGCTCCATGCCCTTGTCATCACAATGCACCCTGTCCACTGTCATCACAATCATCTACGAAACTTGTCAGACCAATGCTCCATGACCCTGTCATCACAGTGCTCCATGCCCTTGTCATCACAATGCTCCATGACCCCTGTCATCACAATGCCCCTTGACTCCAGTCATCACAATGCTTCATAACGTTTGTCATCACAACGGTCCTTTCGCGCATCATCACAAGGCTCTGTGACATTTGTAACCACAATGCTCCATGAACTTTTCATCACAATGCTCCGTGACACTTGTCCTCACAATGCTCCATGCCTTTGTCAGAACAATACTCCATGACTTTGTCATCACAATGTGCCATGCAATTTTCATCACAATGATCCACAACCTTGTCATCGCTATGCTCCATAAACCTTGTAATCACAGTGCTCCATGAACTTCTCATCCAAATGCTCTCTCACATGAGATATCACAATGTTCCACCACTAGTCATCACAATCCTCCCTCACCCCTGTTATCACAATGTTCCATGACCCCTGTCATCACAATGCTACAGCCCCTTATCTGCACAGTGTTCCATGACCCCTGACATCACAATGTTCCATAACCCCTGTCATCAAAATGCTCCATGACCCTTTTCATCCCAAAGATCCATGACCCCTTGCATCACAATGTTCTATAAACCCTGTCATCAAAATGTTCCATTACACTTTTCATCAAATTGCTGCATGACCCTGTCATCAAAATGCTCCCTGCCCTTCTCATCACAATGCACCACACACTTGTCATCAAAATGCTCCATGACCATTGTCATCACAAAGCTCCATGGCCCTTGGCATCACAATGCTCCATGTCATTGCCATCACAATGCTCTATGAACTCTCTCATCACATGACTCCATGCCCTTGTCATCACAAAGCACCATGACACTTGTCATCACAATGCTCGATGCCCTTCCCATCTCAATGCTCCATGCCTTTGTCATTACAATCCTCCATGACCCATGTATCACAGTGTTCCGTGCCCTTGTCATCACAAAGCTCCATGCCCACTCTCATCACAATAATCCATGAAACATTTCAGACCAATGCTCAATGCCCTTCCCATCACAATGCTCCATTATATCTGTCATAACAATGCTCCATGACCCCTGCCATCACAATATTCCACGGCCTTGTCATCACAAGGCTCCATGACACTTGTCTTCACAATGCTCCAAAATCCCTGTAATCACAATGCTCCATGCCCTTGATATCACAAAGCTCCATGACGCATGTCATCAGAATGTTCCATGGCCTTCTCCTCACAATGCTCCATGCCCTTGTCATCACAATGCTCCAAGACCCCTGTAATCACAATGCTCCATGCCCCTTATCATCAGAATGCTCCATGAGACTTGTCATCACAAGTCTCCATGGTCTTCTCATCACAATGCTCCAGGACCTTGTCATCACAATGCTCCATTCCCTTGTCATCACAATGCTCCATGACCCCTGTCGTCCCAATACTCCATGAACTTCTCATCACAATGCTCCAAGACCAATATCATCACAATGCTCCATGACCACTCTCATCACAACAATCCATGACACCTGACAACACAATGATCCGGGACTCTTGTCATCACAATGCTCCATTCCCTAGTCATCACAATGCTCCATGACCACTGTCATCACAATACTCCATGAATATTTTCAGCCCAATACTCCATGACGCTTGTCATCACAATGATCCATGCCCTTGTCATCCCAATGCTACATGAACTCTGTATTCACAATGCTCCGTGACGCTTGTCATCACAGTGCTCCATGACAACTGTCATCACAATGCTCCATCCCTTTATCATCAAAATGCTACATGACCTTCTCATTACCATACTCTATGCACTTGTCATCACAATACTCCATTACCATTGTCATCACTATACTCCATGAACCTTGGGATCACATTGCTTCATGCCCTTGTCATCAAAATGCTACATGCTCCTTGAAATCAAAATGATCCATGACCTCTGTCATCGCAATGCTCCAAACACTTGTGATCACAATGTTCCATAACACTTGTCATCACAACGCTCCATGATGCCTGTCATCACAATACTCCATGCCCTTTTCATCACAATGCTCCATGACCTTTGTCATCACAATTCTCAATACACTTGTCATCACAATGCTCCATGACACTTGTCGTCAGAATGCTCCTTGAACCCTGTCACGAAAAGGCTGCATGCATTTTTCATCACAAAGCCCCATGCCGTTTTCATCACAATGCTCCATGCCATTGTCATCAAAATACTCCACAAGCTTTTCATCAGAATGCTCCATGACACTTGTCATCACAATTCTCCAAGCACTTGTCAGAACAGTGCTCCCTGAACCTTGTCATCACTATGCTCCAAGCCATTGTGATCACAATGCTCCATTACCTTTGTCATCAGAATCCTCCATGACATTTGTCATCACAATACTCCATGCCATTGTCATCACAATGGGCCAATACATATGTCATCACAATGCTCCGTGACACCTCTTTTCACAATACTGCATGACCTGGTCATCACTATGCTCCATGCCCTTGTCATCACAATGCGCCATTCCAACTGTCATCACAATAATCCATGAAAGTTATTAGACCAATGCTCCATGCCCTTGTCATCACAATGCTCCATGCCCTTGTTATCACAATGTTCCAAGACCCCTGTAATCAGAATGCTCCATGCCCCTTTTCATCAATATGCTCCATGAGACTTGTCATCAAAAGGCTCCATGGTTTTCTCATCACAATGCTCCAGGACCTTGTCATCACAATGCTTCACGATATTGTCATGAAAATTCTCATTGGCCCTTGTCATCATAATGCTCCAAGCCGTAGTCATCACAATGCTACATTATATTTGTCATTAAAATCCTCCATTACATTTGGCATCACAATGCTCCATGCCATTGTCATCGCAATGGACCATGACATATGTCATCACAATGCTCCCTGACACCTGTCTTCACAATACACCATGCCCTTGTCATCACAGTGTTCCATGCCCTTGTCATCACAATGCACCATGTCCACTGTCATCACAATCATCTACGAAACTTGTCAGACCAATGCTCCATGCCCCTGTCATCACAGTGCTGCATGCCCTTTTCATCACAATGCTCCATGACCCCTGTCATCACAATGCCCCCTGACTCCAGTCATCACAATGCTTCATAACGTTTGTCATCACAACGGTCCATGCCCGTGTCATCACAAGGCTCTGTGACCATTTTAACCACAATGCTCCATGAACTTTTCATCACAATGCTCCATGACCCTTGTCCTCACAATGCTCCATGCCTTTGTCAGAACAATGCTCCATGACCTTTGTCATCACAATGTGCCATGCAATTTTCATCACAATGATCCACAACCTTGTCATCGCTATGCTCCATAAACCTTGTAATCACAATGCTCCATGAACTTCTCATTCAAATGCTCTCTCACATGAGATATCACAATGTTCCACCACTAGTCATCACAATCCTCCCTCACCCCAGTTATCACAATGTTCCATGACCCCTGTCATCACAATGCTACATCCCCTTATCTGCACAATATTCTATGACCCCTGACATCACAATGTTCCATAAACCCTGTCATCAAAATGCTCCATGACACTTTGCATCCCAAAGATCCATGACCCATGGCATCACAATGTTCTATAACACCTGTCATCAAAATGTTCCATTACACTTTTCATCAAGTTGCTGCATGACCCTGTCATCAAAATGCTCCCTGCCCTTCTCATCACAATGCACCACACCCTTGTCATCAAAATGCTCCATGACCATTGTCATCACAAAGCTCCATGGCCCTTGGCATCACAATGCTCCATGTCATTGCCATCACAATGCTCTATGAACCCTCTCATCACATGACTCCATGCCCTTGTCATCACAAAGCACCATGACACTTGTCATCACAATGCTCGATGCCCTTCCCATCACAATGATCCATGCCTTTGTCATTACAATCCTCCATGACCCATGTATCACAGTGTTCCGTGCCCTTGTCATCACAATGCTCCATGCCCACTCTCATCACAATAATCCATGAAACATTTCAGACAAATGCTCAATGCCCTTCTCATCACAATGCTCCATTATCTCTGTCATAACAATGCTCCATGACCCCTGCCATCACAATGTTCCACGGCCTTGTCATCACAAAGCTCCATGACGCATGTCATCAGAATGTTCCATGGCCTTCTCCACACAATGCTCCATGCCCTTGTCATCACAATGCTCCAAGACCCATGTAATCACAATGCTCCATGCCCCTTTTCATCAGAATGCTCAATGAGACTTGTGATAACAAGTCTCCATGGTCATCTCATCACAATGTTCCAGGACCTTGTTATCACCATGCTCCATTCCCTAGTGATCACAATGCTCCTTGACACCTGTCATCAGAATAATCCATGAACATTTTCAGCCCAATGCCCCATGACCTTCTCATCAAAATGCTCCAAGACCAATATCATCACAATGCTCCATGATCACTGTCATCACAACACTCAATGACACCTGACAACACAATGATCTGGGACTCTTGTCATCACAATGCTCCATTCCCTAGTCATCACAATGCTCCATGACCCCTGTCCTCACAATACGCCAGGAACATTTTCAGCCCAATTCTCCATGACACTTGTCATCACAATGATCCATGCCCTTGTCATCCTAATGCTCCATGACCCATGTATTCACAATGCTCCGTGACGATTGTCATCACAGTGCTCCATTGCACATGTCATCACAATGCTGTGTGCCATTCTCAGCACAATGCTCCATGCCCTTTTCATCACAATGCTCCATGACCCCTGTCATCACAATGCTCCGTGACTCCTGTCATCACAATTCTTCATAACATTTGTCATCACAATGGTCGATACCCATGTCATCACAAGGCTCTGTGACTTTTGTAAACACAATGCTCCATGAACTTTTCATCACAATGCTCCGTGACAATTGTCATCACAATGCTCCTTGCCTTTGTCAGAAAAATGCTCCATGACCCTTGTCATCACAATGTGCGACACGCTTTTCATCCCAACGGCCCACAAATTTGTCATCGCAATGCTCCATAAACCTTGAAATCACAATGCTCCATTCCCTTCTCATCACAATGCTCCATTACCCCTGCATAACAATGCTCCATTACCACTGCCATCACAATGTTCCACGGCCTTGTCTTCACAAGGCTCCATGACACTTGTCATCACAATGCTCCAAGACTCCTGTAAGCACAATGCTCCATGCCCTTGTCATCACAAAGCTCCATGACACATGTCATCAGAATGTTCCATGTCCTTCTCCACACAATGCTCCATGCCCTTTTCATCAAAATGCTCCAAGACCCCTGTAATCACAATGCTCCATGCCCCTTTTCATCTCAATGCTCCATGAACCCTCTCATCACAATGCATCATGCCAATCATCATAATGCTTCCAGCTATTGTCAGCAGAATGAAATCAAAATTCTCCATGACCTCTGTCATCACAATGATCCATGACCCCTGTCATCAAAATACTCCATGAATATTTTCAGCCCAATGCTCCATGACCTTTGTCATCACAATGATCTTTGCCCTTGTCATCCCAATGCTACATGACCCCTGTATTCACAATGCTCCGTGACGCTTGTTATCACAGTGCGCCATGACATTTGTCGTCACAATGCTCCATGCATTTGTCAGCAAAATGCTACATGACCTTGTCATTATAATGCTCTATGTGCTTGTCATCACAATACTCCATTACCGTTGTCATCACAATCCTCCATGAACCTTGGGATCTCATTGCTTCATGCCCTTGTCATCACAATGCTCCATGCTCCTTGAAATCAAAATGATCCATGACCTCTGTCATCACAATGCTCCAAACCCTTGTGATCACAATGTTCCATAACACTTGTCATCACAATGCTCCATGATGCCTGTCATCACAATATTCCATGCCCTTTTCATCACAATGCTCCATGACCTTTGTCATCACAATTCTCAATACATTTGTCATCACAATGCTCTCTGACACTTGTCATCAGAATGCTCCTTGAACCCTGTCTCGAAAAGGCTCCATGCCTTTTTCATCAGTATGCCCCATGCCGTTTTCATCACAATGCTCCATGCCATTGCCATCAAAATACTCCACAAGCTTGTCATCAGAATGCTCCATGACCCTTGTCATCACAATTCTCCATGCACTTGTCAGCACAATGCTCCCTGACCCTTGTCATCACAATGCTCCAAGCCATTGTCATCACAATGCTCCATTACCTTTGTCATCAGAATCCTCCATGACACTTGGCATCACAATGCTCCATGCCATTGTCATCACAATGGGCCATTACATATGTCATCACTATGCTCCCTGACAGCTGTCTTCCCAATACTGCATGACCTGGTCATCACAATGCTCCATGTCGTTGTCATCACAATGAGCCATTCCAACTGTCATCACAATAATCCATGAAACATATTAGACCAATGTTCCCTGCCCTTGTCATCACAATGCTCCATGCCCTTGTTATCACAATGCTCCATGACCCCTGTCATCACAATGGTCCATGAATCGGTTCATCACAATGCTTCATGACCTTTGTCATCACAATGGTCCATGCCCTCGTCATCCACAGTCTCTGTGACATATTTAACCACATTGCTCCATGAAATTTTCATCACAATGCTCTTTGACCCTTGTCATCACAATGCTCTATGCCTTCCTCAGCACAATGCTCCATGACCCTTGTCATCACAGTGCTCCATTTGCTTGTCAGCACAATGCACCATGACCCATGTCATCACAATGAACCCTGCACTTGTCATCACAGTGCTCCACAATCTTGTCACCACAATGCTCCATAAAACTTGTCATCACAATTTTCCATGCACTTCTCATCAAAATGCTCTGTCACCACAGATATCACAATGTTACATCACTATTCATCACAATACTCCCTCACCACTGTCATCACAATGTTCCATGACTCCTGTCTTTGCAATGCTACATGCACTTATCATCACAAAGTTCGATGACCCCTGACATCACAATGTTCCATAACCCCTGTCATCAAAATATTCCATTACAATTTTCATCAAATTGCTCTATGAACCTGTCATCACAATGCACCCTGCCCTTCTCATAACATTGCACCACCCCTTGTCATCAAATTGCTCCATGACCTTTGTCATCACAAAGCTCCATGACCCTTGGCATCTCAATGCTCCATGCCATTGTCATCACAATGCTCCATGCCCCTTTGCATCTCAATGCTCCATGAACCCTGTCATCAAAATGCACCATGACCATCATCATAATGCTTCAGGCTATTGTCATCACAATGAAATCAAAATATTCGATGATCTGTCTCATCACAATGCTCCAAATCCTTGTGATCACAATGTTCTATAACACTTATCATCACAACGCCCCATGACGCTCATCATCACAATTATCCATGCTCTTCTCATCACAGTGCTCCATGACCTTTGTCATCACAATGCTCTATAAACTTGTCATCACAATGCTCCCTGACACTTGTCATCAGTATGCTCCTGGAACCCTGTCATGACAAGGCTCCATACCATTTTCATAACAATGATCCATGCCAATTTCATCACAATGCTCCAAGACACCAGTAATCACAGTGCTCCATGCCCTTGTCATCACAATGCTCCAAGACCCCTGTAATCACAATACTCCATGCCCCTTTTCATCAGAATGCTCCATGAGACTTGTTGTTACAAGGCTCCATGGTCTTCTCATCACAATGCTCCAGGAACTTTTCATCACAGTGCTCCATTCCCTTGTCATCACTATGCTCCATGACCCCAGTCCTCACAATACTTCCTGAATATTTTCAGTCCAATTCTCCAGGAACTTCTCATCACAATGCTTCATGATCCCTATCATCACAATGCTCCATGACCACTGTCATCACAACGCTCCATGACCCCTGACAACACAGTGATCCGGGACTCTTGTCATCACAATGCTCCATTCCCTAGTCATCACAATGCTCCATGAACATTTTCAGCCCAATGCTCCATGACACTTGTCATCACAATGATCCATGGCCTTGCCATCCCTATGCTCCATGACCCCTGTAATCACAATGATCCGTGATGCTTCTCATCACAGTGCTCCATGACCCTTATCATCACAATGCTCCATGCCTGTGTCAGCAAAATGCTACATGACCTTGTCATCACAATGCTCCATTTGCTTGTCATCACAATACTCCATTACCATTGTCATCACAATCCTCCATGAACCTTGGGATCACATTGCTTCATGCCCTTGTCATCACAATGCTACATGCTCCTTGAAAACAAAATTATCCATGAATTCTATCATCACAATGCTCCAAACCCTTGTGATCACAATGTTCCATAACACTTGTCATCACAACGCTCCATGATGCCTGTCATCACAATACTCCATGCCCTTTTCGTCAAAATGCTCCATGATCTTTTTCATCACCATTCTCAATACACTTCTCATCACAATGTTCCCTGACACTTGTCGTCAGAATATTCCTTGAAACCTGTCATGCAATGGCTTCATGCCTTTTTTATCACAATGCTCCATGCCCTTTTCTTCACAATGCTCCATGCCATTGTCGTCACAATACTCCACAAGCTTGTCATCAGAATGCTCCATGACACTTGTCATCACAATGCTCCATGGCCACTTTCATCACAATGCTCCATACCCCTTGTCATTACTGTGCTCCATGACGCTCGTCATCACAATTATCCATGGTCTTCTCATCACAATTCTCCACGCCCTTGTCATCAAAATGCTCCATGACACTTGTCATCACAATGCTCCATGACCACTCTCATCACAATGCTCCATTCCCCTTGTCATTACAGTGCTCCATGACGCTCATCATCACAATTATCCATGGTCTTCTCATCACAAAGCTCCACGGTCTTGCCATCACAATGCTCCATGCCCTGGTCATCACAATGCTCCATGTCCCCTGTCATCACAATTCTCCTCGTTCTTGGCATCACTATGCTCCATGACACTTCTCATCACCGTGTTACATGATTTGTCATCACAATTCTGTATGCACTTTTCATCACAATGCTCCATGTCCCCTGTCATAGGAAGCTCCATGTGCTTCTCATCACAATGCTTCATGAACTTGTCATCAAAATTCTCAATGGCCCTTGTCATCACAATGCTCCATGCCCTTGTCATCACAATGCTCCATGTCCATTGTCATCACAATGCTCCAAGCCCTTGTCATCAAAATGCTCCATTACATTTGTCATCACAATCCTCCATGACACTTGGCATCACAATATGCCATTCCATTGTCATCGCAATGGACCATGACATATGTCATCACAATGCTCCCTGAGACCTGTCTTCAAAATACTCCATGACCTTCTCATCACAATGCTCCATGCCTTTGTCATCACATTGCACCATGCCCACTGTCATCACAATAATCCACGAAACATGTCAGGCCAATGCTCCATGCCCCTGTCATCACAATGCTCATTGCCTTTTCATCACAAAGCTCTATGACACCTGTCATCACAATGCTCCGTGACTCCAGTCATCACAATGCTTCATGAGCTTTGTCATCACAATGGTCCATGCCCTCGTCATCACTAGGCTCTGTGACCTTTGTCACCAAAATGCTCCATGAAATTTTCATCACAATGCTCGGTGACCCTTGTCATCACATTGCTCCATGACCCATGTCATCACAATGCGCCATGTGCTTGTCATCACAGTGCTCCACAAGTTTGTCATCACAATGCTCCATAAAACTTGTCCTCACAATGCTCCATGCACTTCTTATCAAAATGCTCTCTCACGAATGATATCAAAATGTTCCCTCACTAGTCATCACAATACACCCACTCCCCTGTCATCACAATGGTCCACAACACTGTCATGAAAATGTTCCATGACTCCTGACATCACAATGTTCCATAACCCCTGTCATCAAAATGTTCCATGACACTTTTCATCAAATTGCTCCATGACCCTGTCATCACAATGCTCCCTGCCCATCACAAGAGAATGCACCACACCCTTGTCATCAAAATGCTCCATGACCTTTGTCATCACAAAGCTCCATGACCCTTGGCATCACAATGCTCCATGCCATTGTCATCACAAGGCTCCAAAAACCTCTCATCACATTGTTCAAAGCCCTTGTCATCACACGATCCATGATGCATTTCATCACAATGCTCGATGCCATTCTTCTCACAATGCTCCAAGCGCTTCTCATTACAATCCTCCATGAACCATGTATCACAGTGTTCCTTTCCCTTGTTATCACAATGCTCCTTG
The DNA here is from genome assembly GCF_964341445.2 of Mesoplodon mirus. Taxonomy (NCBI): domain Eukaryota; kingdom Metazoa; phylum Chordata; class Mammalia; order Artiodactyla; family Ziphiidae; genus Mesoplodon; species Mesoplodon mirus. The sequence goes on along the minus strand of NW_028295653.1, from coordinate 473,173 downwards.
CCCCCTCTCATCACAATAATCCATGAAACATTTCAGACCAATGTTCCATGCCCTTTTCATCACAATGATCCAAGACTCCTGTAATCATAATGCTCCATGCCCCTTTTCATCTCAATGCTCCATGAACGCTGTCATCACAATGCACCAAATGCGCATCATCATAATGCTTCATGCTATTGTCATCACAATGAAATCAAAATGCTCTATGACCTCTGTCATCACAATGCTCCAAATCCTTGTGATCATAATATTGCATAACACCTATCATCAGAGCTCCACATAACGCTCGTCATCACAAGTATCCATGGTCTTCTAATCACAATGCTCCATGACATTTGTCATCACAGTGCTCAATACCCTTGTCATCACAATGGTCCCTGACACTTGTCATCAGTATGCTCCTTGAACCCTGTCATGACAAGTTTCCATGCCTTTTTCATCACAATGTTACATGCCCTTTCCCTCACAGTGATCCAAGGCCCCTGTAATCACAATGTTCCATGCCCTTGTCCTCACAAAGCTCCATGATGCATGTCATCAGAACGCTCCATGACATTCTCATCCCATTGTTCACTGCCCTTGTCATCACTATGCTCCAAGAGCCCTGTAATCACAATGTTCCATGCCCTTGTCATCACAAAGCTCCATGATGCATGTCATCAGAATGCTCCATGACATTCTCATCCCAATGTTCCATGCCCTTGTCATCACAATGCTCCAAGACCCCTGTAATCACAATGCTCCATGACCCTTTTCATCAGAATGCTCCATGAGACTTGTCATCACATGGCTCCATGGTCTTCTCATCACAATGCTCCAGTACCTTGTCATCACAATGCTCCTTGACACCTGTCATCACAATACTCCATGAACATTTTCAGCCCAATGCTCCATGACGTTCTCATCACAATGTTCCATGACCTCTCTCATCACAATGCTCCATGACCACTGTCATCACAACGCTCCATGAACCCCGACAACACAATGATCCGGGAATCTTGTCATCAAAATGCTCCATGCCCTTGTCATCCCAATGCTCCATGAACCCTGTAATCACAATGCTCCATGACGCTTGTCATCACAGTGCTCCATGAACCTTGTCATCACAATGCCTTTGACAGCAAAATGATACATAATCTTGTCATCACAATGCTCCATGCGCTTGTCATCACAATCCTCCATGACCCTTGGGATCATATTGCTTTATGCCCTTGTTACCTCTATCTTGCCTTTCTGGTTTTTACAGATTTTCGGATGTCCTTTTTGAACGGTGGGAAGTGACAATTCTTTGTAGTGTGGATTTGCATTGTGCGCTTGCTTGATTGGCCAAAAAGGGCCTATGCCTTTTCTCCTGAATATATTCAGGAGAAAATTCATATGCTGTTTTTGGCCAACTGCATCATTCTCGAAGTTGTGATGCCTTTCCTGTGCTTTAAAGGTGATTCCAATTTACCTCTTGAAATATGTTTTGTGCAATTCTGCCTCATTTTCAAGTCCGCTTTGTTGCCTTCCCTCAACAGATTTTTGGAAGAGAGTAGTCCTTTATAACTCTGCAGGTTTTTGATTTGCTTTGCCCCTGAGCTCCAATTTTCAAATCCCATTTTTGGGAGCTGACCGCAAATCCACAATTTTGCTTCAGGAATTATACTGGTTCCAGGGGTGGCTATACTGGTTCCCTGTGGGTGGCTGAGGCTTTGGTTAATTCTTCTTCCTGACGGGAATTTAGAGTGACATGTGTCCGTCCAAAGGCCTACATCTACTCTCTGATTGGTTCTCCCTCTTCCCTTTCATCCTCTGCACAATTAGCAAACTGTGCGAACCAGGAGGTTATAGGGGATGACTCTCCTAAGTTGGGAGATTGATAGTAAAGTAGTTGGAATGCCAAACTGTAGCACAAGGAGAGGAAAAAGTAGGAGACTTTCAGAAACCTTTCGCCATCACAGGGTGTCCATTCTCTAGGTTTCCCATACATGTTATAACTGTAGTGATATTCCCTTCTACCTGGAAATTTGGGACCCATGGAATGGTGGCATGCATTACTACTTTAAAGGGTCTGCATTTTCTCTCCCAATCTCACCAGTCCTCTCAGTCCCAAGTGTCCAGCCTTATGTCTCATCCAGCTGTCTTTGCAGATAGGGTCATTCTAGGTTTCATCAGAACCCCTGAAGGAATTGTGTAAGAATTTCGCTGTTTTTTGTTTTGTTTTTGAAATTCATTTTTATAATGGGGTTGAGCTGATTTTCACTGACGTGTTTATGCCGGTGTAGACACACTTGATTCCCTTACAGAGGCATATCAGTACATAGGTTTTAAGATTCTTACTAATCAGATATATTCCTCTGTGGGGAATAGGGGTTTTGAGTCCCGTTCACTGAGGAAGGTGTAGGTCTTGTCTATTCTGTATTTGGTTTATGGAATGGTACCTGTGCTAATATCAAACTCTGGTTTTATGCATCACCCCAGCTCTCCTTTCCCGTTAAGGAGGCATAAGAGTGTTTTCTAAATGTGAGACGCTGCTCTCTTTCCTAATTCAGTTCATGTGTTGTGATGTTGACATTCCCTCTGTAAGTGATATCTTATGATAAGATTCTTTTTCTGTGTGACTAATTTCCCTTAGAATCATCATACCTAAATCCTCTCATTATGCTGCTACTGGCCTTATGACATTGATTTCACGTCTGAGTGATATTCCGTTGTACAAAATTACCACAAGTTCTTTATGCATTTATCTTTTTCCTGGGATAGTTTAGGTGTACCGAATTTGAGGTTCTTGTATGCAGAGCAGCCCTAAACTTTGGGGTGCCTGTGTCTTGTTGATATTTAGTCTTCCCAAGTTATATGTCCATGAGTTGAAGTCCCCTTTGCTCGGGGGCTTTGTATTTTAGATGTTTTAGGAAACAGCATACACTTCTTCAGAGTAGCTCTTGGATATTTATACCCCACCCATCAGCGTGACTAGTCTCCCTGTTTTCCATGGCCTCTCCTGCATTTTTGATTTGTACAAATTTTTTGGATGGCCTTTCTAAGCAGTGGAAATTGAGACTTCTTTATTGTGCGGATTTGCATTTCCCTCTTGCTTGGTTGGCCAAAAACTCTGTATGTGTTTTTTTCCTGAAGATATTCACGAAAGAAACGCATACACCCTTTTGCCCAACTGCATCATTTTAGAAATTCTGCTGCTTTTCATATGCTTTAAATGTGAGTACAATCTACCTTTTGAAAAATATTTCCTGCAATTCTGCCTCTCATTCAGAACCTCTTCGTTGCCTTACCTGAATATATTTTTGGACGTTGGTTATCATTTATATCTTTGCAGGTCTTTGAATTGTCTGCTCCTGAGCTCCATTTTGCAACTCGCATTTTTTGTGAGCTGGCCGCCAAACCATTGGATTGATTCCGGCCCTATTCTGGTTCTGGGGAGGCAGGCTGAGCCTTTGGTTAATTCTTCTTCCTAAAGGGATATTAGAGTGACATGTGCCTGTCAAAACTCCTACAGCTAATCTCTCATTGGTTCCTCGTCTTCCCATTTATCCTCTTCAAAAATTGCAAACTGTGTGAAACAGGAGGTTAAAGGTGCTGATTCTCCAAGTGGGGAGATTGTTAGTAATGTGGCTGGAATGGCGAACCCCAGCACCAGGAGATCAAAAATGAGGTGCATTTTAGACACCTCTCCTGAGCACACGGTGTACATTTATCTCGGTTTCCCAGGCATGTTTTCACTGTCAGAAGATTCCCTTGAAACTTCAGATTTGGGACCCATGGAATGGGTACCAGGCAGTATTACTTTAAAAGGTCTGTATTTCCTCACCCAGCCTCTCTAACATCTCTCAGCGTGCATAGCTTCCAGCCTTATATATCATCCTGCTGTGGGTCTACATGTGTTCAATCCATGTTACATCGTAGCCCTTCAACAAAAGTTGTAAGAATTTTTCTCTGTCTCACTGTTTTTATAAATATTTTTAAATTTATTTTTATATTGGTTACAGCTGATTTTCAAAGCTCTGTTTTTTGCTGCTGTACATCCACTTGATTCATGTACTGTGTGACAACAATAAATTCTTTCTCAGATGCCTACGAGTCATATGTATTATTTTCCAGTGACTTGAGTGGACTGAGTGCAGTTCTTTGAGGTACCGTGTAGGCCTTGCCAGTTATTCAATTTGGTACTTGGAATGGTATCTTTGCTAATTTCAACCTCCTGGATAATACCTCACCATTCCCCACCTTTCCCATTTAGCAGCCTTATGTCTCTTTTCTACATATTTGACTATGTTTCTGTTTTGTAGTTTATTTCATGTGTAGCCATGTTTGATTCCACCTTTAAGTGACATCTTATGATATGTGTCTTTTTCTTTCTGACATGTGTCACTTAGAATGATCGTATGTAACTCCTCCAGAGTTGTTCCAATTGGCCTTATTTCATTGATTTCTGGATGAGTAATATTCCACTCTACATAAGTACCCCATCTCTTTTATCCATTTTATCCTTCCAGGGACATTTAGGTTATATCCAAGTGGAGGCCCTTTTTAACAGAGAGGTGGTAAACGTTGGAGTGCCTGTTTTCTGTCATTTTTTGTTTTTCCCAAGGTATACGCCCATGAGTGCAAGTGCCCTATGCTCTGTAGCTCAGTTTTCAGATGTTTTAGCAAACACAATACACTTCTCCAGAGTGGCCGTTGGCACAATACATTTCCACTATCAGCCTCACAGGGCTCCCTTTTCTCCTCACCCTGTCCTGCATTTCTGGTGTTTACACTTTATGTGGATGGCCCTTCTCACTGATGTGAAGTGATGCATTTTGTAGTATTGATTTCCAGTGCCCACCTGTTTGGTTGGATAAAATGTGTGTATGGCCTTTACTTGAATATATTCAGAAAAAAATGCATACGCCCTTTTGGGCCAACTGCATCATTGGCGATGTTCAGCCCCTTTTCTTGTGCTTTAATGGGGAGTCCTTTCTACCTCTTCAAATCTGTTTCCTGCCACTCTCCCTTGCTTACAAGTCATTTTCTGTGACTTACCTCAAGACTTTTTTCGAAAATAGATATTTTCAACTCTGCAGTTTCATGAATTTTATTGCCCCCGAGTTCCATTTTTCAACTTGTGTTTTTGGAAACTGGACACAAAACAGCGGGATTTCCTCTAGCCCTATTCTGTTTCCATGGGCAATTCTAGCCTTTGATGAATTTGTCTTCCAGATAGGAAATTAGAGTGGCATTTGCCTGTCTGAACAACTAAGACTTGTCTCTAAATTTTTCTCATCCTTCCGCTTCATCCTCTGGACACATTCCAAACTGTGTGCAACAGGATGTTAACGGTGCTGATATCCCCAAGTACGGAGATTGTCAGGAACGATGCTGGAGGGGTGAACCCGTGCACCAGGCGATGAGGAGATGAGGTGCCTTTTCCAAACTCTTTCCGATCAAACGGTGTACCATCCTCTAGGTGTGACAGGCATGTTTTAGCTGTAGGAAGGGTCCCGTGCATGGAAGGAGAACACCAGGGATTTTTCCAAATCAGTGCCTCCCCGAACACCAAACTGGGGAATTTTTAAGCTACGGCTACACGTATGTCCATTAAGGGCCTTGGGAAATAGGCAGAGCCCAAACTTTAGATGATTGAAATCTTCAGGTTCAGAAGCGCTCACCATTGGCCTTGCTTAGGTTACATTTTATCTGTCATTGATAGATGATGTCAATAAAAATATCGATTCTTTTTCAGATTATTTCCCCTTATAGGTTATTGCAAAATATTCAGTGTAGTTCCCTGTGCTATACAGTAGTTCCTTGTTGATGATCTATTTTATACATAGCAGTGTGTATGTGTTAATCCCAAACTGTTAATTTATCCCTTTTCCGACCTTTCCCCTTTGGTAATAATAAATTATAAGATTTTATACTTCTCAGGAATGGGGGAGCTGAAAGAGAGGTATCCTTTTCAATGGAAAAGCATTCAAAACAAGATTGAAGATTCAGCCAAGAGTATTCGATGTACAACCATGGAAATAAATCACTTCATTTCTCTAATGTTGACCTGACAAATAAGACAGACGTCTTCACTGAACTTGCTTATAGTAAAGTGATGGAATTATCAAATGTAAGTCTTAGAAAAATCTTATTTTACCCGAGCATTATACACTGCTATATGTTAACTACAGTTTGGCTCACACATCTGTTCATTGAAGTTACAATGTTCTCAATTTCTGTTACTGATCCTCCAGAGTGTACCCCAATAGGAGTCCACGAGCCCAGTGTCATTGGAGCCAACAGATCAAGACTGAGTTTGGTTCAGAAGCAAAGGAAACATTATTTTGAAAACCGAATGGAGAGGTGAGAGCGTGCACTCCCCCACGGGCTGTGGGCTGGGCTACTGTGTAGGGATCCCGGCAGCGTCAGTGGGAGTTAGGGGATGGAGCTCTCGAAGGCTGGGTTGGCTGCAGCTCAGGCTCTATGCCGTGGAGTCTGCATGGGACTCCGCTAGCTGAGGTGTCGACCCAGCCATTCTTCACTAGGAAATCGGGTCTGAAGTGCTGGGTGTGGGACCTCTGCATGCAGAACCCTAGGAGCACGTGAAATTAGACAAAGCACAAAGGAAAAACAGGTTAGACTTTATTTTATTGCCCAGATTCTCTTTTTATCTCCCAGGAATTTTTAATGAACGTTGCCAGAGACGAACACCTCCTCTGCTTTTTGTTCCGTTCCTCATTCTTGGGGTGTTGAGGGTGCAGACCCCTCTTTTGTAACTGCTTCATGCTGTGGTGGCAGCCCTGATACCTGGGGGGAGGGGCAAAACGTCTCCCCACCAGCCTCCAGGTGAGGTTGATTGTAACAAAGACTCCTGCCTCACTTCTCGTCCGCCTGAGCACCAGCATTGGAAGTGTTATAGATTCTAATGACCTTTAAGGGTCCAGGAAAGAGATGTGCAAAGATGCTGTGGTGGCAGGTTTCACCCCACCCCACATTTGTTCGCTGACCTTAGGCTGACGGTTTTTGCCAGTCTAGATGCTCTGACCAGTAGTCTGTGCTTTCTTTAATTAGGTCCCTGAATTAATGTACAAACAGCACCATGTGTCAGAGCCCTGCCCGCGCAACACCCAGACAGTCCAGGGTCAGTGGTGATCCAGGACCATGACGTCCACTGAGTCAACGGCCTTTAGAAGTAGCCAGCAGTCAGCCTGGTCATATTGGCCACCATCACCACGGTGTCTGTAGGGTTTTCTATGGTGAAAGCATGATATACTTTTCCCCCGCCAAGCTTATTAGCTCCCCTCTGGGTGCAGTAAGTCCTGCAAGCAGTAGTCTGCTCTTTCGGAGCACAGTCTTCTTGTTTTCTGAGAGAAACTCCAGGTCAAGTGATGGTCACACAAGTCATCTTGGGGGCCCGATGACCCCATTTGTCTCTCTGGAGGTTGGAGTTGGAAGGCCTCCTCACTCGAGGTCAGTGTGTCCACAGAGCGACCCCTGCAACTTCAGGGCATGATGGGTGGTTAGGATCACGACGTGGGGTCCTTTTCCCTTAGGAGGGAGCTGGCCTTGCGGGCTGCTGATTTCTAGCTTTTTAGATACCCCAGTATCCTGGCCTGATGAGTCGGTGGGCAAAGCTCTTGGGGACCATAGTTTATCATACCTGAAGGGCATTCTTGTGTTGCTCCATTTCAAGTGGTCCCAGTTTTTGCACTAAGTCTCCAAGGGCGATTAACCTTTGAACGGGTATGTAAAGGTCAAAGGGTTTAGCTAAATTAGTGAGTTCCTGGGCAAGGATCTGAATTGACTGCTCTTTCCATTCTTGAAAGGCTGCTTCTGGATTCTATTCAAAAGGATCATCATCTTTTCGTGTCAGTGTTTCATGTAGAGGCCCAGCTATTAGACTGTAGTTAGGGATCCAGATGCAGAAAACCTTGGCCTCCCCAGGAACCCCTAAGCTGTCTTCTAGTTTTCGAAGTGGTAAGGCTGCAAATGGCTTCTTCCCTATCCTGGGATGCGTTTCTCCGAATATCTGTGAGAATGAAGCCCAGGCATGTCACCTGAGCCTGGGATATTTGAGCCTTTTTCTTGGACACCTTCTATCCTTTCTTGGCTAGGTAGTTCCGAGGCGTCTTTAGTAGGCCTGGCGATCAGAATGTCATCTGCATATTGAAGGAGGGTTCCCTTTTACAGAGGTAGAACGTTTAGGTCTTTAGAGGACATTTCCCCAATGATGGTGTGGGGATTTTTGAACCATTGGGGCAGGACGGCCTAGCATTATTGCTTGTGTTGCATGTTGTGTCCTGCCACTCACAAGCCAAAAATTCTTGTGACTCTGAGATGAATGGAATACAGAAGAAGGCATCATTGAAGTCTAATACAGAATGCCATGGCCTGGTGGATGGTAGAATGAGCAGCAGGGTGTAGGAAATAGGAGCTACTGGATGTATATCCTCGGTGGCTTCACTGACTGTCCTGATATCCTTTACCAGGTCTCCAGCAGCCCATGGGGCTCTCGTGGTCAGGCCAATCCCAGGATATGGAGCTCACCTGGGCTGCATCCCGCACCCAACAGCCCACGGGGCTCTCGTGTTCAAGTCCCTCCCTGGGTACGGAGCTCACCTGTGCAGCTACCCAGCAGCCCATGGGGCTCTCATAGTCAGGCCCTTCCCAGGATACAGAACTCCCCTGGGCAGGTACCCCAGCAGGGATGGACACAGAGGAACTGTGCACATAGCCCACCTTGCAGAGAACCCCCAGCTCACCTGTCGCTCACAGCTGACACAGAACACCTCAGAGCAGGACTTGAACTAACAAACAGCAGCTCTGACAGGTCTGTGACCCTGGCTATCACTCTGTGCAGCCTCTCTCTGCCTGGTCTTCCAGACACTTCCACTGCAGCCAGGGCACCAGGCCTCTGTCTCCACCCACCATCACTCCTCTCCCTGACTCCTGGGTTCCTCTCATTAGGATAGGGTCTTCTTGAAGTTGTTTTCCACTCATGGACCAGATAAAATGATAAGAAAACAAGCCGCAGCTGCAGCCACTTGTCTATCCTGACTCTCAAGAGCCCACACCTGTTCCTTGGGACTGACCCGTTTAGCAAGGTTCATTTTCTGCAACTGTGAGCCCCTGAGGGGTTAGGATTGGCTGATTTGGGCAGCCTGACACTGCCTGCCAACCCCCCCACAGGTGTGCCTGGGTTGAGGTCAATATAAACACCTCTCCAGGCAGCAAGAGCCCCTGTAGCTGTGCCTGACGCCATATTCTCTGCCCCATCAGCAGTTTCGGGGCTGGGGTGGTGGGAGGGAGTGAGGGGCCATGGCTTTGTGGGTGGCCCAGTGTGATTTGGGGTCTGCTGGACTTTCTGCAGGAGTTTCCAGGCTGTCACCTGCTAAAGAAGAGAATGTGTCACCCATACCTGCCACTGGAATTTCTCCCCAGTCAGAGGTGAGGAAGTAAAAAAGCAGTGGGGGCCGTGGCAGGAGGGGTATCTCAGGCAGGGAAATTGAAAGATTCCAGAAGAGCATCTGGGGCCAGGACCATCCTGGCTGGCCTGCAGGCACCAAGTCGGCCTGCGTGCTCTTGCTAGTGTGGCTCCACAGCCCTTCCTGTAGGCTTGCAAGTGCTTGTACATATTCAGTTGTTTTACCTGGAAAGAGTGGGAAGAGTTCAGCTGCAGCAGGACTTGGGCTCAGCTCACATTTACTCACAGACGCCTCGACACATTCCCCCATCTTTGCAATGAGGATGCTCCTTGTGGGGGGGGGGCACTGCTGACTGCATGGGAGACGATTTCCCACCTCTGACCAACTTAAGAATTTTTTACCACTGGAGCAAGTGCCCTGATACGATTATCCTCTCTATAACTGGTGAGTTCTGTTTGTTTGTTTTTTTTTTCTTTTTTTCTTTTTGGTTCAAGTTAGATTTTATTTATTCCTCTTTTTTTTTTAATTTGGGGATATATACATGGAAATAATGCATTAATATAAAGATGTCTATGTGAAGGGAAAAACTTTTTTTTGTTTTATTTTATTAAATGTTATTTATTTAGTATTTTTTAAATTTATTTCTTTTATACAGCAAGTTCTTATTAGATATCTATTTCATACATATAAGTGTGCACATGTGAATCCCAGTCTCCCAATTCATCCCACCACCACCCTCACATGGTGTTCCCTCCTTGGTGTCCATATGTTTGTTCTTTACATCTGTGTCTCTATCTCTGCCCTGCACACTGGTTCATCTGTACCATTTTTCTAGGTTCCACATATATGCATTAATATACAATATTTGTTTTTCTCTTTCTGACTTACTTCACTCTGTATGACAGTCTCTAGATCCATCAAGGTCTCTACAAATGACCCAATTTCATTCCTATGTATGGCTGAGTAATATTCCGTTGTATATATGTACCACGTCTTTATCCATTCGTCTGTCTTTGGGCACTTAGGTTGCTTTCATTACCTGTCTATTGTAAATAGTGCTGCAGTGAACATTGTGGTGAATGTGTCTTTTTGATTTATGGTTTTCTCTGGGTATATGCCCAGTAGTGGGATTGCTGGATTATATGGTAATTCTATTTTTAGTTTTTTAAGGAACCTCCATACTGTTCTCCATAGAGACTGTATCGATTTACATTCCCAACAATAGTGGAAGAATGTTCCTTTTCTCCACACCCTCTCCAGCATTTGTTGTTTGTAGATTTTCTGATGATGCCCATTCTAACAGGTGTGACGTGATACCTCATTGTAGTTTCGATTTCCATTTCTCTAATAATTAGTGATATTGAGCAGATTTTCATGTGCGTACTGGCCATCTCTATGTCTTCTTGGAAGAAATGTCTATTTAGATCTTCCATTTCTGTATTGGATTGTTTGTTTTATTAATATTGAGCTGCATGAGCTGTTTATATATATTGGAGATTAATAATTTGTCCATTGATTCGTTTGCAAATATTTTCTGCCATTCTGAGTGTTGTCTTTTCGTCTTGTTTGTAGTTTCCTTTGCTTTGCAAAAGCTTTTACGTTTCATTAGGTCCCATCTGTTTAGTTTTCTTTTTTATTTCATTACTATAGGAGGTGGATCAAAAAAGATCTTGCTGTGATTTACGTCAGAGTATCCTTCGTAAGTTTTCCTCTCAGAGTTTTATACTGTCTGGTCTTACATTAAGGTCTCTAATCCATTTTGAATATATTTTTATGTATGATGTTGGGGAGTGTTCTAATTTCATTCTTTTACATGTAGCTGTCCATATTTCCCAGCACCAATGATTGAAGAGACTGTCTTATCTCCATTGTATAGTCTTGCCTCCTTTGTCATAGATTAGTTGACCATAGGTGTGTAGGTTTATCCTTGGGCTTTCTTTCCTTTTTTTTTTCCTTTTACACATTTATTGGAGTATAATTGCTTTACAATGGAGTGTTCCTTTCTGCTGTATAACAAAGTGAATCAGCTATACATATACAAATATCACCAGATCCCCTCCCTCTTGCATCTCCCTCCCACACTCCATATCCCACCCCTTTATGTGGTCACAAAGCACCGAGCTGATCTCCCTGTTCTATGTGGCTGCTTCCCAGTAACTATCGGTGTTACATTTGTTAATGTATTTATGTCCATGCCACTCTCTCACTTCGTCCCAGCTTACCCATCCCCCTTCCGGTGCCCTCAAGTCCTTTCTCTATGTCTGTGTCCTTAATCCTGTACTGCCACTAGGTTCTTCAAAATCTTTTTTTTTTCTTCATTAGATTCCATATATCTCTGTTAACATACAGTATTTGTTTTTCCCTTTCTGACTTACTTCACTGTGTAGGACAGATTCTAAGTCCATCCACCTCAGTACAAAAAACTCAGTTTTGCTTCTTTTTATGGTTGAGTAATATTTGATGGTATATATGTGCCAGATCTTCTTTATCCATTCATCTGTCGATGGACACTTAGGTTGCTTCCATGTCCTGGCTAATGCAAATAGAGCTGCAATGAACATTTTTGTACATAACTCTTTTTGAATTATGGTTTTCGCACGGCAAATGCCCAGTAGTTGGATTGTTGTGTCATATGGTACTTCTATTGTTAGTTATTTAAAGGAACCTCCGTACTGTTCTCCCTAGTGCCCATATCAATTTACATTCCCACCCACAGTGCAAGTGTGTTCCATTTTCTCCAATAAAGGCCTCTCCAGCATTTATTGTTTTGTAGATTTTTTTGATGATTGCCACTCTGACTGCTGTGAGGTGATACCTCACGGTAGTTTTGATTTGCATTTCTCTAATGATTAGTGATGTTCAGCATTCTTTCATGTGTTTCTTGGTAATCTGTATATCTTCTTTGGAGAAATGTCTATTTAGGTCTTCTGCCCGTTTTTGGATTGGGTTGTTTGTTTTTGTGATATTGAGCTACATGTGGTGCTTGTAAAGTTAGGAGATTAATCCTTTGTCAATTGCTTCATTTGAAAATATTTTCTCCAATTCTGAGGGTTGTTTTTGCATCTTGTTTATGTTTTCCTGTACTGTGTAAAAGCTTTTAAGTTTCATTAGGTCCCATTTGTTGATTTCTGTTTTTATTTCCATTTCTCTAGGAGGTGGGTCCAAAAGGATCTTGCTGTGATTTATGTCATAGAGTGTTCTGCCTATGGTTTCCTCTAAGTGTTTTATAGTGTCTGGTCTTATATTTAGAGCTCTAATCAATTTAGAGTTTATTTTTTTGTATGGTGTTATGGAGTGTTCTAATTTCATTCTTTTATGTGTAGGGGTCCAGTTTTCCCAGCACCAATTACTGAAGAGACTGTCTTTTCTCCATTGTATATCCTTAGCTCCTTTGTCATAGATGAGATAGCCATAGGTATGTAGGTTTATCTCTGGGCTTTCTGTCCTGTTCCATTGATCTGTGTTTATGCCAATCTACATACACTTGATTCCATTATGCAGACATATAAATACATAGGTTTCAAGGTTATTACCAGTCAGATATATTCCTCTTCAGTGAATAGGGTGTTTTGTGTCCAGTTCATTGAGAAAGGAGTAGGTCTTGTCTATTACATATTTTGTATATGGAATGGGATCTGTGCTAATTTCAAACTCTGCTTTTACACATCACCCCACATCACCTTTCCCCTTAAGGAGGCATAAGTGTGTTTTCTAAATGTGTAACTCTGTTCTCTTTTGAAATTCAGTTCATGTGTAGCCATGTTTACATTTCCTCTATAAGTGATATATTACAATACATTTCTTTTTCTTTGTGGCTCATTTCACTTAGCATCATCGTACCTAAAGCCACTCATTAAGCTGCTATTGGCCTTATGACATTGATTTTATGTCTGAGTGACATTCCATTGTATATAAGTACCACAACATCTATATCTATTTTTTTTTCCTTTCCTGGGATATTTAAAGTGTACTGAAGTCGAGGTTCTTGTAAACAGAGCAGCCCTAAAGTTTGGGCTGGCTGAGTGTTGTGGATTTTTAGTTTTCCCAAAATACACGCCCATGAGTGGAAGTGTGCTATGCTCTGTAGCTCTGTTTTAGAAAACAACATACAGTTCTCCAGAGAGGCTGTTGGCAATTTACATCCTGTCCATCAGCGTAACCAGACTCCCTTTTCTCCATGGCCTGTCCTGCATTTGTGGCTTTTACACTATTTGTGGATGGCCCTTTTGACTGGAGGTAAGGGACACTACTCTGTAGTGTGGATTTGCAATGCCTGATGGCTTGCTTGGCCAAAAAGGGCATATGCATTTTTTCCCGAATATATTCAAGAAAATACACATAGTCCCTTTTCAGCCAAGGGCAACATTGTCGAAATTCTGTCGCTTTTCATGTGCTTTAAAGACGACTCCATTCTACCTCTTGAAATCTGTTTCCTTCAATTCTGCCTTGCATTCAAATCCTCTTCACTGCCTTTCCTCAATATATTTCTGGATGATAGTTGTCCTTTATAACTCTGCAAGTTTGTGAATTGCTGTGCCCCTGATTTCCATTTTTCAACTCGCCTCTTTGTGAGCTGGCTGCAATACCGCAGGATGGCTTTAGGCCCTACTCTGGTTCCAGGGCTTCAGGCTGAGCCTTTGGTTAATTATTCTTCCTGATGGGAAACTAGAGTGACATGTGCCCATCCAAACACCTACAGCTAATCTCTCATTTATTTCCCCTCTTCCTGTTCATCCTCTGCACAATTTGCAAACTGTGCATAACGGGAGGGTAAAGGCACTGACACTCCAAGTGGGGAGATTTTGAGTAATGCAGATGGAATGGCAAAGCCGAGCACGACAAAAGGAAAAATGAGGTACTTTTAGAAAACTTTCCCAATTACACAGTGTACCATCCACTGGGTTTCCCATGCATGTTTTAACTGTAGGAAGATTCCCTTAAACCTGGAGAGTTGGGACCACTAGAATGGGTAGAACACAGTATTGCTATAAGTGGTGTTCTTTTTTTTTTTTTTTTTTTTTTTTTTTTTGCGGTACGCAGGCCTCTCACTGCTGTTGCCTCTCCCGTTGCAGAGCACAGGCTCCGGACGCGCCGGCTCAAGCTCAGCGGCCATGGCTCATGGGCCCAGCCACTCCGCGGCATGTGGGATATTCCCGGACCGGGGCACAAACCCTTGTCCCCTGCATCGGCAGGGGGACACTCAACCACTGCGCCACAAGGGAAGCCCTAAGCGGTGTTCTTTTGTTCACACAACCTCAGAAATCTTGTCAGACCCAAGTGTCCAGTCTTATGTCTCATCCAGCTGTGGGTGTAAAGGTGGTCAATCTAGCTTGCATCACAGGCCCTGAACGTAATTTGTAAGACTTTTTCTCTGTTTTTGCATTTTGATTTTGAAATTTATTTTTATAAGTGGGTTTAACTGAATTTCAGTGCTGTGTTCATGCCGTTATACACACACATGATTCCTTTATGGAGACATGAGAATACATATGTTTTAAAATACATAGAGTCAGACATATTCCTCTGCAATGAATAGGGGGTGTTGAGTCCAGTTCATTGTGCCGGGAGTAGGTGTTGTCTATTACATACATGGTTTATATAACGGTATCTGTGCTAATTTAAAACTGTGGTTTTATGCATCACCCCGCCTCGGCTTTCCTCTTAAGCAGGCAAAAGATGTTTCCTAAATGTGTGACTCTGTTGTGTTTGTCATTCAGTTCATGTGTAGTCATGTGTACATTCCCGCTATGAGTGATATCTTATGATAAGATTAGTTACTCTGTAATCTTTCCTAACTCAGTTCATGTGTAGCCATGTTTACAGGACCATCATAAGTGATATCTTATGATAAGTTTCTTTTGCTGTGTGACTTATTTCACTTAGAATCATCGTACCTGAATCCACTCATTTTGTTGCTACTGGTCTTATGACATTGATTTCATGGCTGAGGGATATTCCATCGTACGTAAGTACCACAATTTTTTGAACAATTTTTAACTTTCCTGGGATATTTAATGTGTACCCAAGTTGAGGTTCTTGTAAGCAGTGCATCCCTAAATTTTGGTGTGGTTCTGTCTTATTGATTTTCAGTTTTCCCAAGGTATATTCCCTAGACTGGAAGTGCCCTTGGCTATGTAGCTCTGTTGTTTACATGTTTTAGGGAACACAATGCATTCCTCCAGAGAGGCAGTTGCCAACTTACATCCAGCCCAACAGCATAACAAGCCTCCCTGTTCTCCATGTCCTCTCTTGCCTTTCTGGTTTTTACACATTTTGCCTATGTCCCTTTTGACCGGTGGGAAGGGATATTTCCTTGTACTGCAGATTTGCCTTGCCCGCTTGCTAGCTTGGCCAAAAAGGGCGTATGCATTTTCTCCTGAATATATTCAGGAGAAAACGCATACGCCCTTTTTGGCCAAGTGCATCATTGTCGAAGTTGTGCCCCTCTTCCTGTGCTTGAAAGGTGATTCCAACGTACCTCTTGAAATCTGTTTACTGCGATTCTGCCTCGCTTTCAAGTCCACCTCGTTGCCTTCCTTCAAACAATTTTTGGCCGATAGCTGTCCTTTATTACTCTGCCAGTTTGTGAACTGCTGTGCCCCTGAGCTCCATTTATCAAATCGTTTTTTGTGAGCTGAGCGCAAGTCCAAAATTTCGGTTCAGGACCTATACTGGTTTCCGGCAGCAGGATGAGTCTTTGGTTAATTCTTCTTCCTGCCGGGCAATTAGAGTCACATGTTCCCGTCCAAATGCCTAACAGCTACTCTCTCATTGGTTTTCCCTGGTCCCTTTCATCCTCTGCCAAATTGGCAACCTGTGTTATCCAGGAGGTTAAAGGGGCTGTCTCTCCAAGTTGGGAGATTGATAGTAAATCAGTTGGAAAGTCAAACTGGAGAACCAGGAGAGGGACTATTCGTTGAGTTTTAGAGACCATTCGTATTCACAGTGTGTCCATTCTCTAGCTTTCCCGTACATGTTATAGCTGTAGTAATATTCCCTTCAACCTGGACAGTTTGGAACCATGGAATGGAGGCCACGCATTATTGCTTTAAATGGTTTGTGTTTGCTCACGCAGTCTCACCAAGCCTCTCAATCCCAAGTGTCCAGCCTTATGCCACATCAAGCTGTAGTTGTAGATAGACTCATTCCAGGTATCATCAGAGACCCTGAAAGAATTGTAAAGAATTTCCCTGTTTTTTTGTTTTGTTTTTGAAATTCATTTTTATAGTGGGTTTGAGCTGATTCTCGCTGCCATGTTTATGCCAGTCTAGACATACTTGATTCCCTTATGGAGACATATCAATACATAGGTTTTAAGACTCTTACTAGTCAGATATATTCCTCTGCGGAAAATATGGTGTGTTGTGTCCCTTTCCCCGAGGAAGGTGTAGGTTTTTCTATTCCATAGTTGGTTTTTGGAACAGTACCTGTGCTTATATCAAACTCTGGTTTTATGCATCACCCCATCTCTCCTTCCCCCTTAAGCAGGCATAAGAGTGTATTCTAAATGTGAGACTCTGTTCTCTTTCCTAACTCAGTTCATGTGTAGCCATGTTTACAGGATCTTCATAAGTCATATCCTATGATAAGTTTCTTTTTCTGTCTGACTTATTTCACTTAGAATCATCGTACCTGAATCCACTCATTTTGCTGCTACTGGTCTTATGACATTGATTTCATGGCTGAGGGATATTCCATCGTACGTAAGTACCACAATTTTTTGAACCATTTTTAACTTTCTTGTGATAATTAATATGTACCCAAGTTGAGGTTCTTGTAAGCAGTGCATCCCTAAATTTTGGGGTGGCTCTGTCTTATTGATTTTCAGTTTTCCCAAGTTATATTCCCTAGACTTGAAGTGCGCTTGGCTATGTAGCTCAGTTGTTTATTTGTTTTAGGGAACACAGTGCACTCCTCCAGAGTAGCAGTTGGCAACTTACATTCCGCCCATCAGCATAAATAGGCTCCCTGTTCTCCAGGTCCTCTTTTGCCTTTCTGGTTTTTACACATTTTGCCGATGTCCCTTTTGACTGGTGGGAAGTGATACTTCTTTGTACTGCAGATTTGCACTGCCCGCTTCCTGGCTTGGCCAAAAAGGTCGTATGCGTTTTCCCCTGAATATATTCAGGAGAAAACACATACACCCTTTTGGGCCAAGTGCATCATTGTCGAAGTTGTGCCCCTCTTCCTGTGCTTTACAGGTGATTCCAACGTACCGCTTGAAATCTGTTTCCTGCTATTCTGCCTCGCTTTCAAGTCCGCCTCGTTGCCTTCCTTCAACAGATTTTTGGACGATAGTTGCCATTTAGTTGTCTGCCAGTTTGTGAATTTCTGTGCCCTTTAGCTCCATTTTTTAACTCGTTTTTTTGTGAGCTGAACGCAAGTCCAAAATTTTGGTTCAGGACCTATACTCCTTCCCGGTGTGTGGCCGAGACATTGGTTAATTCTCCTTGCTCCTGGGATATAAGAGTGACATATGCCCGTCCAAATGCCTAACAGATACTCTCTTATTGTTTCTCACTCTTCCCTTTCATCTTCTGCCAAATTGGCAACCTGTGCCAACCAGGAGTTTATAGGTGCTGTCTCTCCATTTTGGGAGATTGATAGTAAAGCAGTTGGAATGTCAAACCGGAGCACCAGGAGAGGGACTATTCGTTGAGTTTTAGAGACCTTTCGTATTCACAGTGTGTCCATTCTGTAGGTTTCCCGTACATGTTATAGCTGTAATAATATTCCCTTCAACCTGGAGACATGGGACCCATGGAAAGGGGGCCATGCATTTTTTCTTTAAAGGGTCTGCATTTTCTCACCCAATCTCACCAATCCTCTCAGTCCCATTTGTCCAGCTTTATGCCACATCCAGCTGTCATTGTAGATAGGGTCATTCCAGCTTTCATCAGAAACCCTGAAGGAATTGTAAAGAATTTCCTTTTTTTTTATTTTCCAAATTCCTTTTTATAGTGGGTTTGATCTGATTCTCGCTGCCATGTTTATGCCAGTCTAGACACACTTGATTCCCTTATGGAGACATATCAATACATAGGTTTTAAGATTCTTATTAGTCAGATATATTCCTCTGCACGTAATATGTGTTGTTGCATCCCGTTCACTGAGGAAGTTGTAGGTGTTGCTATTCCGTATTAGGTTTTTGGAATGGTACTTGTTCTAATATTAAACTCTGGTTTTATGCATCACCCCACCTCTCCTTCCCCCTTATGCAGGCGTCAGAGTGTTTTCTAAATGTGAGACTCTGTTCTCTTTCCTAAATCAGTTCATGTGTAGCCATGTTTAAAGGATATCTATAAGTGATATCTTATGATAAGTTTCTTTTTCTGTGTGACTTATTTCACTTAGAATCATCGTACCTGAATCCACTCATTTTGCTGCTACTGGTCTTATGACGTTGATTTCATGGCTGAGGGATATTTCATCGGACGTAAGTACCTCAAATTTTTGTACCATTTTTATCTTTCACGGATATTTAAGGTGCACCCAAATGAGCTTCTTGTAAGCAGTGCAGCCCTAAATATTGTGGTGCCTCTGTCTTATTGATTTTCAGTTTTCCCAAGGTATATTCCCTAGACTGGAAGTGCCCTTGGCTCTGTACCTCTGTTGTTTACTTGTTTTAGGGAACACAATGCACTCCTCCAGATAGGCAGTTGGCAATTTACATCCCACCCATCAGCATAACCAGGCTCCCTGTTCTCCAGGGCCTGTCTTGCCTTTCTGTTTTTTACAAATTTTGCGGATGTCCCTTTTGACCGGTAGGAAGTGATACTTCTTTGTAGTGCTGATTTGCATTGCCCACTTGCTTGCTTGTCCAAAAAGGGCATATGTGTTTTCTCCTGTATATATTCACGTGAAAACCCATGTGCTCTTTATGGCCAGTTCCATAATTTTCGAAGTTGTAATGCTTTTCCTGTGTTTACAGGCGATTCCCTTGTACCTCTTGAAATCTGTTTCATGCCATTCTGCCTCATTTTCCCTTCCGCCTCGTGGCTTTCTCTCAACAGATTTTTGGAAGAGAGTAGTCCTTTATAACTCTGCAGGTTAGTGAATTGCTGTGGCCCTGAGCTCCATTTTTCAACTCGCGTTTTTGTGAGCTGACCGCAAATCAACAGTTTTGCTTCTGGATTTATAATGATTCTGGGGGGGCAGGCTGAGATGTTGGTTAATTCCTCTTTGTGACGGGAAATTATAGTGACATGTGGCTGTCCAAATGCCTACAGCTACTCTCTCATTGGTTCTCTCTCTTCCCTTATATCCTCTGCACAATTTGCCAACTGTGCGAACCACGAGGTTATAGGGGCTGACTTTCAAAGTTGGGAGATTGATAGTAAAGCAGTTGGAATGTCAAACTGGAGCACAAGGAGAGAAAAAAGTAGTAGAGTTTTAGAAACCTTTCACCATCAGATGGTTTCCATTCTCTAGGTTCCCATACATGTTATAACTGTAGTGATATTCCCTTCTACCTGGAGAGTTGGGAACCATGGAATGGGTGGAAGGCATTATTGCTTTAAAGGGTCTGCATTTTTTCACCCAATCTCACCAATGCTCTCAGTCCCAAGTGACCAGCCTTATGCCACATCCAGCTGTCATTGTAGATAGGGTCATTCCAAATTTCACCAGAACCCCTGAAGCTATTGTGTAAGAATTTTACTGTTTTTATGTTTTGTTTTGAAATTCATTTTTATATTGGTTTTGAGCTGATTCTCACTGCCATGTTTATGTCGTTCTAGACACACTTGTTTCCCTTATGGAGACATATCAATACATAGGTTTTAAAATTCTTACTAGTCAGATATGTTTCTCTGCGTGGAATAGGGATGTTGAGTTCCATTCACTGAGGAAGGAGTAGGGCTTGTCTCTTCTGTTTTTGGACTATGGAACGGTACCTGTGCTTATATCAATCTTATGTTTTGTGCATCTCCCCACCTCTCTTTCCCCTTAAGCAAGCGTTAGAGTGTTTTCTAAATCTGAGACTCTGTACTCTTCCCTAATTCAGTTCATATGTAGCCATGTTTACATTCCCTTCATAAGTGATAAATTATGTCAGAATGCACCATGGCCGTTCTCATAATAATGCTCCATGACACCTGTCATCACAATGCACCATGCCCTGGTTATCACAATGCTCCATGTCCCTTGTCATCACAGTTCTCCACGTCCATGTCATCACAATGCTATATGACACTTCTCAGCAATATGTTAAATGCTCTTGTCATCACAATTCTCCATCCACTTGACATTGCAATGCTCCATGCACTTGTCATCACAATGCTCCATGCACTTGTCATCACAATGCTCCATGCCCTTGTCATCACAATGCTCCATGAAACATGTCATCACAATGCTCCCTGACACCTGTCACCTCAATGCTTCATGCCCCTTGTCATTACAGTGCTCCATGATTCTCGACATCACAATTACCCACGGTCTTCTCATCACAAACCTCCATGGCCAATATCATCACAATGCTCCATGACCACTGTCATCAAAACACTCCATGACACCTGACAACACAATGATTCGTCACTCTTGTCATCAAAATGTTCCATTCCCTAGTCATCAAAATGCTCCATAGCCCCTGTCTTCACAATACTCCATGAACATTTTCAGCCCAATGTTCCATGACCCTTGTCATCAAAATGATCCATGCCCTTGTCATCCCTATGCTCCATGACCCCTGTATTCACAATGCTCCGTGACGCTTGTCATTACAGTGCTCCATGACACATGTCATCACAATGCTCCATGCCTTTGTCAGCAAAATGCTACATGACCTTTTCATTACAATGCTCTATGCGCTTATCATCACAATACTCCATTTCCATTGTCATCGCAATCCTCCATGAACCTTGGGATCACATTGCTTCATGCCCTTGTCATCACAATGCTCCATGCTCCTTGAAATCAAAATGATCCATGACCTCTGTCATCACAATGCTCCAAACCCTTGTGATCACAATGTTCCATAACACTTGTCATCACAACGCTCCATGATGCCTGTCATCACAATACTCCATGCCCTTTTCATCACAATGCTCCATGACCTTTGTCATCACAATTCTCAATACACTTGTCATCACAATGCTCCATTTCCATTGACATCACAATGCTCCATGTCATTGTCATCACAATGCTCCATGAACCCTCTCATCACATGGCTCCATGCACTTGTCATCACAAAGCTCCATGACACTTGTCATCACAATGCTTGATGCCCTCCTCATCACAGTGCTCCATGCCCTTGTCATTACAATACTGCATGACCCATGTATCACAGTGTTCCGTGCCCTTGTCATCACAATGATCCATGCCCTCTTCATCACAGTGCTCCAAAATCCCTGTAATCACAATGCTCCATGTCCTTGTCATCACAAAACTCCATGACACATGTCATCAGAATGCTCCATGGACTTCTCATCACAATGTTCCATGCCCTCGTCATCACAATGCACCAAGACCACTGTAATCACGAAGCTCCATGCCCCTTTTCATCAGAATGCTCCATGAGACTTGTCATCACAAGTCTCCATGGTCTTCTCATCACAGTGCTCCAGGACCTTGTCATCACCATGCTCCATTCCCTTGTCATCACAATGCTCCATGACACCTGTCATCACAATAAACCATGAAATTTTTCAGCCCAGTGCTCCACGACCTACTCATTACAATGCTCCATGGCCAATATCATCACAGTGTTCCATGACCACAGTCAACACAACACTCCATGACACCTGACAACACAATGATCCGGGACTCTTGTCATCAAAATGCTGCATTCCCTAGTCATCACAATGCTCCATGACCCCTGTCATCACAACACTCCATGAACAATTTCAGCCCAGTGCTCCATGACCCTTGTCATCACAATGATGCATGCCCTTGTCATCCCAATGCTCCATGACCCCTGTATTCAAAATGCTCTGTGACGCTTCTCATCACAGTGCTACATGACACCTGTTATCACAATGCTCCATGCCTTTGTCAGCAAAATGCTACATGACATTGTCATTACAATGCTCTATGTGCATGTCATCACAATACTCCATTTCCATTGTCATCACAATCCTCCATGAAACTTGGGATCACATTGCTTCATGCCCTTGTCATCAAAATGCTCCATGCTCCTTGAAATCAAAATGATCCATGACCTCTGTCATCACAATGCTCCAAACCCTTGTGACCACAGTGTTCCATAACACTTGTCATCACAATACTCCATGCTCTTTTCATCACAATGCTCCATGACCTTTGTCATCACAATTCGCAATACACTTGTCATCACAATGCTACCTGACACTTGTCATCAGAATGCTCCTTAAACACTGTCACGAAAAGGCTACATGCCTTTTTCATCACAATGACCCATGCCGTTTTCATCACAATGCTCCGTGCCATTGTCATCAAAATACTCCACAAGCTTGTCATCAGAATGCTCCATGACACTTGTCATCACAATTCTCCATGCACTTGTCAGCACAATGCTCCCTGACCCTAGTCATCACAATGCTCCATTAGCTTTTTCATCAGAATCCTCCATGACACTTGGCATCACAATGTTCCATGCCAGTGTCATCACAATGGGCCATTACATATGTCATCACAATGCTCCCTGACACTTGTCTTAACAATGCTGCATGACCTGGTCATCACAATGCTCCATGCCCTTGTCATCACAATGGGCCATTACATATGTCATCACAATGCTCCCTGACACCTCTCTTCACAATACTGCATGACCTGGTCATCACAATGCTCCATGCCCTTGTCATCACAATGCGCCATTCCAAGTGTCATCACAATAATCCATGAAACATATTAGACCAATGTTCCATGCCCTTGTCATCACAAAGCTCCATGCCCTGTTTCTCACAATGCTCCAAGACCCCTGTCATCACAGTGCACCGTGATTCCAGTCATCACAATGCTTCATGACCTTTGTCATCACAATGGTCCATGCCCTCGTCATCAACAATCTCTGTGACTTTATTAACCACAATGCTCCATGAAATTTTCGTCTCAATGCTCTTTGACACTTGTCATCACAATGCTCCATGCGCTTGTCAGCACAATGCTCCATGACACATGTCATCACAATGCGCCTTGCGCTTGTCATCACAGTGCTCCACAATCTTGTCATCACAATGCTCCTTAAAATTTTTCATCACAATGCTCCATTCACTTCTCATCAAAATGCTCTCTCACCACTGATATCAGAATGCTACATCACTATATGTCACAATACTCCCTCACCCCTGTCATCACAATGTTCCATGACTCCTGTCATCACAATGCTACATGCACTTATCATCACAATGTTCGATGACCCCTGACATCACAATGTTCCATAACACCTGTCATCAAAATGTTCCATGACACTTTTCATCAAATTGCTCCATGACCCTGTCATCAGAATGTTCCCTGCCCTTCTCATCACAATGCACAACGCCCTTGCCATCAAAATGCTCCATGACCTTTGTCATCACAAAGATCCAAGACCCTTGGCATCACAATGCTCCATGTCATTGTCATCACAATGCTAAATGAATGCTCTCATCACATTGCTCCATGCCATTGTCTTCACAAAGCTCCATGACACATGTCATCAGTATGCTCCATGGCCTTCTCATCACAATGCTCCATGCCCTTGCCATCACAATGCTCCATTACACCTGTCATAACAAAGCTCCATGACCCCTGCCATCACGATGTTCCATGGCCTTGTCATCACAAAGCTCCTTGACACTTCTCATCACAATGCTCCTAGAACCCTGTAATCACAATGCTCTATGCCACTATTCATTTCAATGCTCCATGAACCCTTTCATCACAATGCACCATGCCCATCATCATAATGCTTCAGTCTATTGTCATCACAATGAAAACAATATTCTCCATGACCTCTGTCATCATAATGCTCCAAACCCTTGTGATCACAATGTTCCATAACACTTATCATCACAACACCCAATGACGCTCATCATCACAATTATCCATGGTATTCTCATCACAGTGCTCCATGATCTTTGTCATCACAATGCTCAATACACCTGTCATCACAATGCTCCCTGACACTTGTCATCAGTATGCTCCTTGAACCCTGTCATGACAAGGCTCCATGCCTTTTTCATCACAATGATCCATGCCGTCTTCATCACAATGCTCCAAGATCCCTGTAATCACAATGCTCCATGCCCTTGTCATCACAAAACTCCATGACACATGTCATCAGAATGCTCCTTGGCTTTCTCATCACCATGCTCCATGCCTTCGTCATCACAATGCACCAAGACACCTGTAATCACAATGCTCCATGCCCCTTTTCATCAGAATGCTCCATGAGACTTGTCATCACAAGTCTCCATGGTCTTCTCATCACAGTGCTCCAGGACCTTGTCATCACCATGCTCCAATCCCTTGTCATCACAATGCTCCATGACACCTGTCATCACAATAATCCATGAACATTTTCAGCCCAGTGCTCCACGACCTACTCATCACAATGTTCCATGGCCAATATCATCACAATGCTCCATGACCACTGTCATCACAACACTCCATGACACCTGACAACACAATGATCCGGGACACTTGTCATCACAATGCTCCATTCCCTAGTCATCACAATGCTCCATGACCCCAGTCATCACAACACTCCATTAACATTTTCAGCCCAGTGCTCCATGACCCTTGTCCTCACAATGATCCATGCCCTTGTCATCCCAGTGCTCCATGACCCCTCTATTCACAATTATCCGTGATGCTTGTCATCACAGTGAGCCATGACACATGTCATCACAATGCTCCATGCCTTTGTCAGCAAAATGCTACATGACCTTGTCATTAAAATGCTCTGTGCGCTTGTCATCACAATACTCCATTTCCATTGTCATCACAATCCTCCATGAACCTTGGGATCACATTGCTTCATGCCCTTGTCATCACAATGCTCCATGCTCCTTGAAATCAAAATGATCCATGACCTCTGTCATCACAATGCTCCAAACCCTTGTGATCACAATGTTCCATAACACTTGTCATCACAACGCTCCATGATGCCTGTCATCACAATACTCCATGCCCTTTTCATCACAATGCTCCATGACCTTTGTCATCACAATTCTCAATACACTTGTCATCACAATTCTCCCTGACACTTGTCATCAGAATGCTCCTTAAACCCTGCCACGAAAAGGCTCCATGCCTTTTTCATCACAATGCCCCATGCACTTTTCATCACAATGATCCATGTCATTGTCATCAAAATACTCCACAAGCTTGTCATCAGAATGCTCCATGACCCTTGTCATCACAATTCTCCATGCACTTGTCAGCACAATGCTCCCTGACACTTGTCATCACAATGCTCCAAGCCATTGTCATCACAACGCTCCATTACCTTTGTCATCAGAATCATCCATGACACTTGGCATCACAATGCTCCATGCCATTGTCTTCCCAATGGGCCATTACATATGTCATCACAATGCTCCCTGACACTTTTCTTAACAATATTGCATGACCAGGTCATCACAATGCTCCATGCCCTTGTCATCACAATGCACCATTCCAAATGTCATCGCAATAATCCATGAAACTTATTAGACCAATGCTCCAGTCCCTTGTCATCACAATGCTCCATGCCCTTGTTATCACAAATGCCCATGACCCCTGTCATCACACTGCTCCATAACTCCAGTCATCCCAATGCTTCATGACCTTTGTCATCACAGTTTTCCATGCCCTCGTCATCAACAGTCTCTGTGACCTTTTTAAGCACAATGTTCCATGAACTTTTCATCAGAATGCTCTTTGACCCTTGTCATCACAATGCTCTATGCCTTTCTCAGCACAATGCTCCATGACCCTTGTCATCACAATGCTCCATTCGCTTGTCAGCACAATGCTCCATGACACATGTCATTACAATGCTCCATGACCCCTGTCATCACAGTGCTCCGTGACTCCAGGCATCTCAATGCTTCATAACGTTTGTCATCACAGTGGTCCATGCCCGCGTCATCACAAAGCTCTGTGACCTTTGTAACCGCAATGCTTCATGAACTTTTCATCACAATTCTCTGTGATACTTGCCATCACAGTCCTCCATGTCTTTGTCAGAACAATGCTCCATGACCATTGTCTTCACAATATGCCACGCACATTTCATCACAACGGTCCACAACCTTGTCATTGCAATGCTCCATAAACCTTGTAATCACAATGCTCCATGCCCTTCTCATAAAAATGCTCTCTCAGAAGAGATATCACAGTGTTCCATCACTAGTCATCAAAATACTCCCTCACCCCTGTAATCACAATGATCCATGACACTGTCATCACACTTCTACGTCCCCTTATCATCACAATGTTCCATGACAACTGCCATCAAAATCCTCCATGATCCGTTTCATCCCAAAGCTGCAAGACCCCTGACATCACAATGTTCTATAACCCCTGGCATCAAAATGTTCCATTACAATTTTCATCAAATTGCTGCATGACCCGGTCATCAAAATTCTCCCTGAACTTCTCATCACAATGCACCATGCCCTTGTCATCAAAATGCTCCATGACTTGTCATCACAATGCTCCATGACGTTTGTCATCACAATGCTCAATACACTTGTCATCACAATGCTCCCTGACACTTGTCATCAGAATGCTCCTTGAACCCTGTCACGAAAAGGCTCCATGCCTCTTTCAACACAATGCCCCATGCCGTTTTTTTCACAATGCTCCATGCCATTGTCATCAAAATACTCCACAAGCTTGTCATCAGAATGCTCCATGACCCTTGTCATCACAATTCTCCATGCACTTGTCAGCACAATGCTCCCTGACCCTTGTCATCAGAATGCTCCATTACCTTTGTCATCAGAATCCTCCATGACACTTGGCATCACAATGCTCCATGCCATTGTCATCACAATGGGCCATTACATATGTCATCACAATGCTCCCTGACACCTGTCTTCACAATACTGCATGATCTGGTCATCAGTAAGCTCCATGCCCTTGTCATCACAATGTGCCATTCCAACTGTCATCACAATAATCCATGAAACTTATTAGACCAATGTTCCATGTCCTTGTCATCACAGTGCTCCATGCCCTTGTTATCACAATCCTCCATGACCCCTGTCATCACAGTGCTTCGTGACTCCAGTTATCACAATGCTTCATGACCTTTGTCATCACAATGGTCCATGCCCTCGTCATCAACAGTCTCTGTTACCTTTTTAACCACAATGCTCCATGAACTTTTCATCACAATGCTCTTTGACCCTTGTCATCACAATGCTCTATGCCTTTCTCAGCACAATGCTCCATGACGCTTGTCATCACAATGCTCCATGCGCTTGTCAGCACAATGCTCCATGACACATGTCATCACAATGCTCCATGACCCCTGTCATCACAATGGTCCGTGACTCCAGTCATCACAATGCTTCATAACATTTGTCATTACAATGTTCCATGCCCGCGTAATTACAAGGCTCTGTGACCTTTGTAACCACAATGCTCCTTGAACTTTTCATCACAATTCTCTGTGACCCTTGTCTTCACAATGCTCCATATCTTTGTCAGAGCAATGCTCCATGACCATTGTCTTCACAATGTGCCACACACATTTCATCACAACGGTCCACAACCTTGTCATTGCAATGCTCCATAAATCTTTTAATCACAATGCGCCATGCACTTCTCATCAAAATGCTCTCTCATGAGAGATATCACAGTGTTCCATCACTAGTCATCACAATACTCCCTCACCCCTGTAATCACAATGTTCCATGACCCTGTCATCACACTGCTACATCCCCTTATCATCACAATGTTCCATGACCCCTGTCATCAAATTGCTCCATGACCCTTTTCATCCCAACGCTCCAAATCCCCTGACATCACAATGTTCTATAACCCCTGCCATCAAAATATTCCATTACACTTTTCATCAAATTGCTGCATGACACGGTCATCAAAATGCTCCCTGCCCTTCTCATCACAATGCAACATGCGCTTGTCATCAAAATGCTCGATTACTTTTCATGACAATGCTCCATGACCCTTGGCATCACAATGCTCCATGTCACTGTCATCACAATGCTCCCTGAACCCTCTCATCACATTGCTCGATGTCCTTGTCATCACAAAGCTCCATGACACTTGTCATCACAATGCTCGATGCCCTTCTCATCACAATGCTCCATGCCCTTGTCATTACAATCCAGCATGACCCATGTATCATAGTGTTCCGTACCCTTGTCATCAGAAGGCTCCATGCCCACTCTCATCACAATCATCCATGAAATATTTCAGACCAATGTTCCATACTCTTCTCATCACAATGCTCCATTACCCCTGTCATAACAATCCACCATGACCCATGCCATCACAATGTTCCACGGCCTAGTCATCACAAGGTTCCATGACACTTGTCATCACAATGCTAAAGACCCCTGAAATCAAAATGCTCCATGCCCTTGTCATCACAAAGCTCCATGACGCATGTCCTCAGAATGTTCCATGGACTTCTCATCACAATGCTCCAAGCCCTTGTCCTCAAAATGCTACAAAACCCCTATAAACACAATGTTCCATGCCCCTTTTCATCTCAGTGCTCCATGAACCCTGTCATCACAATGCACCATGCCCATCATCACAATGCTTCAGGCTATTGTCATCACAATGAAATCAATATTCTCCATGAACTCTGTCATCATAATGCTCCAAACCCTCGTGATCACAATGTTCCATAACACTTATCATCACAACACCCCATGACACTCATCATCACAATTATCCATGGTCTTCTCATCACAATGTTCCTTAACACTTATCATCACAACACCCCATGACACTCATCATCACAATTATCCATGGTCTTCTCATCTCAATGCTCCATGATCTTCGTCATCACAATGCTCAATACACTTGTCATCACAATGCTAACTGACGCTTGTCGTCAGTATGCTCCTTGAACCCTGTCATGACAAGGCTCCATGCCTTTTTCATCACAATAATCCATGCCCTTTTCATCACAATGCTCCAAGATCCCTGTAATCACAATGCTCCATGCCCTTCTCATCAAAAAGCTCCATGACACATGTCATCAGAATGCTTCATGGCCTTCTCATCACAATGCTCCATGCCCTTGTCATCACAATGCTCCAAGACCCCTGTAATCACAATACTCCATGCCCATTTTCATCAGAATGCTCCATGTGAGTTGTCGTCACAAGTCTCCATGGTCTTCTCATCACAATGCTCCAAGACCTTGTCATCACCATGCTCCATTCCCTTGTCATCACAATGCTCCATGACCCCTGTCATCACAATAATCCATGAGCATTTTCAGCCCAATGCTCCACGACCTACTCATCACAATGCTCCATGGCCAATATCATCACAATGCTCCATGACCTCTGTCATCACAACACTCCATGAAACCTGACAACACAATGATCCGGGACTCTTGTCATCACATTGCTCCATTCCATGGTCATGACAATGCTCCATGACCCCTGTCATCACAACACTCCCTGAACATTATCAGCTCAGTGCTCCATGACCCTTGTCATCACAATGATCCATGCCCTTGTCATCCCAATGCTCCATGACCCCTGTATTCACAATGCTCCGTGACGCTTGTCATAACAGTGCTCCATGACACATGTCATCACAATGCTCCATGCCTTTGTCAGCAAAATGCTACATGACCTTGTCATTGCAATGCTCTATGCGCTTGTCATCACAATACTCCATTTTCATTGTCATCACAATACTCCATGAACCTTGGGATCACATTGCTTCATGCCCTTGTCCTCAAAATGCTCCCTGCTCCTTGAAATCAAAATGATCCATGACCTCTGTCATCACAATTCTCCAAATACTTGTGATCACAATGTTCCATAACACTTGTCATCACAACGCTCCATGATGCCTGTCATCACAATACTCCATGCCCTTTTCATCACAATGCTCCATGACCTTTGTCATCACAATTCTCAATGCACTTGTCATCACAGTGCTCCCTGACACTTGTCATCACAATGCTCCTTGAACCCTGTCACGAAAAGGCTCCCTGCCTTTTTCATCACAATGTCCCATGCTGTTTTCATCACAATGCTCCATGCCATTGTCATCACAATGGGCCATTACATATGTCATCACAATGCTCCCTGACACCTCTCTTCAAAATACTGCATGACCTGGTCATCACAATGCTCCATGCCCTTGTCATCACAATGCGCCATTCCAACTGTCATCGCAATAATCCATGAAACATATTTGACCAATGTTCCATGCCTTTGTCATCACAATGCTCCATGCCCTTGTTATCACAGTGTTCCATGACCCCTGTCATCACAATGCTCCGTGACTCCAGTCATCACAATGCTTCATGACCTTTGTCATCACAATGGTCCATGCCCTTGTCATCAACAGTCTCTGTGACCTTTTTAACCACAATGCTCCATGAAATTTTCATCACAATGGTCTTAGTCCCTTGTCATCACAATGCTCTATGCCTTTCTCAGCACAATACTCCATGAACCTTGTCATTACTATGCTACATGTGCTTGTCAGCACAATGCTCCATGACACATGTCATCACAATGCACCATGATCCTGTCATCACAGTGCTCCACAATCTTGTCATCACAATGCTCCAAATATTTGTCATCACAATGCTCCATGCACTTCTCATCAAAATGCTCTCTCACCATGATATCACAATGCTACATCAGTATTTGTCTCAATACTCCCTCACCCCTGTCATCACAATGTTCCATGACTTCTCTCATCAAAATGTTCCATGACACTTTTCATCCAATTGCTCCATGACCCTGTCATCACAATGCTCCCTGCCCTTCTCATCACAATGCACAACGCCCTTGCCATCAAAATGCTCCATGACCTTTGTCATCATAAAGATCCATGACCCTTGGCATCACAATGCTCCATGTCCTTGTCATCACATTGCTCCATGCCCTGTCTTCACATAGCTCCATGACACAAGTCATCAGAATGCTCCATGGCCTTCTCATCAAAATGCTCCATGCCCTTGCCATCACAATGCTCCATTACCCCTGTCATAATAATGCTGCATGACACCTGCCCCCACGATGTTCCATGGCCTTGTCATCAAAAAGCTCCATGACCCTTCTCATCACAATGCTCCATGAACACTGTAATCACAGTGCTCTATGCCCCTTTTCATCTCAATGATCCATGAACCCTGTTATCAAAATGCACCATGCCCATCATCATAATGCTTCATGCTATTGTCATCACAATGAAATCAAAATGCTCCATGACCTCTGTCATAGCAATGCTCCAAACCCTTGTGATCACAATATTCCATAACACTTGTCATCACAATGCCCCATGACGCTCGTTATCACAATTATCCATGGTCTTCTCATCACAATGGTCCATGACCTTCGTCATCACAATGCTCAATACACTTGTCATCACAAGGCTCCCTGACACTTGTTGTCTGTATGCTCCTTGAACCCTGTCATGACAATGTTCCATGCCTTTTTCATCACAATGATCCATGCCCTTTTCATCACAATGCTCCAAGACCCATGTAATCACAATGCTCCATGCCCTTGTCATCACAAAACACAATGACGCTTGCCATCAGGATTCTCCTTTGTCTTCTACTCACTATGCTCCATGCCCTTGTCATCACAATGTCCCAAGACCCCTGTAATCACAATGCTCCATGCCCCTTTTCTTCAGTATGCTCCATGAGACTTGTCATCACAAGGATCCATGGTTTTGTCATCACAATGCTCCAGGACATTGTCATCAAAATGCTTCACGACCTTGTCATGAAAATTTTAAATGGCCCTTGTCATCATAATGCTCCAAGCCCTAATCATCACAATGCTCTATTATATTTGTCATCACAATTCTCAATTACATTTGGCATCACAATGCTCCATGCCATTTTCATCGCAATGGCCCATGACATATGTCATCACAATGCTCCCTGACACCTGTCTTCACACTACTCAATGACCTTCTCATCACAATGCTCCATGCCCTTGTCATCACAATGCACCATGTCCACTCTCATCACAATAATCTATGAAACTTCTCAGACCAATGCTCCATGCCCGTGTCATCACAATCGCCCATGACCCCTGTCATCACAATGCTCCGTGACTCCAGTCATCACAATGCTTCATAACGTTTGTCATCACAATGGTCCATGCCCGTGTCATCACAAGGCTCTGTGACCTTTGTAACCACAATGCTCCATGAAATTTTCATCACAATTCTCTGTGACACTTGTCATCACAGTGCTCCATGTCTTTGTCAGAACAATGCTCCATGACCATTTTCATCACAATGTGCCACGTGCATTTCATCACAACGGTCCACAAACTTGTCATTGCAATGCTCCATAAACGTTGTAATCACAATGGTCCATGCACTTCTCATCAAAATGCTCTCTCACCAGGGATATCACAATGTTCCATCACTAGTCATCACAATACTCCCTCACCCCTGTAATCACAAGGTTCCATGACACTGTCATCACAATGCTACATCCCCTTATCATCACAAAGTTCCATGACCCCTGCCATCACAATGTTCCATAACCCCTGTCATCAAAATGCTCCCTGACCATTTCCATCCTAAAGCTCCAAGTCCCCAGACATCACAATGGTCTATAAACCCTGCCATCAAAATATTCAATTACACTTTTTATCAAATTGCTGCATGACCCGGTCATCAAAATGCTCCCTGCCCTTCTCATTACAATGCACCATACCCTTGTCATCAAAATGATCCATGACTTGTCATCACAAAGCTCCATGACCCTTGGCATCACAATGCTCCATGTCATTGTCATCACAATGCTCCATGAACACTCTCATCACATTGCTCCATGCCCTTGTCATCACAAAGCTCCATGACACTTGTCATCACAATGCTCGATGCCATTCTCATCACAATGCTCCATGCCCTTGTCATTACAATCCTGCATGACCCATGTATCACAGTGTTCCTTGCCCTTGTCATCACAATGCTCCATGCCCACTCTCATCACAATAATCCATGAAACATTTCAGACCAAAGTTCCATACCCTTCTCATCACAATGCTCCATTACTCCTGTCATAAAAATGCACCATGACAACTGCCATCACAATCTTCCGTGGCCTAGTCATCACAAGGTTCCATGACACTTCTCATCACAATGCTCAAGACCCCTGAAATCACAATGCTCCATGCCCTTGTCATCACAAAGCTCCATGACGCATGTCATCAGAATGTTCCATGGCCTTCTCATCACAATGTTCCATGCCCTTGTCAGCACAATGCTCCAAGATCCTTGTAATCACAATGCTCCATGCCACTTTCTATCTCAATGCCCCATGAACCCTGTCATCACAATGCACCATGCCCATTATCATAATGCTTCAGGCTATTGTCATCACAATGAAATCAATATTCTCCATGAACTCTGTCATCATAATGCTCCAAACCCTTGTGATCACAATTTTGCATAACACGAATCATCACAACACCCCATGATGCTCATCATCACAAATATCCATGGTCTTCTCATCACAATGCTCCATGATCTTTGTCATCACAATGCTCAATACACTTGTCATCACAATGCTCCCTGACACTTGTCGTCAGTATGCTCCTTGAACCCTGTCATGACAAGGCTCCATGCCTTTTTCATCACAATGATCCATGCCGTCTTCATCACAATGCTCCAAGATCCCTGTAATCACAATGCTCCATGCCCTTGTCATCACAAAACTCCATGACGCATGTCATCAGAATGCTCCTTGGCTTTCTCATCACCATGCTCTATGCGCTTGTCATCACAATGCACCAAGACACCTGTAATCACAATGCTCCATGCCCCTTTTCATCAGAATGCTCCATGAGACTTGTCATCACAAGTCTCCATGGTCTTCTCATCACAGTGCTCCAGGACCTTGTCATCACCATGCTCCAATCCCTTGTCATCACAATGCTCCATGACACCTGTCATCACAATAATCCATGAACATTTTCAGCCCAGTGCTCCACGACCTACTCATCACAATGTTCCATGGCCAATATCATCACAATGCTCCATGACCACTGTCATCACAACACTCCATGACACCTGACAACACAATGATCCGGGACACTTGTCATCACAATGCTCCATTCCCTAGTCATCACAATGCTCCATGACCCCAGTCATCACAACACTCCATTAACATTTTCAGCCCAGTGCTCCATGACCCTTGTCCTCACAATGATCCATTCCCTTGTCATCCCAGTGCTCCATGACCCCTCTATTCACAATTATCCGTGACGCTTGTCATCACAGTGAGCCATGACACATGTCATCACAATGCTCCATGCCTTTGTCAGCAAAATGCTACATGACCTTGTCATTACAATGCTCTATGCGCTTGTCATCACAATACTCCATTTTCATTGTCATCACAATCCTCCATGAACCTTGGGATCACATTGCTTCATGCCCTTGTCATCACAATGCTCCATGCTCCTTGAAATCAAAATGATCCATGACCTCTGTCATCACAATGCTCCAAACCCTTGTGATCACAATGTTCCATAACACTTGTCATCACAACGCTCCATGATGCCTGTCATCACAATACTCCATGCCCTTTTCATCACAATGCTCCATGACTTTTGTCATCACAATTCTCAATACACTTGTCATCACAATTCTCCCTGACACTTGTCATCAGAATGCTCCTTAAACCCTGCCACGAAACGGCTCCATGCCTTTTTCATCACAATGCCCCATGCCGTTTTCATCACAATGCTCCATGTCATTGTCATCAAAATACTCCACAAGCTTGTCATCAGAATGCTCCATGACCCTTGTCATCACAATTCTCCATGCACTTGTCAGCACAATGCTCCCTGACACTTGTCATCACAATGCTCCAAGCCATTGTCATCACAATACTCCATTACCTTTGTCATCAGAATCCTCCATGACACTTGGCATCACAATGCTCCATGCCATTGTCTTCCCAATGGGCCATTACATATGTCATCACAATGCTCCCTGACACTTTTCTTAACAATATTGCATGACCAGGTCATCACAATGCTCCATGCCCTTGTCATCACAATGCACCATTCCAAATGTCATCGCAATAATCCATGAAACTTATTAGACCAATGCTCCAGTCCCTTGTCATCACAATGCTCCATGCCCTTTTTATCACAAATGTCCATGACCCCTGTCATCACACTGCTCCATAACTCCAGTCATCCCAATGCTTCATGACCTTTGTCATCACAGTTTTCCATGCCCTCGTCATCAACAGTCTCTGTGACCTTTTTAAGCACAATGTTCCATGAACTTTTCATCAGAATGCTCTTTGACCCTTGTCATCACAATGCTCTATGCCTTTCTCAGCACAATGCTCCATGACCCTTGTCATCACAATGCTCCATTCGCTTGTCAGCACAATGCTCCATGACACATGTCATTACAATGCTCCATGACCCCTGTCATCACAATGCTCCGTGACTCCAGGCATCTCAATGCTTCATAACGTTTGTCATCACAGTGGTCCATGCCCGCGTCATCACAAAGCTCTGTGACCTTTGTAACCGCAATGCTTCATGAACTTTTCATCACAATTCTCTGTGATACTTGCCATCACAGTCCTCCATGTCTTTGTCAGAACAATGCTCCATGACCATTGTCTTCACAATATGCCACGCACATTTCATCACAACGGTCCACAACCTTGTCATTGCAATGCTCCATAAACCTTGTAATCACAATGCTCCATGCCCTTCTCATAAAAATGCTCTCTCAGAAGAGATATCACAGTGTTCCATCACTAGTCATCAAAATACTCCCTCACCCCTGTAATCACAATGATCCATGACACTGTCATCACACTTCTACGTCCCCTTATCATCACAATGTTCCATGACAACTGCCATCAAAATCCTCCATGATCCGTTTCATCCCAAAGCTGCAAGACCCCTGACATCACA
This sequence comes from Mesoplodon mirus, assembly GCF_964341445.2. Lineage (NCBI taxonomy): Eukaryota > Metazoa > Chordata > Mammalia > Artiodactyla > Ziphiidae > Mesoplodon > Mesoplodon mirus. The sequence goes on along the minus strand of NW_028295653.1, from coordinate 436,746 downwards.
ATGTTCTATAACCCCTGGCATCAAAATGTTCCATTACAATTTTCATCAAATTGCTGCATGACCCGGTCATCAAAATTCTCCCTGAACTTCTCATCACAATGCACCATGCCCTTGTCATCAAAATGCTCCATGACTTGTCATCACAATGCTCCATGACCTTTGTCATCACAATGCTCAATACACTTGTCATCACAATGCTCCCTGACACTTGTCATCAGTATGTTCCTTGAACCCTGTCACGAAAAGTCTCCATGCCTTTTTCATCACAAAGCCCCATACCGTTTTCATCACAATGCTCCATGCCATTGTCATCAAAATACTTCACAAGCTTGTCATCAGAATGCTCCATGACCCTTGTCATCACAATTCTCCATGCACTTGTCAGCTCAATGCTCCCTGACCCTTGTCATCACAATGCTCCAAGCCATTGTCATCACAATGCTCCATTACATTTGTCATCAGAATCCTCCATGATACTTGGCATCACAATGCTCCATGCCATTGTCATCACAATGGGCCATTACATATGTCATCACAATGCTCCCTGACACCTGTCTTCACAATACTGCATGATCTGGTCATCACAATGCTCCATGCCCTTGTCATCACAATGCGCCTTTCCATCTGTCATCACAAAAATCCATGAAACGTATTAGACCAATGCTCCATGCCCTTGTCATCACAATGCTCCATGCACTTGTTAACACAATGTTGCAAGACCCCTGTAATCAGAATGTTCCATGCCCCTTTTCATCAGTATGCCCCATGAGACTTGTCTTCACAAGGCTCCATGGTTTTCTAATCACAAAGCTCCAGGACATTGTCATCACAATGCTACTCGACCATGTCATGAAAATTCTCAATGGCCCTTGTCATCATAATGCTCCAAGCCCTAGTCATCACAATGCTCCATTATATTTGTCATCACAATCCTCCATTACATTTGGCATCTCAATGCTCCCTGACATTGTCATCGCAGTGGACCATGACATATGTCATCAGAATGCTCCCTGACACCTGTCTTTACAATACTCCATGACCTTCTCATCACAATGATCCATGCCATTGTCATCCCAATGCTCCATGACCCCTGTATTCACAATGCTTCATGACTCTTGTCCTCACAGTGCTCCATGACAACTGTCTTCACAATACTCCATGACCTTCTCATCACAATGCTCCATGCCCTTGTCATCACACTGCTCCATTACCCCTGTCATCACAATGCCACCTGAATCCAGTCATCCCAATTCTTCATAACGTTTGTCAACACAACGGTCCATGCTCGCGTCCTCAAAAGGCTCTGTGTCCTTTGTAACCTCAATGCTCCATGAAATTTTCATCACAATGCTCCGTGACCCTTGTCATCACAATGCTCCATGCCTTTGTCCGAACAATCCTCCATGACCCTTGTCATCACAATGTGCCACGCGCTTTTCATCACAATGATCCACAACCTTGTCATCGCTATCCACCATAAACCTTGTAATCACAATGCTCCATGCACTTCTCATCCAAATGATCTCTCACCTGAGATATCACAATGTTCCGTCACCAGTTATCACAATCCTCCCTCACCCCGGTAATCAAAATGTTCCATGACCCCAGTCATCACAATGCTACATCCCCTTATCAGCACAATGTTCCATAACCCCTGACATCACAATCTTCCATAACCCCTGTCATCAAAATGCTCCATGACCATTTTCATCCCAAGCTCCATGACCCCTGGCATCAAAATGTTCTATAACCCCTGTCATCAAAATGTTCCATTACACTTTTCATCAAATTGCTGCATGACCCTGTCATCAAAATGCTCCCTGCCCTTCTCATCACAGTGCACCACACCATTGTCATCAAAATGTTCTATGACCATTGTCATCACAAAGCTCCATGACCATTGGCATCACATTGCTCCATGTCATTGTCATCACAGTGCTCCATAAACGCTCTCATCACATTGCTCCATGCCCTTGTCATTACAAAGCTCCTTGACACTAGTCATCACAATGCTCGATGCCCTTCTCATCACAATGCTCCATGCCCTTGTCATTGCAATCCTCCATGACCCATGTATCACACTGTTCCGTGCCCTTGTCATCACAATGCTCCATGCCCACTCTCATCACAATAATCCTTGAAACATTTCAGACCAATGTTCAATGCCCTTCTCATCAAAAAGCTCCATTACCTCTGTCATAACAATGCTCCATGACCACTGCCATCACAATGTTCCATTACACTTTTCATCAAATTGCTGCATGACCCGGTCATCAAAATGCTTCCTGCCCTTGTCATCACAATGCACCATGCCCTTGTCATCAAAATGCCCCATGACTTGTCATCACAAATCTCCATGACACCTGTCATCACAATGCTCCATGCATTTGTCAGCAAAATTCTACATGACCTTGTCATTAGAAAGCTCTATGTGCTTGTCATTACAATGCTCCAAGAACTCTGTAATCACAATGCTCCATGCCACTTTTCATGTCAATGCTCCATGAACCGTGTCATCACAATGCACCATGCCCATCATCATAATGCTTCAGGCTATTGTCATCACAATGAAATCAGAATTCTCCATGAACTGTGTAATCATAATGCTCCAAACCCTTGTGATCACAATGTTTCATAACACTTATCATCACAACAGCACATGACGATCTTCATCACAATTATCCATGGTCTTCTCATCACAATGCTCCATGATCTTTGTCATCACAATGCTCCCTGACACTTGTCGTCAGTATGCTCCTTGAACCCTGTCATGACAAGGCTCCATGCCTTTTTCATCACAGTGATCCATTCCCTTTTCATCACAATGCTCCAAGACCCCTGTAATCACAAAGCTCTATGGCCTTGTCATCACAAAACTCCATGACGCAAGACATCAGAATGCTCCATGGCCTTCTCCTCACCACGCTAGATGTCATTGTCATCACAGTGCTCCATGAAACCTCTCATCACATTGCTTCTTGCCCCTGACATTACAATCCTCCATGACCCATGTATCACAGTGTTCCGTGCCCTTTTCATCACAATGCTCCATGCCCAATCTCATCACAATAATCCATGAAATATTTCAGACCAATGCTCAATTCCCTTCTCATAACAATGCTCCATTACCTCTGTCATAACAATGCTCCATGACCATTGCCGTCACAATGTTCCACGGCCTTGTCTTCACAAGGCTCCATTACCCATGTCTTCGCAATGCTCCAAGACACTTGTAATCAAAATGCTCCATGAACTTGTCATAACAAAGCTCCATGACGCATGTCATCAGTAGGTTCCATGGCCTTCTCTTCACAATGTTCCATGCCCTTGTCATCACAGTGTTCCAAGACCCCTGTAATCACAATGCTCCATGCCCTTGTCATCACAAAGCTCAATGAAACATGTCTTCAGAATGCTCCTTGGCCTTCTCCTCACAATGCTCCATGCCCATGTCGTCACAATGTTCCAAGACCCCTGTAATCACAATGGTCCATGCCACTTTTCATCAGTATGCTCCATGAGATTTGTCATCACAAGTCTCTATGGATTTCTCATCACAATGCTCCAGGACCTTGTCATCACAATGCTTCACGACCTTGTTCTGAAAATTCTCAATGGCCCTTGTCAACATAATGCTCCAAGACCTAGTCATCACAATGCTCCATTATATTTGTCATCAAAATCCTCCATTACATTTGGCATCACAATGCTCCCTGCCATTGTCATTGCAATGGACCATGACATATATCATCACAATGCTCCCTGACACCTGTCTTCACAATACTCCATGACCTTCTCATCACAATGATCCATGCCCTTGTAATCACAATGCACCATGTCCAATGTCATCACAATAATCTATGAAACTTGTCAGACAAATGCTCCATGCCCCTGTCACCACAATGCTCCATGCCCTTTTCATCACAATTCTCCATGACCACTGTCATCACAATGCTCGGTGACTCCAGTCATCACAATGCTTCATAACATTTGTCATCACAATGGTCCATGCCCGAGTCATCACAAGGCTCTGTGACCTTTATAACCACAATGCTCCATGAAATTTTCATCACAATGCTCCGTGACCCTTGTCATCAAAATGCTCCATGCGTTTGTCAGAAAAATGCTCCATGACCCTTGTCATCACAATGTGCTACGCAATTTTCATCACAACGGTCCACAAATTTGTCATTGTAATGCTCCATAAATCTTGTAATCACAATGCTCCATGCCCTTCTCATCACAATGCTCCATTACGCCTGTCATAACAATGCTCCATGACCCCTGCCATCACAATATTCCACGGCCTTGTCATCACAAGGCTCCATGACACTTGTCATCACAATGCTCCAAGACCCCTGTAATCACAATGCTCCATGCCCTTGTCATCACAAAGATCCATGACACATGCCATCAGAATATTCCATGTCCTTCTCATCAAAATGCTCCATGTCCTTGTCATCACAGAGCTCCCAGACCCCTGTAATCACAATTCTCCATGCCCATTTTCATCTCAGTGCTCCATGAACCCTGTCATCACAATGCACCATGCCCATCATCATAATGCTTCCGGCTATTGTCAGCACAATGAAATCAAAATTCTCCATGACCTCTGTCATCACAATGCTCCATGACCCCTGTCATCACAATACTCCATGAACATTTTCAGCCCAATGCTCCATGACCCTTGTCATCACAGTGATCCATGACCTTGTCATCCCAATGCTCCATGACCCCTTTATTCACAATGCTCCGTGACGCTTGTCATCTCAGTGCTCCAGGACACCTGTCATCACAATGCTCCATGCCTTTGTCAGCAAAATGCTACATGAACTTGTCATTACAATGCTCTATGCGCTTGTCATCACAATACTCCAATACCATTGTCATCACAATCCTCCATGAACCTTGGGTTCACATTGCTTCATGCCCTTGTCATCACAGTGCTCCATGCTCCTTGAAATCAAAATGATCCATGACCTCTGTCCTCACAATGCTCCAAACCCTTGTGATCAAAATGTTCCATAACACTTGTCATCACAACGCTCCATGATGCCTGTCATCACAATACTCCATGCACTTTTATCAGAATGCTCCATGACCTTTGTCATCACAATTCTCAATACACTTGTCATCACAATGCTCCCTGACACTTGTCATCAAAATGCCCCTTGAACCCTGTCACGAAAATTCTCCATGCCTTTTTCATCACAATGCCCTATGCCGTTTTCATCACAATGCTCCATGCCACTGTAATCAAAATACTCCACAAGCTTTTCATGAGAATGCTCCATGACCATTGTGATCACAATTCTCCATGCACTTGTCAGCACAATGCTCCCTGACCCTTGTCATCACAATGCTCCAAGCCATTGTCATTACAATGCACCATTACCTTTGTCATCAGAATCCTCCATGACACTTGGCATCACAATGCTCCATGCCATTGTCATCACAATGGGTCATTACATATGTCAACACAATGCTCCCTGACACCAGTCTTCACAATACTCCATGACCTGGTCATCACCATGCTCCATGCCCTAGTCACCACAGTGCACCATTCCAACAGTCATCGCAATAATCCATGAAACTTATTTGACCAATGCTCCATGCCCTTGTCATCACAATGCTCCATGACCCTTGTCATCACAATGCTCCATGAACTTTTCATCACAATGCTCTTTGATCCTTGTCATCACAATTCCCTATGCCTTTCTCTGCACAATGCTACATGACCATTGTCATCACAATGCTCCATGTGCTTGTCAGCAAGATGCTCCATGACACATGCCATCACAATGAACCATGTGCTTGTCATCACTGTGCTCCACAATCTTGTCACCACAATGCTCCATAAAACTTGTCATCAAAATGCTCTCTCACCACAGATATCACAATGTTACATCCCTATTCGTCACAATACTCCCTCACCCCTGTTATCACAGTTTTCCATGACTCCTGTCATCACAATGCTACATGCACTTATCATCTCAATGTTCGATGACCCCTGACATCACAATGCTCCATAACCCCTGTCATCAAAATGCTCCATTTCCTTTTAATCAAAATGCTCCATGACCCCTGACATCACAATGTTCCATAACCACTGTCATCAAAATGTTCCATAAGCCTTTTCTTCAGATTGCGGCATGACACTGTCATCACAATGCTCCCTGCCCTCCTCATCACATTGCACAACGCACTTGTCATCAAAATGCTACATGACCTTTGTCATCACAAAGATCCATGACCCTTGGCATCACAATGCTCCATGTCATTGTCATCACAATGCTCCATGAACGCTCTCATCACATTGCTCCATGCCTTTGTCATCACAAAGCTCCATGACACATGTCATCAGAATGCTCCATGGCCTTCTCATCACAATGCTCCATGCGCTTGCCATCACAATGCTCCATTACCCCTGTCATAATAATGCTCCATGACCCCTGCCATCACGATGTTCCATGGCCTTGTCATCACAAGCCTCCATGACCTTTCTCATCACAATGCTCCAAGACCCCGTAATCACAATGCTCCTTGCCCATTTTTTATCTCAATGATCCATGAACCCTGTCATCACAATGCACCATGCCCATCATCATAATGCTTCATGCTACTGTCATCACAATGAAATCAATATGCTCCATGACCTCTGTCATAACAATGCTCCAAACCCTTGTGATCACAATATTCCATAACACTTGTCATCACATTGCCCCATGACACTCGTCATCACAATTATCCATGGTCTTCTCATCACAATGCTCCATGACCTTTGTCATCACAATGCTCAATACACTTGTCATCAAAATGCTCCCTGACACTTGTTGTCTGTATGCTCCTTGAACCCTGTCATGACAAGGCTCCATGCCTTTTTCATCAGAATGTTCCATGCCCTTTTCCTCACAATGCTCCAAGACCCCTTTAAACACAATGCTCCATGCCCTTGTCATCACAAAGCTCAATGAAACATGCCTTCAGAATGCTCCTTTGACTTCTCCTCACAATGCTCCATGCCCATGTCATCACAATGTTCCAAGACCCCTGTAATCACAATGGTCCATGCCCCTTTTCATCAGTATGCTCCAAGAGATTTATCATCACAAGTCTCTATGGATTTCTCACCACAATGCTCCAGGACCTTGTCATCACAATGCTTCACGACCTTGTTCTGAACATTCTCAATGGCCCTTGTCATCATAATGCTCCAAGCCCTAGTCATCACAATGCTCCATTATATTGTCATCAAAATCCTCCATTACATTTGGCATCACAATGCTCCCTGCCATTGTCATTGCAATGGACCATGACATATGTCATCACAATGCTCACTGACACCTGTCTTCACAATACTCCATGACCTTCTCATCACAATGATCCATGCCATTGTCATCACAATGCACCATGTCCAATGTCATCACAATACTCTATGAAACTTGTCAGACCAATGTTCCATGCCCCTGTCAACACAATGCTCCATGCCCTTGTCATCACAATGCTCCATGACCCCTGTCATCACAATGCTCCGTGACTCCAGTCATCACAATGCTTCATAACATTTTTCATCACAATGGTCCATGCCCGCGTCATCACAAGGCTCTGTGACCTTTATAACCACAATGCTCCATGAACATTTCATCACAATGCTCTGTGACCCTTGTCATCAAAATGCTCCATGCGTTTGTCAGAAAAATGCTCCATGACCCTTGTCATCACAATGTGCTACGCAATTTTCATCACAACGGTCCACAAATTTGTCATTGTAATGCTCCATAAACCTTGTAATCACAATGCTCCATGCCCTTCTCATCACAATGCTCCATTACGCCTGTCATAACAATGCTCCATGACCCCTGCCATCACAATATTCCACGGCCTTGTCATCACAAGGCTCCATGACACTTGTCATCACAATGCTCCAAGACACCTGTAATCACAATGCTCCATGCCCTTGTCATCACAAAGCTCCATGACACATGCCATCAGAATGTTTCATGTCCTTCTCATCAAAATGCTCCATGCCCTTGTCATCACAGTGCTCCAAGATCCCAGTAATCACAATGCTCCATGCCCCTTTTCATCTCAATGCTCCATGAAACCTGTCATCACAATGCACCATGCCCATCATCATAATGCTTCCAGCTATTGTCAGCACAATGAAATCAATATTCTCCATTACCTCTGTCATCACAATGCTCCATGACCCCTGTCATCACAATACTCCATGAACATTTTCAGCCCAATGCTCCATGACCCTTGTCATCACAATGATCCATGCCCTTGTCATCCCAATGCTCCATGACCCCTGTATTCACAATGCTCCGTGACGCTTTTCATCACAGTGCTCCATGACAGCAGTCATCATAATGCTCCATGCCCTTGTCATCCCAATGCTCCATGACCCCTGTATTCACAATGCTCCGTGACGCTTGTCATCACAGTACTCCATGACACCTGTCATCACAATGTTCCATGCCTTTTTCAGCAAAATGCTACATGACTTTGTCATTACCATGCTCTATGCGCTTGTCATCACAATACTCCATTACCATTGTCATCACAATCCTCCATGAATCTTGGGATCACATTGATACATGCCCTTGTCATCACAATGCTCCATGCTCCTTGAAATCAAAATGATCCATGACCTCTGTCATCACAATGCTCCAAACACTTGTGATCACAATGTTCCATAAAACTTGTCATCACAACGCTCCATGATGCCTGTCATCACAATACTGCATGCACTTTTCATCACAATGCTCCATGACCTTTGTCATCACAATTCTCAATACACTTGTCATCACAATGCTCCCTGACACTTGTCATCAAAATGCCCCTTGAACCCTGTCACGAAAATTCTCCATGCCTTTTTCATCACAATGCCCTATGCCGTTTTCATCACAATGCTCCACGCCACTGTAATCAAAATACTCCACAAGCTTTTCATGAGAATGCTCCATGACCATTGTGATCACAATTCTCCATGCACTTGTCAGCACAATGCTCCCTGACCCTTGTCATCACAATGCTCCAAGCCATTGTCATTACAATGCACCATTACCTTTGTCATCAGAATCCTCCATGACACTTGGCATCACAATGCTCCATGCCATTGTCATCACAATGGGTCATTACATATGTCAACACAATGCTCCCTGACACCAGTCTTCACAATTCTCCATGACCTGGTCATCACCATGCTCCATGCCCTAGTCACCACAGTGCACCATTCCAACAGTCATCGCAATAATCCATGAAACTTATTTGACCAATGCTCCATGCCCTTGTCATCACAATGCTCCATGACCCTTGTCATCACAATGCTCCATGAACTTTTCATCACAATGCTCTTTGATCCTTGTCATCACAATTTCCTATGCCTTTCTCTGCACAATGCTACATGACCATTGTCATCACAATGCTCCATGTGCTTGTCAGCAAGATGCTCCATGACACATGCCATCACAATGAACCATGCGCTTGTCATCACTGTGCTCCACAATCTTGTCACCACAATGCTCCATAAAACTTGTCATCAAAATGCTCTCTCACCACAGATATCACAATGTTACATCCCTATTCGTCACAATACTCCCTCACCCCTGTTATCACAGTTTTCCATGACTCCTGTCATCACAATGCTACATGCACTTATCATCTCAATGTTCGATGACCCCTGACATCACAATGCTCCATAACCCCTGTCATCAAAATGCTCCATTTCCTTTTAATCAAAATGCTCCATGACCCCTGACATCACAATGTTCCATAACCACTGTCATCAAAATGTTCCATAAGCCTTTTCTTCAGATTGCGGCATGACACTGTCATCACAATGCTCCCTGCCCTCCTCATCACATTGCACAACGCACTTGTCATCAAAATGCTACATGACCTTTGTCATCACAAAGATCCATGACCCTTGGCATCACAATGCTCCATGTCATTGTCATCACAATGCTCCATGAACGCTCTCATCACATTGCTCCATGCCTTTGTCATCACAAAGCTCCATGACACATGTCATCAGAATGCTCCATGGCCTTCTCATCACAATGCTCCATGCGCTTGCCATCACAATGCTCCATTACCCCTGTCATAATAATGCTCCATGACCCCTGCCATCACGATGTTCCATGGCCTTGTCATCACAAGCCTCCATGACCTTTCTCATCACAATGCTCCAAGACCCCGTAATCACAATGCTCCATGCCCATTTTTTATCTCAATTATCCATGAACCCTGTCATCACAATGCACCATGCCCATCATCATAATGCTTCATGCTACTGTCATCACAATGAAATCAATACGCTCCATGACCTCTGTCATAACAATGCTCCAAACCCTTGTGATCACAATATTCCATAACACTTGTCATCACATTGCCCCATGACACTCGTCATCACAATTATCCATGGTCTTCTCATCACAATGCTCCATGACCTTTGTCATCACAATGCTCAATACACTTGTCATCAAAATGCTCCCTGACACTTGTTGTCTGTATGCTCCTTGAACCCTGTCATGACAAGGCTCCATGCCTTTTTCATCAGAATGTTCCATGCCCTTTTCCTCACAATGCTCCAAGACCCCTTTAAACACAATGCTCCATGCCCTTGTCATCACAAAGCTCAATGAAACATGCCTTCAGAATGCTCCTTTGACTTCTCCTCACAATGCTCCATGCCCATGTCATCACAATGTTCCAAGACCCCTGTAATCACAATGGTCCATGCCCCTTTTCATCAGTATGCTCCAAGAGATTTATCATCACAAGTCTCTATGGATTTCTCATCACAATGCTCCAGGACCTTGTCATCACAATGCTTCACGACCTTGTTCTGAACATTCTCAATGGCCCTTGTCATCATAATGCTCCAAGCCCTAGTCATCACAATGCTCCATTATATTGTCATCAAAATCCTCCATTACATTTGGCATCACAATGCTCCCTGCCATTGTCATTGCAATGGACCATGACATATGTCATCACAATGCTCACTGACACCTGTCTTCACAATACTCCATGACCTTCTCATCACAATGATCCATGCCATTGTCATCACAATGCACCATGTCCAATGTCATCACAATACTCTATGAAACTTGTCAGACCAATGTTCCATGCCCCTGTCAACACAATGCTCCATGCCCTTGTCATCACAATGCTCCATGACCCCTGTCATCACAATGCTCCGTGACTCCAGTCATCACAATGCTTCATAACATTTTTCATCACAATGGTCCATGCCCGCGTCATCACAAGGCTCTGTGACCTTTATAACCACAATGCTCCATGAACTTTTCATCACAATGCTCCGTGACCCTTGTCATCAAAATGCTCCATGCGTTTGTCAGAAAAATGCTCCATGACCATTGTCATCACAATGTGCTACGCAATTTTCATCACAACGGTCCACAAATTTGTCATTGTAATGCTCCATAAACCTTGTAATCACAATGCTCCATGCCCTTCTCATCACAATGCTCCATTACGCCTGTCATAACAATGCTCCATGACCCCTGCCATCACAATATTCCACGGCCTTGTCATCACAAGGCTCCATGACACTTGTCATCACAATGCTCCAAGACACCTGTAATCACAATGCTCCATGCCCTTGTCATCACAAAGCTCCATGACACATGCCATCAGAATGTTTCATGTCCTTCTCATCAAAATGCTCCATGCCCTTGTCATCACAGTGCTCCAAGATCCCAGTAATCACAATGCTCCATGCCCCTTTTCATCTCAATGCTCCATGAAACCTGTCATCACAATGCACCATGCCCATCATCATAATGCTTCCAGCTATTGTCAGCACAATGAAATCAATATTCTCCATTACCTCTGTCATCACAATGCTCCATGACCCCTATCATCACAATACTCCATGAACATTTTCAGCCCAATGCTCCATGACCCTTGTCATCACAATGATCCATGCCCTTGTCATCCCAATGCTCCATGACCCCTGTATTCACAATGCTCCGTGACGCTTTTCATCACAGTGCTCCATGACAGCAGTCATCATAATGCTCCATGCCCTTGTCATCCCAATGCTCCATGACCCCTGTATTCACAATGCTCCGTGACGCTTGTCATCACAGTACTCCATGACACCTGTCATCACAATGTTCCATGCCTTTTTCAGCAAAATGCTACATGACTTTGTCATTACCATGCTCTATGCGCTTGTCATCACAATACTCCATTACCATTGTCATCACAATCCTCCATGAATCTTGGGATCACATTGATACATGCCCTTGTCATCACAATGCTCCATGCTCCTTGAAATCAAAATGATCCATGACCTCTGTCATCACAATGCTCCAAACACTTGTGATCACAATGTTCCATAAAACTTGTCATCACAACGCTCCATGATGCCTGTCATCACAATACTGCATGCACTTTTCATCACAATGCTCCATGACCTTTGTCATCACAATTCTCAATACACATGTCATCACAATGCTCCCTGACACTTGTCGCCAGAATGCTCCTTGAACCCTGTCACGAAAATGCTCCATGACTTTTTCAACACAATGTCCCATGCCGTTTTCATCACAATGCTCCACGCCACTGTCAGCAAAAAACTCCACAAGCTTATCATGAGAATGTTCCATGACCCTTGTCATCACAATTCTCCATGCACTTTTCAGCACAATGCTCCCAGACCTTGTCATCTCAATGCTCCAAGCCACTGTCAGCACAATGCACCATTACCTTTGTCATCAGAATCCTCCATGACACCTGGCATCACAATGCTCCATGCGATTGTCATCACAATGGGCCATTACATATTTTATCACAATGCTCCCTGATACCTCTCTTCACAATACTGCATGACCTGGTCATCACAATGCTCCATGCCCTTGTCACCACAATGCACCATTCCAACAGTCATCGCAATAATCCATGAAACTTATTAGACCAATGCTCCATGCCCTTGTCATCACAATGCACCATGACCCTTGTAATCACAATGCTCCATGAACTTTTCATCACAGTGCTCTTTGATCCTTGTCATCACAATGCTCTATTCCTTTCTCAGCGCAATGCTACGTGACCCTTGTCATCACAATGCTCCATGCGCTTGTCAGCATGATGCTCCATGACACATATCATCATAATGCACCATGCGCTTGTCATCACAGTGCTCCACAAGCTTGTCATCACAATGCTCCATAAACCTTGTCATCACAATGCTCCATGCACTTCTCATCAAAATTCTCTCTCACCACAGATATCACAATGTTACATCACTATTCGTCACAAAACTCACTCACCCCTGTTATCACAATGTTCCATGACCGCTGTCATCACAATGCTACATGCACTTATCATCACAATGTTCGATGACCCCTGACATCACAATGCTCCATAACCCCTGTCATCAAAATGTTCCATGACCCTTTTCATCATAATGCTCCATGACCTCTGACATCACAATGTTCCATAACCCCTGTCATCAAAATGTTCCATGACCCTTTTCATCAAATTGCTCCATGACCCTGTCATCACAATGCTCCCTGCCCTTCTCATCACAATGCACAACGCCCTTGTCATCAAAATGCTCCATGACTTTGTCATCACAAAGATCCATGACCCTTTGCATCACAATGCTCCATGTCATTGTCATCACAATCCTCCATGAACACTCTCATCACATTGCTCCATGTCCTTGTCATCACATAGCTCCATGACACATGTCATCAGAATGCTCCATGGCACTCTCATCACAATGCTCCATGCCCTTGCAGTCACAATGCTCCATTGCCCCTGTCATAAAAATGCTCCATGATCCCTGCCATCACGATGTTCCGTGGCCTTGTCATCACAGTGCTCCATGACACCTGTCATCACCATGCTCCATGACTTTGTCAGCAAAATGCTACATGACCTTGTCATTACAATGCTCTATGCACTTGTCATCACAATACTCCATTTCCGTTGTCATCACAATCCTCCATGAACCTTGAGAGCACATTGCTTCATGCCCTTGTCATCACAATGCTCCATGCTCCTTGAAATCAAAATGATCCATGTCCTCTGTCATCACAATGCTCCAAACACTTGTGATCCCAGTGTTCCATAACACTTGTCATCACAATGCTCAGTACACTTGTCATCACAATGCTCCCTGACACTTGTCATCAGAATGCTCTTTGAACCCTGTCATGAAAAGGCTCCATGCCTTTTTCATGACAATTCCCCATTCCGTTTTCATCACAATGTTCCGTGACCATTTTCATCAAAATGCTCCATGACTTTGTCTGAAAAATGTTCCATGACCCTTGTCATCACAATGTGCCATTCGCTTTTCATCACAACGTTCCAGAAAGTTGTCATTGCAATGCTCCATAAACCTTGTAATCACAATGCGCCATACACTTCTCTTCAAAATGCTCTCTCACCAGAGATATCACAGTGTTCCATCACTAGTTGTCACAATACTCCCTCACTACTGTAATCAAAATGTCCCATGAACCCTGTCATCACAATGCTACATCCCTTTATCATCACAATGTTCCATGACCCCTGACATCACAATATTCTATAACCCCTGTCATCAAAATGTTCCAATACACTTTCCATCATATTGCTGCATGACTCTGTCATCAAAATACTCCCTGCCCTTATCATCACAATGCACCATGCACTTGTCATCAAAATGTTCCATGACATTTGTCATCACAAAGCGCCATGACCCTTGGCATCACAATGCTCCATGTCATTGTCATCACAGTGCTCCATGAACACTCTCATCACATTGCTCCATGTCCTTGTCATCACAAAGCTCCATGACACTTGTCATCAAAATGCTCTATGCCCTTCTCATCACAATGTCACATGACCTTGTCATTATAATCCTTCATGACCCAAGTATCACAGTGTTCCATGCCCTTATCATCACAATGCTCTATGCCCACTCTCATCACAATAATCCATGAAACTTATTAGACCAATGCTCCATTCCCTTGTCATCACAATGCTCCATGCCCTTGTTATCACAAATGTCCATGACCCCTGTCATCACAATGCTCCATGCCTCCATTCATCACAATGCTTCATGACCTTTGTCATCACAATGGTCCATGCCCTCATCATCAGCAGTCTCTGTGACATATTTAACCACAATGCTCCATGAAATTTTCATCACAATGCTCTTTGACCCTTGTCATCACAATGCTCTATGCCTTTCTCAGCACAATGCTCCATGACCCTTGTCATCACAATGCTCCATGCGCTTGTCAGCACAATGCTCCATGACCCATGTCATCACAATGCACCCTGCACTTTTCATCACAGTGCTCCACAATCTTGTCACCACAATGCTCCATAAAACTTGTCATCACAATTCCCCATGCACTTCTCATCAAAATGCTCTCTCAACACTGATATCACAATATTACATCACTATTCATCAAAATACTCCCTCACACCTGTCACCACAATATTCCATGACTTCTGTCTTTGCAATGCTACATGCACATATCATCACAAAGTTCGATGACCCCTGACATCACAATGTTCCATAACCCCTGTCATCAAAATGCTCCATAACCATTTTCCTCAAAATGCTCAATGACCCCTGACATCACAATGTTCCATAACACCTGTCATCAAAATATTCCATGACCCTTTTCATCAAATTGCTCTATAACACTGTCATCACAATACTCTCTGCCCTTCTCATCACAATGAACCACGCCCTTGTCATCAAAATGCTCCATGACCTTTGTCATCACAAGGATCCATGACACTTGGCATCTCAATGCTCCATGCCATTGTCAACACAATGCTCCATGAACCCTCTAATCACAGTGCTACATGCACATTTGCATCTCAATGCTCCATGAACCCTGTCATCAAAATGCACCATGCCCATCATCATAATGCTTCAGGCTATTGTCATCACAATGAAATCAAAATATTTGATGATCTATCTCATCACAATGCTCCAAATCCTTGTGATCACAATGTTCCATAACACTTATCTTCACAATGTTCCATGACGCTCATCATCACAATTATCCATGGTCTTCTCATCACAGTGCTCCATGACCTTTGTCATCACAGTGCTCTATACACTTGTCATCACAATGCTCCCTGACACTTGTCATCAGTATGCTCCTGGAACACTGTCATGACAAAGCTCCATACCATTTTCATAACAATGATCCATGCCAATTTCATCACAATGCTCCAAGACACCAGTAATCACAGTGCTCCATGCTCTTGTCATCACAATGCCCCAAGACCCCTGTAATCACAATACTCCATGCCCCTTTTCATCTGAATGCTCCATGAGACATGTTATTACAAGGCTCCATGGTCTTTTCTTCACAATTCTCCAGGAACTTTTCATCACAGTGCTCCATTCCCTTGTCATCACAATGCTCCATGACGCATGTCCTCACAATAGTTCCTGAATATTTTCAGTCCAATTCTCCAGGAACTTCTCATCACAATGCTTCATGATCCCTATCATCACAATGCTCCATGACCACTCTCACCACAACGCTCCATGACCCCTGACAACACAGTGATCCGGGACTCTTGTCATCACAGTGCTAAATTCCCTAGTCATCACAATGCTCCATGAACATTTTCAGCCCAATGCTCCATGACACTTGTCATCAAAATGATCCATGCCCTTGCCATCCCATTGCTCCATGACCCCTGTAATCACAATGATCCGTGATGCTTCTCATCACAGTGCTCTGTGACCCTTATCATCACAAAGCTCCATGCCTGTGTCAGCAATATGCTACATGACCTTGTCATCAAAATGTTCCATTTGCTTGTCATCACAATACTCCCTTACCATTGTCATCACAATCCTCCATGAATCTTGGGATCACATTGCTTCATGCCCTTGTCATCCCAATGCTCCATGCTCCTTGAAAACAAAATGATCCATGACTTCTATCATCACAATGCTCCAAACCCTTGTGATCACAATGTTCCATAACACTTGTCATCACAACGCTCCATGATGCCTGTCATCACAATACTCCATGTCCTTTTCGTCAAAATGCTCCATGATCTTTTTCATCACAATTCTCAAAACACTTGTCATCACAATGTTCCCTGACACTTGTCGTCAGAATGCTCCTTGAAACCTGTCATGAAATGGCTTCATGCCTTTTTCATCACAATGATCCCTGTCCTTTTCATCACAATGCTCCATGCCATTGTCGTCACAATACTCCACAAGCTTGTCATCAGAATGCTCCATGACACTTGTCATCACAATGCTCCATGGCCACTGTCATCACAATGCTCCATACCCCTTGTCATTACTGTGCTCCATGACGCTCGTCATCACAATTATCAATGGTCTTCTGATCACAATGCTCTACGCCTGTGTCATCAAAATGCTCCATGACCCTTGTCATCACAATGCTCCATGGCCACTCTCATCACAATGCTCCATTCCCCTTGTCATTACAGTGCTCCATGACACTCGTCATCACAATTATCCATGGTCTTCTCATCACAAAACTCCACGCTCTTGCCATCACAATGCTCCATGCCCTGGTCATCACACTGCTCCATGTCCTCTGTCATCACAATTCTCTTCGTTCTTGGCATCACTATGCTCCATGACAGTTCTCATCACCGTGTTACATGATTTGACATCACAATTCTCTATGCACTTTTCATCGCAATGCTCGTTGACGCTTCTCATCACTATGCTCCATGCCCTTGTCAGCACAGGGCTCCATGACCCATGTCATCACAATGCACCATGTGCTTGTCATAACAATGCTCCACAACCTTGTCATCACAATGCTCCATAAAACTTGTCATCACAATGCTCCATGCACTTCTTATCAAAATTCTCTCTCACGAATGATATCAAAATGTTCCCTCACTAGTCATCAAAATACACCCACTCCCCTGTCATCACAATGGTCCACAACTCCATCATGAAAATGTTCCATGACTCCTGACATCACAATGTTCCATAACCCCTGTCATCAAAATGTTCCATGACACTTTTCATCACATTGCTCCATGACCCTGTCATCACAATGCTCCGTGCCCTTCACAAGAGAATTCACCGCACCCTTGTCATCAAAATGCTCCATGACCTTTGTCATCACAAAACTCCATGACCCTTGGCATCACAATGCTCCATGCCATTGTCATCACAATGCTCCAAAAACCTCTCATCACATCGTTCCAAGCCCTTGTCATCACAGTATCCATGATGCTTTTCATCACAATGCTCGATGCAATTCTTCTCACAATGCTCCATGTGCTTGTCATTACAATCCTCCATGAACCATGTATCACAGTGTTCCGTGCCCTTGTTATCACAATGCTCCTTGCCCCCTCTCATCACAATAATCCATGAAACATCTCAGACCAATGTTCCATGCCCTTTTCATCACAATGATCCAAGACTCCTCTAATCATAATGCTCCATGCCCCTTTTCATCTCAATGCTCCATGAACGCTGTCATCACAGTGCACCAATGTGCATCATCATAATGCTTCATGCTATTGTCATCACAATGAAATCAAAATGCTCTATGACCTCTGTCATCACAATGCTCCAAATCCTTGTGATCACAATATTCTATAACACTTATCATCACAGCTCCCCATAACGCAAGTCATCACAATTATCCATGGTCTCCTAATCACAATGCTCCATGACATTTGTCATCACAATGCTCAATAACCTTGTCATCACAATGGTCCCTGACACTTGTCATCAGTATGCTCCTTGAACCCTGTCATGACAAGGCTCCATGCCTTTTTCATCACAATGTTACATGCCCTTTTCCTCACAGTGCTCCAAGACCACTGTAATCACAATGCTCCATGCCCTTGTCATCACAAAGCTCCATGATGCATGTCATCAGAACGCTCCATGACATTCTCATCCCAATGTTCAATGCCCTTGTCATCACAATGCTCCAAGACCCCTGTAATCACAATGCTCCATGACCCTTTTCATCAGAATGCTCCATGAGACTTGTCATCACATGGCTCCATGGTCTTCTCATCACAGTGCTCCAGTACCTTGTCATCACAATGCTCCTTGACCCCTGTCATCACAATACTCCATGAACATTTTCAGCCCAATGCTGCATGACGCTCTCATCACAATGCTCCATGACCTCTGTCATAACAATGCTCCATGACCACTGTCATGACAATGCTCCATGAACCCTGACAACACAATGATCCGGGACGCTTGTCATCAAAATGCTCCATGCCTTTGTCATCCCAATGCTCCATGAACCCTTTAATCACAGTGCTCCATGACGCTTGTCATCACAGTGCTCCATGAACCTTGTCATCACAATGCCTTTGTCAGCAAAATGACACATAACCTTGTCATCACAATGCTCCATGTGCTTGTCATCACAATCCTCCATGACCCTTGGGATCATATTGCTTTATGCCCTTGTCATCTCTATCTTGCCTTTCTGGTTTTTACAGATTTTCGGATGCCCTTTTTGACCGGTGGGAAGCGACAATTCTTTGTAGTGTGGATTTGCATTGTGCGCTTGCTTGATTGGCCAAAAAGGGCCTATGCCTTTTCTCCTGAATATATTCAGGAGAAAAGTCATACGCTGTTTTTGGCCAAGTGCATCATTCTCGAAGTTGTGATGCCTTTCCTGTGCTTTAAAGGTGATTCCAATTTACCTCTTGAAATATGTTTTGTGCAATTCTGCCTCTTTTTCAAGTTCCCTTTGTTGCCTTCCCTCAACAGATTTTTGGAAGGGAGTAGTCCTTGATAACTCTGCAGGTTTTTGATTTGCTTTGCCCCTGAGCTCCAATTTTCAAATCCCATTATTGGGAGCTGACCGCAAATCCACAATTTTGCTTCAGGAACTATACTGGTTCCAGGGGTGGCTATACTGGTTCCCTCTGGGTGGCTGAGGCTTTGGTTAATTCTTCTTCCTAATGGGAATTTAGAGTGACATGTGTCCGTCCAAATGCCTACATCTACTCTCTGATTGGTTCTCCCTCTTCCCTTTCATCCTCTGCACAATTAGCAAACTGTGCGAACCAGGAGGTTATAGGGGATGACTCTCCTAAGTTGGGAGATTGATAGTAAAGTAGTTGGAATGCCAAACTGTAGCACAAGGAGAGGAAAAAGTAGGAGACTTTCAGAAACCTTTCGCCATCACAGGGTGTCCATTCTCTAGGTTTCCCATACATGTTATAACTGTAGTGATATTCCCTTCTACCTGGAAATTTGGGACCCATGGAATGGTGGCATGCATTACTACTTTAAAGGGTCTGCATTTTCTCTCCCAATCTCACCAGTCCTCTCAGTCCCAAGTGTCCAGCCTTATGTCTCATCCAGCTGTCTTTGCAGATAGGGTCATTCTAGGTTTCATCAGAACCCCTGAAGGAATTGTGTAAGAATTTCGCTGTTTTTTGTTTTGTTTTTGAAATTCATTTTTATAATGGGGTTGAGCTGATTTTCCCTGACGTGTTTATGCCGGTCTAGACACACTTGATTCCCTTACAGAGGCATATCAGTACATAGGTTTTAAGATTCTTACTAATCAGATATATTCCTCTGTGGGGAATAGGGGTTTTGAGTCCCGTTCACTGAGAAAGGTGTAGGTCTTGTCTATTCTGTATTTGGTTTATGGAATGGTACCTGTGCTAATATCAAACTCTGGTTTTATGCATCACCCCACCTCTCCTTTCCCCTTAAGGAGGCATAAGAGTGTTTTCTAAATGTGAGACGCTGCTCTCTTTCCTAATTCAGTTCATGTGTTGTGATGTTGACATTCTCTCTGTAAGTGATATCTTATGATAAGATTCTTTTTCTGTGTGACTAATTTCCCTTAGAATCATCATACCTAAATCCTCTCATTATGCTGCTACTGGCCTTATGACATTGATTTCACGTCTGAGTGATATTCCGTTGTACAAAATTACCACAAGTTCTTTATGCATTTCTCTTTTTCCTGGGATACTTTAGGTGTACCGAAGTTGAGGTTCTTGTATGCAGAGCAGCCCTAAACTTTGGGGTGCCTGTGTCTTGTTGATATTTAGTCTTCCCAAGTTATATGTCCATGAGTTGAAGTCCCCTTTGCTCGGGGGTTTTGTATTTTAGATGTTTTAGGAAACAGCATACACTTCTTCAGAGTAGCTCTTGGATATTTATACCCCACCCATCAGCGTGACTAGTCTCCCTGTTTTCCATGGCCTCTCCTGCATTTTTGATTTGTACACATTTTTTGGATGGCCTTTCTGAGCAGTGGAAATTGAGACTTCTTTATTGTGCGGATTTGCATTTCCCTCTTGCTTGGTTGGCCAAAAACTCTGTATGTGTTTTTTTCCTGAAGATATTCACGAAAGAAACACATACACCCTTTTGCCCAACTGCATCATTGTAGAAATTCTGCTGCTTTTCATATGCTTTAAATGTGAGTACAATCTACCTTTTGAAAAATGTTTCCTGCAATTCTGCCTCTCATTCAGAACCTCTTCGTTGCCTTACCTGAATATATTTTTGGACGTTGGTTATCATTTATATCTTTGCAGGTCTTTGAATTGTCTGCTCCTGAGCTCCATTTTGCAACTCGCTTTTTTTGTGAGCTGACCGCCAAACCATTGGATTGATTCCGGCCCTATTCTGGTTCTGGGGAGGCAGGCTGAGCCTTTGGTTAATTCTTCTTCCTAACGGGAAATTAGAGTGACATGTGCCTGTCAAAACTACTACAGCTAATCTCTCATTGGTTCCTCCTCTTCCCATTTATCCTCTGCAAAAATTGCAAACTGTGTGAAACAGGAGGTTAAAGGTGCTGATTCTCCAAGTGGGGAGATTGTTAGTAATGTGGCTGGAATGGCGAACCCCAGCACCAGGAGATCAAAAATGAGGTGCATTTTAGACACCTCTCCTGAGCACACGGTGTACATTCATCTCGGTTACCCAGGCATGTGTTCACTGTCAGAAGATTCCCTTGAAAGTGCAGATTTGGGATCCATGGAATGGGTACCAGGCAGTATTACTTTAAAAGGTCTGCATTTCCTCACCCAGCCTCTCTAACATCTCTTAGCGTGCATGGCTTCCAGCCTTATATATCATCCTGCTGTGGGTCTACATGTGTTCAATCCATGTTACATCGTAACCCTTCAACAAAAGTTGTAAGAATTTTTGTCTGTCTCACTGTTTTATAAATATATTTAAATTTATTTTTATATTGGTTACAGCTGATTTTCAAAGCTCTGTTTTTTGCTGCTGTACATCCACTTGATTCATGTACTGTGTGACAACAATAAATTCTTTCTCAGATGCTTATGAGTCATATGTATTATCTTCCAGTGACTTGAGTGGACTGAGTGCAGTTCTTTGAGGTACCGTGTAGGCCTTGCCAGTTATTCAATTCGGTACTTGGAATGGTATCTTTGCTAATTTCAACCTCCTGGATAATACCTCACCATTCCCCACCTTTCCCATTTAGCAGCCTTATGTCTATTTTCTACATATTTGACTATGTTTCTGTTTTGTAGTTTATTTCATGTGTAGCCATTTTTGATTCCACCTTTAAGTGACATCTTATGATATGTGTCTTTTCCTTTCTGACATGTGTCACTTAGAATGATCGTATGTAACTCCTCCAGAGTTGTTCCAACTGGCCTTATTTCATTGATTTCGGGATGAGTAATATTCCACTCTACATAAGTACCCCATCTCTTTTATCCATTTTATCCTTCCAGGGACATTTAGGTTATATCCAAGTGGAGGCCTTTTTAACAGAGAGGTGGTAAACGTTGGAGTGCCTGTTTTCTGTCATTTTTTTTCCCAAGGTATACGCCCATGAGTGCAAGTGCCCTATGCTCTGTAGCTCAGTTTTCAGATGTTTTAGCAAACACAATACACTTCTCCAGAGTGGCCGTTGGCAAATTACATTTCCACTATCAGCCTCACACGGCTCCCTTTTCTCCTCACCCTGTCCTGCATTTCTGGTGTTTACACTTTATGTGGATGGCCCTTCTGACTGATGTGAAGTGATACATTTTGTAGTATTGATTTCCAGTGCCCACCTGTTTGGTTGGATAAAAAGTGTGAATGGCCTTTACTTGACTATATTCAGAAAAAATATGCATACGTCATTTTGGGCCAACTGCATCATTGGCGATGTTCAGCCCCTTTTCTTGTGCTTTAATGGGGAGTCCTTTCTACCTCTTCAAATCTGTTTCCTGCCACACCACCTTGCTTACAAGTCCTTTTCTGTGACTTACCTCAAGACATTTTTTCAACAATAGATATTTTCAACTCTGCAGTTTCATGAATTTTAGTGCCCCTGATTTCCATTTTTCAACTTGTGTTTTTGGAAACTGGACACAAAACAGCAGGATTTCCTCTAGCCCTATTCTGTTTCCGTGGGCAATTCTAGCCTTTGATGAATTTGTCTTCCGGATTGGAAATTAGAGTGGCATGTGCCTATCCGAACACCTAAGACTTGTCTCTAAATTTTTCTCATCCTTCCACTTCATCCTCTGGACAAATTCCAAACTGTGTGCAACAGGATGTTGACGGTGCTGATATCCCCAAGTAAGGAGATTGTTAGGAAAGATGCTGGAGGGGTGATCCCGAGCACCAGGTGATGAGGAGATGAGGTGCCTTTTCCAAACTCTTTCCGATCAAACGGTGTACCATCCTCTAGGTGTGACAGGCATGTTTTAGCTGTAGGAAGGTTCCCGTGCATGGAAGGAGAACACCAGGGATTTTTCCAAATCAGTGCCTCCCCGAACCCCAAACTGTGGAATTTTTAAGCTACGGCTACACGTATGTCCATTAAGGGCCTTGGGAAATAGGCAGAGCCCAAACTTTAGATGATTGAAATCTTCAGGTTCAGAAGCGCTCACCATCGGCCTTGCTTAGGTTACATTTTATCTGTCATTGATAGATGATGTCAATAAAAATATCGATTATTTTTCAGATTATTTCCCCTTATAGGTTATTGCAAAATATTCAGTGTAGTTCCCTGTGCTATACAGTAGTTCCTTGTTGATGATCTATTTTATACATAGCAGTGTGTATGTGTTAATCCCAAACTGTTAATTTATCCCTTCTCCTACCTTTCCCCTTTGGTAATAATAAATTATAAGATTTTATACTTCTCAGAAATGGGGGAGCTGAAAGAGAGGTATCCTTTTCAATGGAAAAGCATTCTAAACAAGATTGAAGCTTCAGCCAAGAGTATTCGATGTACATCCATGGAAATAAATCACTTCATTTCTCTAATGTTGACCTGACAAATAAGACAGACGTCTTCACTGAACTTGCTTATAGTAAAGTGATGGAAATATCAAATGTAAGTCTTAGAAAAATCTTATTTTACCCGAGCATTATACACTGCTCTATGTTAACTACAGTTTGGCTCACACATCTGTTCAATGAAGTTACAAAGTTCTCAATTTCTGTTACTGATCATCCAGAGGGGACCCAACAGGAGTCCCCGTGCCCAGTGTCATTGGAGCCAACAGATCAAGACTGAGTTTGGTTCAGAAGAAAAGGAAACATTATTTTGAAAACCGAATGGAGAGGTGAGAGTGTGCACTCCCCCATGGGCTGTGGGCTGGGATGCTGAGTAGGGATCCCGGCAGCGTCAGTGGGAGTTAGGGGATGGAGCTCTCGAGGGCTGGGTTGGCTGCAGCTCAGGCTCTAAGCCGTGCAGTCTGCATGGGACTCCGCTAGCTGAGGTGTCGACCCAGCCATTCTGCACTAGAAAGTCGGGTCTGAAGTGCCGGGTGTGGGACCTCTGCTTGCGGAACCCTAGGAGCATGTGAAATTAGACAAAGCACAAAGGAAAAACAGGTTAGACTTTATTTTATTGCCCAGATTCTCTTTTTATCTCCCAGGAATTTTTAATGAACGTTGCCAGAGACGAACACCTCCTCTGCTTTTTGTTCCGTTCCTCATTCTTCGGGTGTTGAGGGTGCAGACCCCTCTTTTGTAACTGCTTCATGCTGTGGTGGCAGCCCTGATACCTGGGGGGAGGGGCAAAAGGTCTCCCCACCAGCCTCCAGGTGAGGTTGATTGTCCCAAAGCCTCCTGCCTCACTTCTCGTCCGCCTGAGCACCAGCATTGGAAGTGTTATAGATTCTAATGACCTTTAAGTGTCCAGGAAAGAGATGCGCAGAGATGCTGTGGTGGCAGGTTTCACCCCACCCCACATTTGTTCTGTGACATTAGGCTGACGTTTTTTGCCAGCCTAGATGCTCTGACCAGTAGTCTGTGCTTTCTTTAATTAGGTCCCTGAATTAATGTACAAACAGCACCATGTGTCAGAGCCCTGCCTGTGCAACTCCCAGACAGTCCAGGGTCAGTGGTTATCCAGGACCATGACGTCCACTGAGTCAATGGCCTTTAGAAGTAGCCAGCAGTCCAGCCGGTCATATTGGCCACCATCACCGTGGTGTCTGTAGGGTTTTCTATAGTGAAAGCGTGATATATGTTTCCCCCGCCAAGCTTATTAGCTCCCCTCTGGGTGCAGTAAGTCCTGCAAGCAGTAGTCTGCTCTTTCGGGGCACAGTCTTGTTGTTTTCTGAGAGAAACTCCAGGTCAAGTGATGGTCACACGAGTCATCTTGGGGGCCTGTTGCTGCCATTTGTCTCTCCGGAGGTTGGAGTTGGAGGGCCTCCTCACTCGAGGTCAGTGTGTCCACAGAGCTACCCCTGCAACTTCAGGACATGATGGGTGGTTAGGATCACCACGTGGGGTCCTATTCCCTTAGGAGGGAGCTGGCCTTGTGGGCTGCTGATTTCCAGCTTTTTAGATACCCCAGTATCCTGGCCTGATGAGTCGGTGGGCAAAGCCCTTGGTGACCATAGTTTATCATACCTGAAGGGCATTCTTGTGTTGCTCCATTTCAAGTGGTCCCAGTTTTTGCACTAAGGCTCCAAGGGCGATTAACATTTCACCGGGTATGTAAAGGTCAAAGGGTTTAGCTAAATTAGCGAGTTCCTGGGCAAGGAACTGAATTGACTGCTCTTTCCATTCTTGAAAGGCTGCTTCTGGATTCTATTCAAAAGGATCATCATCTTTTCGTGTCAGTGTTTCATGTAGAGGCCCAGTTATTAGACTGTAGTTAGGGATCCAGATGCAGAAAACCTTGGCCTCCCCAGGAACCCTTAAGCGGTCTTCTAGTTTTAGAAGAGGTAAGGCTGCAAATGGCTTCTTCCCTATCCTGGGATGCGTTTCTCCAAATATCTGTGAGAATGAAGCCCAGGCAAGTCACCTGAGCCTGTGATATTTGAGCCTTTTTCTTGGACACCTTCTATCCTTTCTTGGCTAGGTAGTTCCGAGGCGTCTTTAGTAGGCCTGGCAATCAGAATGTCATCTGCATATTGAAGAAGGATTCCCTTTTACAGAGGTAGAACGTTTAGGTTTTTAGAGGACATTTCCCCAATGATGGTGTGGGGATTTTTGAACCATTGGGGCAGGACGGCCCAGCATTATTGCTCGTGTTGCATGTTGTGTCCTGCCACACACAAGCCAAAAATTCTTGTGACTGTGAGATGAATGGAATACAGAAGAAGACATCATTGAAGTGTAATACAGAATGCCATGTCCTGGTGGATGGTAGAATGAGCAGCAGGGTGTAGGAAATAGGAGCTACTGGATGTATATCCTCGGTGGCTTCACTTACTGTCCTGATGTCCTTTACCAGGTCTCCAGCAGCCCATGGGGTTCTCGTGGTTAGGCCAATCCCAGGATACGGAGCTCACCTGGGCTGGATCCCGCACCCCACAGCCCACGGGGCTCTCGTGTTCAAGTCCCTCCCAGGGTATGGAGATCACCTGTGCAGCTACCCAGCAGCCCATGGGGCTCTCATAGTCAGGTCCCTCCCAGGATACGGAGCTCCCCTGGGCAGGTACCCCAGCAGGGCTGGACACATAGGAACTGTGCACATAGCCCACCTTGCAGAGAATCCCCAGCTCACCTGTCACTCACAGCTGACACAGAACACCTCAGAGCAGGACTTGAACTAACAAACAGCAGCTCTGACAGGTCTGTGACCCTGGCTATCACTCTGTGCAGCCTCTCTCTGCCTGGTCTTCCAGACACTTCCACTGCAGCCAGGGCACCAGGCCTCTGTCTCCACCCACCATCACTCCTCTCCCTGACTCCTGGGTTCCTCTCATTAGGATAGGGTCTTCTTGAAGTTGTTTTCCACTCATGGACCAGATAAAATGATAAGAAAACAAGCCGCAGCTGCAGCCCCTTGTCTATCCTGACTCTCAAGGCCCACACCTGTTCCTTGGGACTGACCCGTTTAGCAAGGTTCATTTTCTGCAACTGTGAGCCCCTGAGGGGTGAGGATTGGCTGATTTGGGCAGCCTGACACTGCCTGCCAGCCCCCCCCCACAGGTGTGCCTGGGTTGAGGTCAATATAAACACCTCTCCAGTCAGCAAGAGCCCCTGTAGCTGTGACTGACGCCATATTCTCTGCCCCGTCAGCAGTTTCGGGGCTGGGGTGGTGGGAGGGAGGGACGGGCCGTGGCTTTGTGGGTGGCGCAGTGTGAGTGGGGCTCTGCTGGATTTTCTGCAGGAGTTGCCAGGCTGCCACCTGCTAAAGAAGAGGATGTGTCACCCATACCTGCCACTGGAATTTCTCCCCAGGCAGAGGTGAGGAAGTAAAAAACAGTGGAGGCTGTGGCAGGAGGGGTATCTCAGGCAGGGAAATGAAAAGCTTCCAGAAGAGCATCTGGGTCCAGGACCATCCTGACTGGCCTGCAGGCACCAAGTCGGCCTGCGTGCTCTCGCTAGTGTGGCTCCACAGCCCTTCCTCTTGGCTTGCAAGTGCTTGTACATATTCAGGTGTTTTACCTGGAAAGGGTGGGAAGAGTTCAGCTGCAGCAGGACTGGGGCTCAGCTCACATTTACTCACAGACGCCTCGACACAGTCCCCCAGCTTTGCAATGAGGATGCTCCTTGTGGGGGAGAGCGCTGCTGACAGCATGGGAGACGATTTCCCACCTCTGACCAACTTAAGAATTTTTTACCACTGGAGCAAGTGCCCTGATACGATTTTCCTCTGTATAACTGGTGAGTTCTGTTTTTTTTCTTTCTTTTTTTCTTTTTGGTTCAAGTTAGATTTTATTTATTCCTCTTTTTTTTAATTTGGAGATATAAACATGGAAATAATGCATTAATATAAAGACGTCTATAGGAAGGGAAACACATTTTTTCTGTTTTATTTTATTAAATGTTATTTATTTATTTTTAATTTTTTTAAATTTATTTCTTTTATACAGCAGGTTCTTATTGGATATGTATTTTATTTCTTTTTTTTTTTTTTTTTTTTTTTTTTTTTTGCTGTACGCGGGCCTCTCACTGCTGTGGCCTCTCCCGTTGTGGAGCACAGGCTCCGGACACACAGGCTCCGCAGCCATGGCTCGCGGGCCCAGCCGCTCCACGGCATGTGGGATCTTCCGGGATCGGGGCACGAACCCGTGTCCCCTGCTTCGGCAGGCGGACTCTAAACCACTGCGCCACCAGGGAAGCCCCCTGGATATGTATTTTATACATATATGTGTGCACATGTGAATCCCAGGCTCCCAATCCATCCCGCCACCACCCTCACATGGCGTTCCCTCCTTGGTGTCCATATGTTTGTTCTCTACATCTGTCTCTATCTCTGCCCTGCAAACTGGTTCATCTGTACCATTTTTCTAGGTTCCACATATATGCATTAATATACAATATTTGTTTTTCTCTTTCTGACTTACTTCACTCTGTATGACAGTCTCTAGATCCATCGAGGTCTCTACAAATGACCCAATTTCATTCCTATGTATGGCTGAGTAATATTCCGTTGTATATATGTACCACGTCTTTATCCATTCGTCTGTCTGTGGGCACTTAGGTTGCTTTCATTACCTGTCTATTGTAAATAGTGCTGCAGTGAACATTGTGGTGAATGTGTCTTTTTGATTTATGGTTTTCTCTGGGTATATGCCCAGTAGTGGGATTGCTGGATTATATGGTAATTCTATTTTTAGTTTTTTAAGGAACCTCCATACTGTTCTCCATAGAGACTGTATCGATTTACATTCCCAACAATAGTGGAAGAAGGTTCCTTTTCTCCACACCCTCTCCAGCATTTGTTGTTTGTAGATTTTCTGATGATGCCCATTCTAACAGGTGTGACGTGATACCTCATTGTAGTTTCGATTTCCATTTCTCTAATAATTAGTGATGTTCAGCAGATTTTCATGTGCGTACTGGCCATCGCTCTGTCTTCTTGGAAAAAATGTCTATTTAGATCTTCCATTTTTGTATTGGGTTGTTTGTTTTATTAATATTGAGCTGCATGAGCTGTTTATATATATTGGAGATTAATCATTTGTCCATTGATTCGTTTGCAAATATTTTCTGCCATTCTGAGGGTTGTCTTTTCGTCTTGCTTGTAGTTTCCTTCGCTTTGCAAAAGCTTTTACATTTCATTAGGTCCCATCTGTTTAGTTTTCTTTTTTATTTCATTACTATAGGAGGTGGATCAAAAAAGATCTTGCTCTGATTTACGTCAGAGTATCCTTCGTAAGTTTTCCTCTCAGAGTTTTATACTGTCTGGTCTTACATTAAGGTCTCTAATCCATTTTGAATATATTTTTATGTATGGTGTTGGGGAGTGTTCTAATTTCATTATTTTACATGTAGCTCTCCATATTTCCCAGCACCAATGATTGAAGAGACTGTCTTATCTCCATTGTATAGTCTTGCCTCCTTTGTCATAGATTAGTTGACCATAAGTGTGTAGGTTTATCCTTGGGCTTTTTTTTTTTTTCCTTTTACACGTTTATTGAAGTATAATTGCTTTACAATGGAGTGTTCCTTTCTGCCATCTAACAAAGTGAATCAGCTATACATATACAAATATCACCAGATCCCCTCCCTCTTGCATCTCCCTCCCACACTCCATATCCCACCCCTTTATGTGGTCACAAAGCACCGAGCTGATCTCCCTGTTCTATGTGGCTGCTTCCCAGTACCTATCGGTGTTACATTTGGTAATGTATTTATGTCCATGCCACTCTCTCACTTCGTCCCAGCTTACCCATCCCCTTTCCGCTGTCCTCAAGTCCTTTCTCTATGCCTGTGTCCTTAATCCTGTCTTGCCACTAGGTTCTTCAAAATCTTTTTTTTTCTTCATTAGATTCCGTATATCTCTGTTAACATACAGTATTTGTTTTTCCCTTTCTGACTTACTTCACTGTGTAGGACAGATTCTAAGTCCATCCACCTCAGTACAAAAAACTCAGTTTTGCTTCTTTTTATGTTTGAGTAATACTCCATTGTATATATGTGCCAGATCTTCTTTAAATATTCATCTATCGATGGACACTTAGGCTGCTTCCATGTCCTGACTATTGTAAATAGAGCTGCAATGAACATTTTTCTACATAACTCTTTTTGAATTATGGTTTTCACAAGGCAAATGCCCAGTAGTTGGATTGTTGTGTCATATGGTACTTCTATTGTTAGTTATTTAAAGGAACCTCCATACTGTTCTCCCTAGTGCCCATATCAATTTACATTCCCACCCACAGTGCAAGTGTGTTCCCTTTTCTCCACTAAAGGCCTCTCCAGCATTTATTGTTTTGTAGATTTTTTTTGATGATTGCCACTCTGACTGCTGTGAGGTGATACCTCACGGTAGTTTTGATTTGCATTTCTCTAATGATTAGTAATTTTCAACATCCTTTCATGTGTTTCTTGGTAATCTGTATATCTTCTTTGAAGAAATGTCTATTTAGGTCTTCTGCCCGTTTTTGGATTGGGTTGTTTGTTTTTGTGATATTGAGCTACATGAGGTGCTTGTAAAGTTTGGAGATTAATCCTTTGTCAATTGCTTCATTTGAAAATATTTTCTCCCATTCTGAGGGTTGTTTTTGCATCTTGTTTATGTTTTCCTGTACTGTGTAAAAGCTTTTAAGTTTCATTATGTCCCATTTGTTGATTTCTGTTTTTATTTCCATTTCTCTAGGAGGTGGGTCAAAAAGGATCTTGCTGTGATTTATGTCATAGAGTGTTCCGCCTATGGTTTCCTCTAAGTTTTTTATAATGTCTGGTCTTATATTTAGATCTCTAATCATTTTAGAGTTTATTTTTGTGTATAGTGTTATGGAGTGTTCTAATTTCATTCTTTTATGTGTAGGGGTCCAGGTTATCCAGCACCAATTACTGAAGAGCCTGTCTTTCCTCCATTGTATATCCTTAGCTCCTTTGTCATAGATGAGATAGCCATAGGTATGTAGGTTTATCTCTGGGCTTTCTGTCCTGTTCCATTGATCTGTGTTTATGCCAATCTACATACACTTGATTCCATTATGCAGACATATAAATACATAGGTTTCAAGTTTATTACCAGTCAGATATATTCCTCTTCAGTGAATAGGGTGTTTTGTGTCCTGTTCATTGAGAAAGGAGTAGGTCTTGTCTATTACATATTTGGTATATGGAATGGGATCTGTGCTAATTTCAAACTCTGCTTTTACACATCACCCACGTCACCTTTCCCCTTAAGGAGGCATAAGTGTGTTTTCTAAATGTGTAACTCTGTTCACATTTGAAATTCAGTTCATGTGTAGCCATGTTTACATTCCCTCTATAAGTGATATATTACAATAATTTTTTTTTCTTTGTGGCTCATTTCACTTAGCATCATCATACCTAAAGCCACTCATTAAGCTGCTATTGGCCTTATGACATTGATTTTATGTCTGAGTGACATTCCATTGTATATAAGTACCACAACATCTATATCCATTTTCTTCCCTTTCCTGGGATATTTAAAGTGTACCGAAGTCGAGGTTCTTGTAAACAGAGCAGCCCTAAAGTTTGGGCTGGCTGTGTGTTGTGGATTTTTAGTTTTCACAAAATACACGTCCATGAGTGGAAGTGTGCTATGCTCTGTAGCTCTGTTTTAGAAAACAACATACAGTTCTCCAGAGAGGCTGTTGGCAATTTACATCCTGTCCATCGGCATAACCAGACTCCCTTTTCTCCATGGCTTGTCCTGCATTTGTGGTTTTTACACTATTTGTGGATGGCCCTTTTGACTGGAGGTAAGGGACACTTCTATGTAGTGTGGATTTGCAATGCCTGATGGCTTGCTTGCCCAAAAAGGGTGTATGCATTTTTTCCCGAATATATTCAAGAAAATACACATACTCCCTTTTCGGCCAAGGGCAAAATTGTCGAAGTTCTGTCACTTTTCATGTGCTTTAAAGACAACTCCAATCTACCTCTTGAAATCTGTTTCCTTCAATTCTGCCTTGCATTCAAATCCTCTTCACTGCCTTACCTCAATATATTTCTGGATGATAGTTGTCCTTTATAACTCTGCAAGTTTGTGAATTGCTGTGCCCCTGATTTCTCTTTTTCAACTGTCCTCTTTGTGAGCTGGCTGCAATACCGCAGGATGGCTGTAGGCCCTAGTCTGTTTCTGGGGTGTCAGGCTGAGCCTTTGGTTAATTCTTCTTGATGATGGGAACCTAGAGTGACATGTGCCCATCCAAACACCTACAGCTAATCTCTCATTTGATTCCGCTCTTCCTGTTCATCCTCTGCACAATTTGCAAACGGTGCATAACAGGAGGGTAAAGGCGCTGACACTCCAAGTGGGGGGATTTTTAGTAATGCAGATGGAATGGCGAAGCCGAGCATGACAAAAGAAAAATGAGGTACCTTTTAGAAAACTTTCCCAATTACACAGTGTACCATCCACTGGGTTTCCCAAGCATGCTTTAACTGTAGGAAGATTCCCTTAAACTTGGAGAGTTGGGACCACTAGAATGGGTAGTACACAGTATTGCTCTAAGTGGTGTTCTTTTGCTCACACAACCTCAACAATCTTGTCAGCTCCAAGTGTCCAGCTTTATGTCTCATCCAGCTGTGGGTGTAAAGGTGGACAATCCAGGTTGCATCACAGGCCCTGAACGTAATTCTTAAGGCTTTCCCTCTGTTTCGCTGTTTTTGCATTTTGCTTTTGAAATTTATTTTTATAAGGGTATTTAGCTGAATTTCAGTGCTGTGTTCATGCCGTTAAACACACACATGACTCCTTTATGGAGATATGATAATACATATGTTTTAAAATTCTTGGAGTCAGATATATTCCTCTGCAATGAATAGGGGGTGTTGAGTCGAGTTCATGGTGCGGGGAGTAGGTGATGTCTATTACAAACTTGGTTTATGTAACGGTATCTGTGCTAATTTAAAACTGTGGTTTTATGCATGAACTCACCTCACCTTTCCCGATAAGAAGGCAGAATATTGTTTTCTAAGTGTGTGCCTCTGTTGTGTTTGTAATTCAGTTCATTCGTAGCCAAGTGTACATTCCCAAAATAGTGATATCTTATGATAAGTTTTGGTACTCTGTTATCTTTCCTAACTCAGTTCATATGTAGCCATGTTTACAGGATCTTCATAAGTGATATCTTATGATAAGTTTCTTTTTCTGTGTGACTTATTTCACTTAGAATCATCGTACCTGAATCCACTCATTTTGCTGCTACTGGCCTTATGACATTGATTTCATGGCTGAGGGGTATTCCATCGTATGTAAGTAACACAATTTTTTGAACCATTTTAATCTTTCCTGGGATATTTATGTTGTACGCAAGTTGAGGTTCTTGTAAGCAGTGCAGCCCTAAACTTTGGGGTGGCTCTGTCTTATTGATTTTCAGTTTTCCCAAGGTATATTCCCTAGACTGGAAGTGCCCTTGGCTCTGTAGCTCGGTTGTTTACTTGTTTATGGAACACAATGCACTCGTCCAGTGAGGCAGTTGGCAATTTATATCCCGCCCATCAGCATAACAAGGCTCCGTGTTCTCCAGGGCCTGTCTTGCCTTTCTGCTTTTTATAAATTTTGTAGATGTGCATTTTGACTGGTGAGAAGTGATACTTCTTTGGAGTGCAGATTTGCATTGCCCGCTTGCTTGTTTGGCCAAAAAGGGCGTATGGGTTTTCCCTTGAATATATTCATGAAAAAACGCATACGCCCTTTTTGGCCAAGTGCATCATTGTCGAAGTAGTGCCCCTCTTCCTGTGCTTTAAAGGCGATTCCAACGTACCTATGGTAATCTGTTTCCTGCTATGCTGCCTCGCTTTCATGTCCGCCTCGTTGCCTTCCCTCAACAGATTATTGGACGATAGTTGTCCTTTATTACTCTGCCAGTTTGTGAAGTGCTGTGCCCCAGAGCTCCATTTTTTTACTCGTTTTTTGTGAGCTGAATGCAAGTCCAAAATTTTGGTTCAGGAACTCTACTGGTTCCCGGTGGGTGGCGGAGACTTTGGTTAATTCTTCTTCCAACCGGGATATAAGAGTGACATGTGCCCGCCCAAATGCCTAACAGCTACGCTCTCATTGGTTCTCCCTCTTCCCTTTTATCCTCTGCGAAATTGGCAACCTGTGTGAACCAGGAGGTTAAAGTGGCTGTCTCTCCAAAATGGGTGATTGATAGAAAAGCAGTTGGAAATTCAAACTGGAGCACCAGGAGAGAGAGTATTAGGTGAGTTTTAGAAACCTTTCGTATTCACACTGTGTCCATTCTCTAGGTTTCCCGTACATGTTATATCTGTAGTAATATTCCCTTCAACCTGGAGAGTTGGGACCCATGGAATGGGTGCCATGCATTATTGCTTTAAACGGTCTGCATTTGCTCACCCAATCTCACCAATCCTCTCAGTCCAATGTGTCCAGCCTTAAGCCACATCCAGCTGTCGTTGTAGATAGGGTCATTCCAGGTTTCATCAGAGACCCTGAAGGAATTGTAAAGAATTTCCCTTTTTTTTGTTTTTCAAATTCCTTTTTATATTGGGTTTGAGCTGATTCTCGCTGCCATGTTTATGCCAGTCTAGACACACTTGATTCCCAAAAAGAGACATATCAGTACATAGGTTTTAAGATTCTCACTACTCAGATATATTCCTCTGTGGGAAATATGGTGTTTTGAGTCCCTTTCACTGAGGAAGGTGTAGGTCTTGTCTATTCCATACTTGGTTCTTGGAACGGTACGTGTGCTTATATCAAACACTGGGATTATGCATCACCCCACCTCTCCTTCCCCCTTAAGCAGGCATAAGAGTGTTTTCTAAATGTGAGACTCTCTTCTCTTTCCTAACTCAGTTCATGTGTAGCCATGTTTACAGGATCTTCATAAGTGATATCTTATGATAAGTTTCTTTTTCTGTGTGACTTATTTCACTTAGAATCATCGTACCTGAATCCACTCATTTTGCTGCTACTGGTCTTAAGACATTGATTACATGGCTGAGGGATATTCCATCGTATGTAAGTACCACAATTTTTTGAACCATTTTTATATTTCCTGGGATATTTAAGGTGTACCCAAGTTGACGTTCTTGTAAGCAGTGCAGGCCTAAATTTGGGGGTGGCTCTGTCTTATTGATATTCAGTTTTCCCAAGGTATATTCCCTAGACTGGAAGTGCCTTTGGCTCTGTAGCTCTGTTGATTACTTGTTTTAGGGAACACAATGCACTCCTCCAGAGAAGCAGTTGGCAATTTACATCCCGCCCATCAGCATAACAAGGCTCCCTGTTCTCCAGGGCCTGTCTTGAATTTCTGGTTTTTACCCTTTTTGTGGATGTCCCTTTGGACCGGTGGGAAGTGATACTTCTTTGTAGTGCAGACTTACATTGTCCGCTTGCTTGCTTGGCCAAAATGGGCGTATGCGTTTTCTCCTGAATATACTCAGGAAAAAACGCATACGCCCTTTTTGGACAAGTGCATCATTGTCGAAGTTGTGCCCCTCTTCCTGTGCTTTAAAGGCGATTCCAACATACCTCTTGAAATATGTTTCCTGCTATTCTGCCTCACATTCAAGTCTGCCTCGTTGCCTTCCCTCAACAGATTTTTGGTTGATAGTTGTCCTTTATTACTCTGTCAGTTTGTGAATTGCTCTGCCCTATAGCTCCATTTTTTAAGTCGTTTTTTTGAGCTGAACGCAAGTCCCATATTTTGGTTTAGGACCTATACTGGTTCCCGGTGGGTGGCTGAGACTTTGGTTAATCCTTCTTCCTCCCGGGAAATAAGAGTGACATGTGCCCGTCCAAATGCCTAACAGCTACTCTCTCTTTGGTTCTCCCTATTCGCTTTCATCCTTTGCCAAATTGGCAACCTGTGCGAACCAGGAGGTTAAAGGTGCTGTCTCTCCAAGTTGGGAGATTGATAGTAAAGCAGTTAGAAAGTGAAACTGGAGCACCAGGAGTGGGACTATTCGTTGAGATTTAGAAACCTTTCGTATTCACAGTGTGTGCATTCTCTAGGATTCCCATACATACTATAGCTGTAGTAATATTCCCTAAAACCTGGAGAGTTGGGACCCATGGAATGTGTGCCATGCATTATTGCTTTAAAGGGTCTGCATTTGCTCACGAATCTCACCAATCCTCTCAGTCCCATGTGTCCAGCCTTATGCCACCTCCAGCTGTCGTTCTACATAGGGTCATTCCAAGTTTCATCAGAGAGCCTGAAGGAATTGTAAAGAATTTTGCTGTTTTTTTGTTTTGTTTTTGAAATTCCTTTTTATAGTGGGTTTGAGCTGATTCTCGCTGCCATCTTTATGCCAGTCTACACACACTTGATTCCCTTACAGAGACATATCAATACATAGGTTTTATGATTCTTACTAGTCAGATATATTCCTCTGCGGGAAATATGGGGTTTTGAGTCCCTTTCACTGAGGAAGGTGTAGGTCTTGCCTATTCCATAGTTGGGTTTTGGAACGGTACCTGTGCTTATATCAACCTCTGGTTTTATGCATCACCCCACCTCTCCTACCCCCTTAAGCAGGCATAAGAGTGTTTTCTAAATGTGAGACTCTCTTCTCTTTCCTAACTCAGTTCATGTGTAGCCATGTTTACAGGACCTTCATAAGTGATATCTTATGATAAGTTTCTTTTTCTGTGTGACTTATTTCACTTACAATCATCGAACCTGAATCCACTCATTTTGCTGCTACTGGTCTTATGACATTGATTTCATGGCTGAGGGATATTCCATCATATGTAAGTACCACAATTTTTTGAACCATTTTTATCTTTCCTGGGATACTTAAGGTGTCCCCTATTTGAGGTTCTTGTAAGCAGTGCATTCCTAAATTTTGTGGTGGCTCTGTCTTATTGATTTTCAGTTTTCCCATGGTATATTCCCTAGACTGGAAGTGCCCTTGGCTCTGTAGCTCTGTTGTTTACTTGTTTTAGGGAACACAATGCACTCCTCCAGAGAGGCAGTTGGCAATTTACATCCCGCCCATCAGCATAACAAGGCTCCCTGTTCTCCAGGGCCTGTCTTGAATTTCTGGTTTTTACCGTTTTTGTGGATGTCCCTTTGGACCGGTGGGAAGTAATACTTCTTTGTAGTGCAGACTTACATTGTCCGCTTGCTTGCTTGGCCAAAATGGGCGTATGCGTTTTCTCCTGAATATACTCAGGAGAAAACGCATACGCCCTTTTTGGACAAGTGTATCATTGTCGAAGTTGTGCCCCTCTTCCTGTGCTTTAAAGGCGATTCTAACATACCTCTTGAAATCTGTTTCCTGCTATTCTGCCTCACTTTCAAGTCCGCCTCGTTGCCTTCCCTCAACAGATTTTTGGATGATAGTTGTCCTTTATTACTCTGTCAGTTTGTGAATTGCTCTGCCGTATAGCTCCATTTTTTAACTCGTTTTTTTGAGCTGAACGCAAGTCCCATATTTTGGTTTAGGACCTATACTGGTTCCCGTTGGGTGGCTGAGACTTTGGTTAATTCTTCTTCCTCCCGGGAAATAAAAGTGACATGTGCCCGTCCAAATGCCTAACAGCTACTCTCTCTTTGGTTCTCCCTCTTCCCTTTCATCCTTTGCCAAATTGGCAACCTGTGCGAACCAGGAGGTTAAAGGTGCTGTCTCTCCAAGTTGGGAGATTGATAGTAAAGCTGTTAGAAAGTGAAACTGGAACACCAGGAGAGGGACTATTCGTTGAGATTTAGAAACCTTTCGTATTCACAGTGTTTCCATTCTCTAGGTTTCCCATACATGTTATAGCTGTAGTAATATTCCCTACAACCTGGAGAGTTGGGACCCATGGAATGGGTGCCATGCATTATTGCTTTAAAGGGTCTGCATTTGCTCACGAATCTCACCAATCCTCTCAGTCCCATGTGTCCAGCCTTATGCCACCTCCAGCTGTCGTTCTAGATAGGGTCATTCCAAGTTTCATCAGAGACCCTGAGGAATTGTAAAGAATTTTGCTGTTTTATTGTTTTGTTTTTGAAATTCCTTTTTATAGTGGGTTTGAGCTGATTCACACTGCCATCTTTATGCCAGTCTACACACACTTGATTCCCTTATGGAGACATATCAATACATAGGTTTTAAGATTCTTATTAGTCAGATATATTCCTCTGCGGGAAATATGGGGTTTTGAGTCCCTTTCACTGAGGAAGGTGTAGGTCTTGTCTATTCCATACTTGGTTTTTGGAACGGTACCTGTGCTTATATCAACCTCTGGTTTTATGCATCACCCCACCTCTCCTTCCCCTTTAAGCAGGCATAAGAGTGTTTT
Organism: Mesoplodon mirus; assembly: GCF_964341445.2. Classification (NCBI taxonomy): domain Eukaryota; kingdom Metazoa; phylum Chordata; class Mammalia; order Artiodactyla; family Ziphiidae; genus Mesoplodon; species Mesoplodon mirus. The sequence continues at coordinate 398,152 of NW_028295653.1, read as the reverse complement.
CTAAATGTGAGACTCTCTTCTCTTTCCTAACTCAGTTCATGTGTAGCCATGTTTACAGGATCTTCATAAGTGATATCTTATGATAAGTTTCTTTTTCTGTGTGACTTATTTCACTTACAATCATTGTACCTGAATCCACTCATTTTGCTGCTACTGGTCATATGATATTGATTTCATGGCTGAGGGATATTCCCTAGTACGTAAGTAACACAACTTTTTCAACCATTTTTATATTTCCTGGGATATTAAGGTGTACCCAAGTTGAGGTTCTTGTAAGCAGTGCAGGCCTAAATTTGGGGGTGGCTCTGTCTTATTGATTTTCAGTTTTCCCAAGGTATATTCCCTAGTCTGGAAGTGCCCTTGGCTCTGTAGCTCTGTTGTTTATTTTTTTAGGGAACACAATGCACTCCTCCAGAGAGGCAGTTGGCAATTTACATCCCGCCCATCAGCATAACAAGGCTCCCTGTTCTCCAGGGCCTGTCTTGAATTTCTGGTTTTTACCCTTTTTGTGGATGTCCTTTTTGACCGGTGGGAAGTGATACTTCTTTGTAGTGCAGACTTACATTTTCCGCTTGCTTGCTTGGCCAAAATTGGCGTATGCGTTTTCTCCTCAATATACTCAGGAGAAAACGCACACGCCCTTTTTGGACAAGTGCATCATTGTCGAAGTTGTTCCCCTCTTCCTGTGCTTTAAAGGTGATTCCAACGTACCTCTTGAAATCTGTTTCCTGCTATTCTGCCTCGCATTCAAGTCCGCCTCGTTGCCTTCCCTCAACAGATTTTTGGATGATAGTTGTCCTTTATTACTCTGCCAGTTTGTGAATTGCTCTGCCCTATAGCTCCATTTTTTAACTCGTTTTTTGTGAGCTGAACGCAAGTCCCATATTTTGGTTTAGGAACTATACTGGTTCCCGGTGGGTGGCTGAGACTTTGGTTAATTCTTCTTCCTCCCGGGAAATAAGAGTGACATGTGCCCGTCCAAATGCCTAACAGCTACTCTCTCTTTGGTTCTCCCTCTTCCCTTTCATCCTTTGCCAAATTGGCAACCTGTGCGAACCAGGAGATTAAAGGTGCTGTCTCTCCAAGTTGGGAGATTGATAGTAAAGCAGTTAGAAAGTGAAACTGGAGCACCAGGAGAGGGACTATTCGTTGAGATTTAGAAACCTTTCGTATTCACAGTGTTTTCATTCACTAGGTTTCCCATACATTTTGTAGCTGTAGTAATATTCCCTAAAACCTGGAGAGTTGGGACCCATGGAATGGGTGCCATGCATTATTGCTTTAAAGGGTCTGCATTTGCTCACGAATCTCACCAATCCTCTCAGTCCCATGTGTCCATCCTTATGCCACCTCCAGCTGTCGTTCTAGATAGCGTCATTCCAAGTTTCATCAGAGACCGTGAGGAATTGTAAAGAATTTCGCTGTTTTTTTGTTTTATTTTTGAAATTCCTTTTTATACTGGGTTTGAGCTGATTCTCGCTGCCATCTTTATGCCAGTCTACACACACTTGATTCCCTTACGGAGATATATCAATACATAGGTTTTAAGATTCTTATTAGTCAGATATATTCCTCTGCGGGAAATATGGGTTTTTGAGTCCCTTTCACTGAGGAAGGTGTAGGTCTCGTCTATTCCATAGTTGGTTTTTGGAACGGTACTTGTGCTTATATCAACCTCTGGTTTTATGCAACACCCCACCTCTCCTTCCCCCTTAAGCAGGCATAAGAGTGTTTACTAAATGTGAGACTCTCTTCTCTTTCCTAACTCAGTTCATGTGTAGCCATGTTTACAGGATCTTCATAGGTGATATCTTATGATAAGTTTCTTTTTCTGTGTGACTTATTTCACTTAGAATCATCATACCTGAATCCACTCATTTTGCTGCTACTGGTCTTATGACATTGTTTTCATGGCTGAGGGATATTCCATCATACGTAAGTACCACTATTTTTTGAACCATTTTTATCTTTCCTGGGATACTTAAGGTGTACCCAAGTTGAGGTTCTTGTACGCAGTGCAGCCCTAAATTTTTGGGTGGCTCTGTCTTATTGATTTTCAGTTTTCCCATGGTATATTCCCTAGACTGGAAGTGCCCTTGGCTCTGTAGCTCTGTTGTTTACTTGTTTTAGGGAACACAATGCACTCCTCCAGAGAGGCAGTTGGCAATTTACATCCCGCCCATCAGCATAACAAGGCTCCCTGTTCTCCAGGGCCTGTCTTGAATTTCTGGTTTTTACCCTTTTTGTGGATGTCCCTTTGGACCTGTGGGAAGTGATACTTCTTTGTAGTGCAGACTTACATTGTCCGCTTGCTTGCTTGGCCAAAATGGGCGTATGCATTTTCTCCTGAATATCCTCAGGAGAAAATGCATACGCCCTTTTTGGACAAGTGCATCATTGTCGAAGTTGTGCCCCTCTTCCTGTGCTTTAAAGGCGATTCCAACGTACCTCTTGAAATCTGTTTCCTGCTATTCTGCCTCATTTTCAAGTCCGCCTCGTTGCCTTCCCTCAACAGATTTTTGGATGATAGTTGTCCTTTATTACTCTGCCATTTTGTGAATTGCTGTGCCCTTGAGCTCCATTTTTCAAGTCGTTTTTTGTGAGCTGAACGCATGTCCAAAATTTTCGTTCAGGACCTATATTGGTTCCCAGTGGGTGGCTGCAAATTTGGTTAATTCTTCTTCCTGCCAGGAAATTAGAGTGACATATGCCCGTCCAAATGCCTAACAGCTACTCTCTCATTGGTTCTCCCTCTTCCCTTTCATCCTCTGCCAAATTGGCAACCTGTGAGAGCCAGGAGGTTAAAGGGGCTAGCTCTCCAAGTTGGGAGATTGATAGTAAAGCAGTTGGAATGTCAAACCGGAGCACCAGGAGAGGGACTATTCATTGAGTTTTATAGACCTTTCATATTCACAGTGTGTCCATTCTCTAGGTTTCCCGTACATGTTATAGCTCTAGTAATATTCCCTTCAACCTGGAGAGTTGGGACCCAAGGAATGGGTGCCATGCATTATTGCTTTAAAGGGTCTGCATTTGCTCACACAATCACACCGTTCCCCTCAGTCCCAACTGTCCAGCTTTATGCCACATCCAGCTGTCATTGTAGACAGGGTCATTCCACCTTTCATCAGAGACCCTGAAGGAATTGTAAAGAATTTCCCTGTTTTTTTGTTTTGTTTTAGAACTTCCTTTTTATAGTGGGTTTGAGCTGATTCTCGCTGCGATGCTTATGCCAGTCTAGACACACTTGATTCCCTTACGGAGACATATCAATACATAGGTTTTAAGATTCTTACTATTCAGATATATTCCGCTGCATGAAATATGGGGTTTTGAGTCCCTTTCACTGAGGAAGGTATAGGTAGGTCTTGTCTATTCCCTAGTTGGTTTTTGGAACGGTACCTGTGCTTATATCAAACTCTGGTTTTATGCATTACCCCACCTCTCCTTCCCCCTTAAGCAGGCATAAGAGTGTTTTCTAAATGTGAGACTCTGTTCTCTTTCCTAACTCAGTTCATGTTTAGCCATGTTTACAGGATCTTCATAAGTGATATCTTATGATAAGCTTCTTTTTCTGTGTGACTTATTTTATTTAGAATCACCGTACCTGAGTCCTCTCATATTGATGCTACTGGTCTTATGACATTGATTTCATGGCTGAGGGATATTCCATCGTACGTAAGTACCACAATTTTTGGAACCATTTTTATATTTCCTGGGATATTTAAGGTGTACCCAAGTTGAGGTTCTTTTAAGCAGTGCAGCCCTAAATTTGGAGGTGGCTCTGTCTTACTGATTTTCAGTTTTCCCAAGGTATATTCTGTAGACTGGAAGTGCCCTTGGCTCTGTAGCTCTGTTGTTTACTTGTTTTAGGGAACACAGTGCACTCCTCCAGTGAGGCAGTTGGCAATTTACATCCCGCCCATCAGCATAACAAGGCTCCCTGTTCTCCAGGGCCTGTCTTGAATTTCTGGTTTTTACCCTTTTTGTGGATGTCCCTTTGGACCGGTGGGAAGTGATACTTCTTTGTAGTGCAGACTTACATTGTCCGCTTATTGCTTGGCCAAAATGGGCGTATGCATTTTCTCCTGAATATACTCAGGAGAAAACGCATACGCCCTTTTTGGACAAGTGCATCATTGTCGAAGTTGTGCCCCTCTTCCTGTGCTTTAAAGGCGATTCCAACGTATCTCTTGAAATCTGTTTCCTCTATTCGGCCTCACTTTCAAGTCCCCTTGGTTGCCTTCCCTCAACAGATTTCTGGACGATAGTTGGCTTTTATTACTATGCCTAATTGTGAATTGCTCTGCCGCTGAGCTCCATTTTTCAACTCGTTTTTTGTGAGCTGAATGCAAGTCCAAAGTTTTGTTTCAGGAGCTATACTGGTTCCCAATGTGTGGTTGAGACTTTGGTTAATTCTTCTTCCTGCCGGGAAATTAGAGTGACATATGCCCGTCCAAGTGCCTAACAGCCACTCTCCCATTGGTTCTCCCTCTTCCCTTTCATCCTCTCCCAAATTGTCAAACTGTGAGAACCAGGAGGTTAAAGGGGCTGTCTCTCCAAGTTGGGAGATTGATAGTAAAGCAGTTGGAAAGTCAAACCGGAGCACCAGGAGAGGGACTATTCGTTGAGTTTTAGAAACCTTTCGTATTCACAGTGTGTCCATTCTCTAGGTTTCCCGTACATGTTATAGCTGTAGTAATAATCCCTTCCACCTGGAGACTTGGAACCCATGGAATGGGTGCCATGAATTATTGCTTTAAAGGGTCTGCATTTGTTCACCCAATCTCACCAATCCTCTCAGTCCAATGTGTCCAGCCTTAAGCCACATCCAGCTGTCGTTGTAGATAGGGTCATTCCAGGTTTCATCAGAGACCCTGAAGGAATTGTAAAGAATTTCCCTTTTTTTTGTTTTTCAAATTCCTTTTTATATTGGGTTTGAGCTGATTCTCGCTGCCATGTTTATGCCAGTCTAGACACACTTGATTCCCAAAAAGAGACATATCAGTACATAGGTTTTAAGATTCTCACTACTCAGATATATTCCTCTGTGGGAAATATGGTGTTTTGAGTCCCTTTCACTGAGGAAGGTGTAGGTCTTGTCTATTCCATACTTGGTTCTTGGAACGGTACGTGTGCTTATATCAAACACTGGGATTATGCATCACCCCACCTCTCCTTCCCCCTTAAGCAGGCATAAGAGTGTTTTCTAAATGTGAGACTCTCTTCTCTTTCCTAACTCAGTTCATGTGTAGCCATGTTTACAGGATCTTCATAAGTGATATCTTATGATAAGTTTCTTTTTCTGTGTGACTTATTTCACTTAGAATCGTCGTAACTGAATCCACTCATTTTGCTGCTACTGGTCTTAAGACATTGATTACATGGCTGAGGGATATTCCATCGTATGTAAGTACCACAATTTTTTGAACCATTTTTATATTTCCTGGGATATTTAAGGTGTACCCAAGTTGACGTTCTTGTAAGCAGTGCAGGCCTAAATTTGGGGGTGGCTCTGTCTTATTGATATTCAGTTTTCCCAAGGTATATTCCCTAGACTGGAAGTGCCTTTGGCTCTGTAGCTCTGTTGATTACTTGTTTTAGGGAACACAATGCACTCCTCCAGAGAAGCAGTTGGCAATTTACATCCCGCCCATCAGCATAACAAGGCTCCCTGTTCTCCAGGGCCTGTCTTGAATTTCTGGTTTTTACCCTTTTTGTGGTTGTCCCTTTGGACCGGTGGGAAGTGATACTTCTTTGTAGTGCAGACTTACATTGTCCGCTTGCTTGCTTGGCCAAAATGGGCGTATACGTTTTCTCCTGAATATACTCAGGAAAAAACGCATACGCCCTTTTTGGACAAGTGCATCATTGTCGAAGTTGTGCCCCTCTTCCTGTGCTTTAAAGGCGATTCCAACATACCTCTTGAAATATGTTTCCTGCTATTCTGCCTCACATTCAAGTCTGCCTCGTTGCCTTCCCTCAACAGATTTTTGGATGATAGTTGTCCTTTATTACTCTGCCAATTTGTGAATTGCTCTGCCATATAGCTCCATTTTTTAAGTCGTTTTTTTGATCTGAACGCAAGTCCCATATTTTGGTTTAGGACATATACTGGTTCCCGGTGGGTGGCTGAGACTTTGGTTAATCCTTCTTCCTCCCAGGAAATAAGAGTGACATGTGCCCGTCCAAATGCCTAACAGCTACTCTCTCTTTGGTTCTCCCTCTTCCCTTTCATCCTTTGCCAAATTGGCAACCTGTGCGAACCAGGAGGTTAAAGGTGCTGTCTCTCCAAGTTGGGAGATTGATAGTAAAGCAGTTAGAAAGTGAAACTGGAGCACCAGGAGTGGGACTATTCGTTGAGATTTAGAAACCTTTCATATTCACAGTGTGTGCATTCTCTAGGATTCCCATACATGTTATAGCTGTAGTAATATTCCCTAAAACCTGGAGAGTTGGGACCCATGGAATGTGTGCCATGCATTATTGCTTTAAAGGGTCTGCATTTGCTCACGAATCTCACCAATCCTCTCAGTCCCATGTGTCCAGCCTTATGCCACCTCCAGCTGTCGTTCTACATAGGGTCATTCCAAGTTTCATCAGAGAGCCTGAAGGAATTGTAAAGAATTTTGCTGTTTTTTTGTTTTGTTTTTGAAATTCCTTTTTATAGTGGGTTTGAGCTGATTCTCGCTGCCATCTTTATGCCAGTCTACACACACTTGATTCCCTTACAGAGACATATCAATACATAGGTTTTATGATTCTTACTAGTCAGATATATTCCTCTGCGGGAAATATGGTGTTTTGAGTCCCTTTCACTGAGGAAGGTGTAGGTCTTGTCTATTCCATACTTGGTTCTTGGAACGGTACGTGTGCTTATATCAAACACTGGGATTATGCATCACCCCACCTCTCCTTCCCCCTTAAGCAGGCATAAGAGTGTTTTCTAAATGTGAGACTCTCTTCTCTTTCCTAACTCAGTTCATGTGTAGCCATGTTTACAGGATCTTCATAAGTGATATCTTATGATAAGTTTCTTTTTCTGTGTGACTTATTTCACTTAGAATCATCGAACATGAATCCACTCATTTTGCTGCTACTGGTCTTATGACATTGATTTCATGGCTGAGGGATATTCCATCATACGTAAGTACCACAATTTTTTGAACCATTTTTATCTTTCCTGGGATACTTAAGGTGTCCCCTATTTGAGGTTCTTGTAAGCAGTGCATTCCTAAATTTTGTGGTGGCTCTGTCTTATTGATTTTCAGTTTTCCCATGGTATATTCCCTAGACTGGAAGTGCCCTTGGCTCTGTAGCTCTGTTGTTTACTTGTTTTAGGGAACACAATGCACTCCTCCAGAGAGGCAGTTGGCAATTTACATCCCGCACATCAGCATAACAAGGCTCCCTGTTCTCCAGGGCCTGTCTTGAATTTCTGGTTTTTACCCTTTTTGTGGATGTCCCTTTGGACCGGTGGGAAGTGATACTTCTTTGTAGTGCAGACTTACATTGTCCGCTTGCTTGCTTGGCCATAATGGGCCTATGCGTTTTCTCCAGAATATACTCAGGATAAAACGCATACGCCCTTTTTGGACAAGTGCATCATTGTCGAAGTTGTGCCCCTCTTCCTGTGCTTTAAAGGCGATTCCAACATACCTCTTGAAATCTGTTTCCTGCTATTCTGCCTCACTTTCAAGTCCGCCTCGTTGCCTTCCCTCAACAGATTTTTGGATGATAGTTGTCCTTTATTACTCTGTCAGTTTGTGAATTGCTCTGCCGTATAGCTCCATTTTTTAACTCGTTTTTTTGAGCTGATCGCAAGTCCCATATTTTGGTTTAGGACCTATACTGGTTCCCGGTGGGTGGCTGAGACTTTGGTTAATTCTTCTTCCTCCCGGGAAATAAAAGTGACATGTGCCCGTCCAACTGCCTAACAGCTACTCTCTCTTTGGTTCTCCCTCTTCCCTTTCATCCTTTGCCAAATTGGCAACCTGTGCGAACCAGGAGGTTAAAGGTGCTGTCTCTCCAAGTTGGGAGATTGATAGTAAAGCTGTTAGAAAGTGAAACTGGAACACCAGGAGAGGGACTATTCATTGAGATTTAGAAACCTTTCGTATTCACAGTGTTTCCATTCTCTAGGTTTCCCATACATGTTATAGCTGTAGTAATATTCCCTACAACCTGGAGAGTTGGGACCCATGGAATGGGTGCCATGCATTATTGCTTTAAAGGGTCTGCATTTGCTCATGAATCTCACCAATCCTCTCAGTCCCATGTGTCCAGCCTTATGCCACCTCCAGCTGTCGTTCTAGATAGGGTCATTCCAAGTTTCATCAGAGACCCTGAGGAATTGTAAAGAATTTTGCTGTTTTATTGTTTTGTTTTTGAAATTCCTTTTTATAGTGGGTTTGAGCTGATTCACACTGCCATCTTTATGCCAGTCTACACACACTTGATGCCCTTATGGAGACATATCAATACATAGGTTTTAAGATTCTTATTAGTCAGATATATTCCTCTGTGGGAAATATGGGGTTTTGAGTCCCTTTCACTGAGGAAGGTGTAGGTCTTGTCTATTCCATACTTGGTTTTTGGAACGGTACCTGTGCTTATATCAACCTCTGATTTTATGCATCACCCCACCTCTCCTTCCCCCTTAAGCAGGCATAAGAGTGTTTTCTAAATGTGAGACTCTCTTCTCTTTCCTAACTCAGTTCATGTGTAGCCATGTTTACAGGATCTTCATAAGTGATATCTTATGATAAGTTTCTTTTTCTGTGTGACTTATTTCACTTACAATCATTGTACCTGAATCCACTCATTTTGCTGCTACTGGTCATATGATATTGATTTCATGGCTGAGGGATATTCCCTAGTACGTAAGTAACACAACTTTTTCAACCATTTTTATATTTCCTGGGATATTAAGGTGTACCCAAGTTGAGGTTCTTGTAAGCAGTGCAGGCCTTAATTTGGGGGTGGCTCTGTCTTATTGATTTTCAGTTTTCCCAAGGTATATTCCCTAGTCTGGAAGTGCCCTTGGCTCTGTAGCTCTGTTGTTTACTTTTTTTAGGGAACACAATGCACTCCTCCAGAGAGGCAGTTGGCAATTTACATCCCGCCCATCAGCATAACAAGGCTCCCTGTTCTCCAGGGCCTGTCTTGAATTTCTGGTTTTTACCCTTTTTGTGGATGTCCCTTTGGACCGGTGGGAAGTGATACTTCTTTGTAGTGCAGACTTACATTGTCCGCTTGCTTGCTTGGCCATAATGGGCGTATGCGTTTTCTCCAGAATATACTCAGGATAAAACGCACACGCCCTTTTTGGACAAGTGCATCATTGTCGAAGTTGTTCCCCTCTTCCTGTGCTTTAAAGGTGATTCCAACGTACCTCTTGAAATCTGTTTCCTGCTATTCTGCCTTGCATTCAAGTCCGCCTCGTTGCCTTCCCTCAACAGATTTTTGGATGATAGTTGTCCTTTATTACTCTGCCAGTTTGTGAATTGCTCTGCCCTATAGCTCCATTTTTTAACTCGTTTTTTGTGAGCTGAACGCAAGTCCCATATTTTGGTTTAGGAACTATACTGGTTCCCGGTGGGTGGCTGAGACTTTGGTTAATTCTTCTTCCTCCCGGGAAATAAGAGTGACATGTGCCCGTCCAAATGCCTAACGGCTACTCTCTCTTTGGTTCTCCCTCTTCCCTTTCATCCTTTGCCAAATTGGCAACCTGTGCGAACCAGGAGGTTAAAGGTGCTGTCTCTCCAAGTTGGGAGATTGATAGTAAAGCAGTTAGAAAGTGAAACTGGAGCACCAGGAGAGGGACTATTCGTTGAGATTTAGAAACCTTTCGTATTCAGAGTGTTTTCATTCACTAGGTTTCCCATACATGTTGTAGCTGTAGTAATATTCCCTAAAACCTGGAGAGTTGGGACCCATGGAATGGGTGCCATGCATTATTGCTTTAAAGGGTCTGCATTTGCTCACGAATCTCACCAATCCTCTCAGTCCCATGTGTCCATCCTTATGCCACCTCCAGCTGTCGTTCTAGATAGCGTCATTCCAAGTTTCATCAGAGACCGTGAGGAATTGTAAAGAATTTCGCTGTTTTTTTGTTTTGTTTTTGAAATTCCTTTTTATACTGGGTTTGAGCTGATTCTCGCTGCCATCTTTATGCCAGTCTACACACACTTGATTCCCTTACGGAGACATATCAATACATAGGTTTTAAGATTCTTATTAGTCAGATATATTCCTCTGCGGGAAATATGGGTTTTTGAGTCCCTTTCACTGAGGAAGGTGTAGGTCTCGTCTATTCCATAGTTGGTTTTTGGAACGGTACCTGTGCTTATATCAACCTCTGGTTTTATGCATCACCCCACCTCTCCTTCCCCCTTAATCAGGCATAAGAGTGTTTACTAAATGTGAGACTCTCTTCTCTTTCCTAACTCAGTTCATGTGTAGCCATGTTTACAGGATCTTCATAAGTGATATCTTATGATAAGTTTCTTTTTCTGTGTGACTTATTTCACTTAGAATCATCATACCTGAATCCACTCATTTTGCTGCTACTGGTCTTATGACATTGTTTTCATGGCTGAGGGATATTCCATCATACGTAAGTACCACTATTTTTTGAACCATTTTTATCTTTCCTGGGATACTTAAGGTGTACCCAAGTTGAGGTTCTTGTACGCAGTGCAGCCCTAAATTTTTGGGTGGCTCTGTCTTATTGATTTTCCGTTTTCCCATGGTATATTCCCTAGACTGGAAGTGCCCTTGGCTCTGTAGCTCTGTTGTTTACTTGTTTTAGGGAACACAATGCACTCCTCCAGAGAGGCAGTTGGCAATTTACATCCCGCCCATCAGCATAACAAGGCTCCCTGTTCTCCAGGGCCTGTCTTGAATTTCTGGTTTTTACCCTTTTTGTGGATGTCCCTTTGGACCGGTGGGAAGTGATACTTCTTTGTAGTGCAGACTTACATTGTCCGCTTGCTTGCTTGGCCAAAATGGGCGTATGCATTTTCTCCTGAATATACTCAGGAGAAAACGCATACGCCCTTTTTGGACAAGTGCATCATTGTCGAAGTTGTGCCCCTCTTCCTGTGCTTTAAAGGCGATTCCAACGTACCTCTTGAAATCTGTTTCCTGCTATTCTGCCTCATTTTCAAGTCCGCCTCGTTGCCTTCCCTCAACAGATTTTTGGATGATAGTTGTCCTTTATTACTCTGCCATTTTGTGAATTGCTGTGCCCTTGAGCTCCATTTTTCAAGTCGTTTTTTGTGAGCTGAACGCATGTCCAAAATTTTCGTTCAGGACCTATATTGGTTCCCAGTGGGTGGCTGCAAATTTGGTTAATTCTTCTTCCTGCCAGGAAATTAGAGTGACATATGCCCGTCCAAATGCCTAACAGCTACTCTCTCATTGGTTCTCCCTCTTCCCTTTCATCCTCTGCCAAATTGGCAACCTGTGAGAGCCAGGAGGTTAAAGGGGCTAGCTCTCCAAGTTGGGAGATTGATAGTAAAGCAGTTGGAATGTCAAACCGGAGCACCAGGAGAGGGACTATTCATTGAGTTTTATAGACCTTTCATATTCACAGTGTGTCCATTCTCTAGGTTTCCCGTACATGTTATAGTTCTAGTAATATTCCCTTCAACCTGGAGAGTTGGGACCCATGGAATGGGTGCCATGCATTATTGCTTTAAAGGGTCTGCATTTGCTCACACAATCACACCGTTCCCCTCAGTCCCAACTGTCCAGCTTTATGCCACATCCAGCTGTCATTGTAGACAGGGTCATTCCACCTTTCATCAGAGACCCTGAAGGAATTGTAAAGAATTTCCCTGTTTTTTTGTTTTGTTTTAGAACTTCCTTTTTATAGTGGGTTTGAGCTGATTCTCGCTGCGATGCTTATGCCAGTCTAGACACACTTGATTCCCTTACGGAGACATATCAATACATAGGTTTTAAGATTCTTACTATTCAGATATATTCCGCTGCATGAAATATGGGGTTTTGAGTCCCTTTCACTGAGGAAGGTATAGGTAGGTCTTGTCTATTCCCTAGTTGGTTTTTGGAACGGTACCTGTGCTTATATCAAACTCTGGTTTTATGCATTACCCCACCTCTCCTTCCCCCTTAAGCAGGCATAAGAGTGTTTTCTAAATGTGAGACTCTGTTCTCTTTCCTAACTCAGTTCATGTTTAGCCATGTTTACAGGATCTTCATAAGTGATATCTTATGATAAGCTTCTTTTTCTGTGTGACTTATTTTATTTAGAATCACCGTACCTGAATCCTCTCATATTGATGCTACTGGTCTTATGACATTGATTTCATGGCTGAGGGATATTCCATCGTACGTAAGTACCACAATTTTTGGAACCATTTTTATATTTCCTGGGATATTTAAGGTGTACCCAAGTTGAGGTTCTTTTAAGCAGTGCAGCCCTAAATTTGGAGGTGGCTCTGTCTTACTGATTTTCAGTTTTCCCAAGGTATATTCTGTAGACTGGAAGTGCCCTTGGCTCTGTAGCTCTGTTGTTTACTTGTTTTAGGGAACACAGTGCACTCCTCCAGTGAGGCAGTTGGCAATTTACATCCCGCCCATCAGCATAACAAGGCTCACTGTTCTCCAGGGCCTGTCTTGCCTCTCTGGTATTTACACATTTTTTGGATATCCCTTTTGACCAGTGGGAAGTGACAATTCTTTGTTGTGCAGATTTGCATTGCCCGCTTGCTTGCTTGGCCAGAAAGGGCGTATGCGTTTTCTCCTGCATATATTCAGGAGAAAATGCATACGCCCTTTTTGGCCAAGTGCATCATTGTCGAAGTTGTGCCCCTCTTCCTGTGCTTTACAGACGATTCCAACGTACCTCGTGAAATCTGTTTCCTCTATTCGGCCTCACTTTCAAGTCCCCTTGGTGGCCTTCCCTCAACAGATTTCTGGACGATAGTTGGCTTTTATTACTATGCCTAATTGTGAATTGCTCTGCCACTGAGCTCCATTTTTCAACTCGTTTTTTGTGAGCTGAATGCAAGTCCAAAGTTTTGTTTCAGGAGCTATACTGGTTCCCAGTGTGTGGTTGAGACTTTGGTTAATTCTTCTTCCTGCCGGGAAATTAGAGTGACATATGCCCGTCCAAGTGCCTAACAGCCACTCTCCCATTGGTTCTCCCTCTTCCCTTTCATCCTCTCCCAAATTGTCAAACTGTGAGAACCAGGAGGTTAAAGGGGCTGTCTCTCCAAGTTGGGAGATTGATAGTAAAGCAGTTGGAAAGTCAAACCGGAGCACCAGGAGAGGGACTATTCGTTGAGTTTTAGAAACCTTTCGTATTCACAGTGTGTCCATTCTCTAGGTTTCCCGTACATGTTATAGCTGTAGTAATAATCCCTTCCACCTGGAGACTTGGAACCCATGGAATGGGTGCCATGAATTATTGCTTTAAAGGGTCTGCATTTGTTCACCCAATCTCACCAATCCTCTCAGTCCAATGTGTCCAGCCTTAAGCCACATCCAGCTGTCGTTGTAGATAGGGTCATTCCAGGTTTCATCAGAGACCCTGAAGGAATTGTAAAGAATTTCCCTTTTTTTTGTTTTTCAAATTCCTTTTTATATTGGGTTTGAGCTGATTCTCGCTGCCATGTTTATGCCAGTCTAGACACACTTGATTCCCAAAAAGAGACATATCAATACATAGGTTTTAAGATTCTCACTACTCAGATATATTCCTCTGTGGGAAATATGGTGTTTTGAGTCCCTTTCACTGAGGAAGGTGTAGGTCTTGTCTATTCCATACTTGGTTCTTGGAACGGTACGTGTGCTTATATCAAACACTGGGATTATGCATCACCCCACCTCTCCTTCCCCCTTAAGCAGGCATAAGAGTGTTTTCTAAATGTGAGACTCTCTTCTCTTTCCTAACTCAGTTCATGTGTAGCCATGTTTACAGGATCTTCATAAGTGATATCTTATGATAAGTTTCTTTTTCTGTGTGACTTATTTCACTTAGAATCATCGTACCTGAATCCACTCATTTTGCTGCTACTGGTCTTAAGACATTGATTACATGGCTGAGGGATATTCCATCGTATGTAAGTACCACAATTTTTTGAACCATTTTTATATTTCCTGGGATATTTAAGGTGTACCCAAGTTGACGTTCTTGTAAGCAGTGCAGGCCTAAATTTGGGGGTGGCTCTGTCTTATTGATATTCAGTTTTCCCAAGGTATATTCCCTAGACTGGAAGTGCCTTTGGCTCTGTAGCTCTGTTGATTACTTGTTTTAGGGAACACAATGCACTCCTCCAGAGAAGCAGTTGGCAATTTACATCCCGCCCATCAGCATAACAAGGCTCCCTGTTCTCCAGGGCCTGTCTTGAATTTCTGGTTTTTACCCTTTTTGTGGTTGTCCCTTTGGACCGGTGGGAAGTGATACTTCTTTGTAGTGCAGACTTACATTGTCCGCTTGCTTGCTTGGCCAAAATGGGCGTATGAGTTTTCTCCTGAATATACTCAGGAGAAAACGCATACGCCCTTTTTGGACAAGTGCATCATTGTCGAAGTTGTGCCCCTCTTCCTGTGCTTTAAAGGCGATTCCAACATACCTCTTGAAATCTGTTTCCTGCTATTCTGCCTCACATTCAAGTCTGCCTCGTTGCCTTCCCTCAACAGATTTTTGGATGATAGTTGTCCTTTATTACTCTGTCAGTTTGTGAATTGCTCTGCCGTATAGCTCCATTTTTTAACTCGTTTTTTTGAGCTGATCGCAAGTCCCATATTTTGGTTTAGGACCTATACTGGTTCCCGGTGGGTGGCTGAGACTTTGGTTAATTCTTCTTCCTCCCGGGAAATAAAAGTGACATGTGCCCGTCCAACTGCCTAACAGCTACTCTCTCTTTGGTTCTCCCTCTTCCCTTTCATCCTTTGCCAAATTGGCAACCTGTGCGAACCAGGAGGTTAAAGGTGCTGTCTCTCCAAGTTGGGAGATTGATAGTAAAGCTGTTAGAAAGTGAAACTGGAACACCAGGAGAGGGACTATTCGTTGAGATTTAGAAACCTTTCGTATTCACAGTGTTTCCATTCTCTAGGTTTCCCATACATGTTATAGCTGTAGTAATATTCCCTACAACCTGGAGAGTTGGGACCCATGGAATGGGTGCCATGCATTATTGCTTTAAAGGGTCTGCATTTGCTCACGAATCTCACAAATCCTCTCAGTCCCATGTGTCCAGCCTTATGCCACCTCCAGCTGTCGTTCTAGATAGGGTCATTCCAAGTTTCATCAGAGACCCTGAGGAATTGTAAAGAATTTTGCTGTTTTATTGTTTTGTTTTTGAAATTCCTTTTTATAGTGGGTTTGAGCTGATTCACACTGCCATCTTTATGCCAGTCTACACACACTTGATTCCCTTATGGAGACATATCAATACATAGGTTTTAAGATTCTTATTAGTCAATTATATTCCTCTGCGGGAAATATGGGGTTTTGAGTCCCTTTCACTGAGGAAGGTGTAGGTCTTGTCTATTCCATACTTGGTTTTTGGAACGGTACCTGTGCTTATATCAACCTCTGGTTTTATGCATCACCCCACCTCTCCTTCCCCCTTAAGCAGGCATAAGAGTGTTTTCTAAATGTGAGACTCTCTTCTCTTTCCTAACTCAGTTCATGTGTAGCCATGTTTACAGGATCTTCATAAGTGATATCTTATGATAAGTTTCTTTTTCTGTGTGACTTATTTCACTTACAATCATTGTACCTGAATCCACTCATTTTGCTGCTACTGGTCTTATGACATTGATTTCATGGCTGAGGGATATTCCCTAGTACGTAAGTAACACAACTTTTTCAACCATTTTTATATTTCCTGGGATATTAAGGTGTACCCAAGTTGAGGTTCTTGTAAGCAGTGCAGGCCTAAATTTGGGGGTGGCTCTGTCTTATTGATTTTCAGTTTTCCCAAGGTATATTCCCTAGTCTGGAAGTGCCCTTGGCTCTGTAGCTCTGTTGTTTACTTTTTTTAGGGAACACAATGCACTCCTCCAGAGAGGCAGTTGGCAATTTACATCCCGCCCATCAGCATAACAAGGCTTCCTGTTCTCCAGGGCCTGTCTTGAATTTCTGGTTTTTACCCTTTTTGTGGATGTCCTTTTTGACCGGTGGGAAGTGATACTTCTTTGTAGTGCAGACTTACATTTTCCGCTTGCTTGCTTGGCCAAAATTGGCGTATGCGTTTTCTCCTCAATATACTCAGGAGAAAACGCACACGCCCTTTTTGGACAAGTGCATCATTGTCGAAGTTGTTCCCCTCTTCCTGTGCTTTAAAGGTGATTCCAACGTACCTCTTGAAATCTGTTTCCTGCTATTCTGCCTCGCATTCAAGTCCGCCTCGTTGCCTTCCCTCAACAGATTTTTGGATGATAGTTTTCCTTTATTACTCTGCCAGTTTGTGAATTGCTCTGCCCTATAGCTCCATTTTTTAACTCGTTTTTTGTGAGCTGAACGCAAGTCCCATATTTTGGTTTAGGAACTATACTGGTTCCCGGTGGGTGGCTGAGACTTTGGTTAATTCTTCTTCCTCCCGGGAAATAAGAGTGACATGTGCTCGTCCAAATGCCTAACGGCTACTCTCTCTTTGGTTCTCCCTCTTCCCTTTCATCCTTTGCCAAATTGGCAACCTGTGCGAACCAGGAGGTTAAAGGTGCTGTCTCTCCAAGTTGGGAGATTGATAGTAAAGCAGTTAGAAAGTGAAACTGGAGCACCAGGAGAGGGACTATTCGTTGAGATTTAGAAACCTTTCGTATTCACAGTGTTTTCATTCACTAGGTTTCCCATACATGTTGTAGCTGTAGTAATATTCCCTAAAACCTGGAGAGTTGGGACCCATGGAATGGGTGCCATGCATTATTGCTTTAAAGGGTCTGCATTTGCTCACGAATCTCACCAATCCTCTCAGTCCCATGTGTCCATCCTTATGCCACCTCCAGCTGTCGTTCTAGATAGCGTCATTCCAAGTTTCATCAGAGACCGTGAGGAATTGTAAAGAATTTCGCTGTTTTTTTGTTTTGTTTTTGAAATTCCTTTTTATACTGGGTTTGAGCTGATTCTCGCTGCCATCTTTATGCCAGTCTACACACACTTGATTCCCTTACGGAGACATATCAATACATAGGTTTTAAGATTCTTATTAGTCAGATATATTCCTCTGCGGGAAATATGGGTTTTTGAGTCCCTTTCACTGAGGAAGGTGTAGGTCTCGTCTATTCCATAGTTGGTTTTTGGAACGGTACCTGTGCTTATATCAACCTCTGGTTTTATGCATCACCCCACCTCTCCTACCCCCTTAAGCAGGCATAAGAGTGTTTTCTAAATGTGAGACTCTCTTCTCTTTCCTAACTCAGTTCATGTGTAGCCATGTTTACAGGATCTTCATAAGTGATATCTTATGATAAGTTTCTTTTTCTGTGTGACTTATTTCACTTAGAATCATCGTACCTGAATCCACTCATTTTGCTGCTACTGGTCTTATGACGTTGATTTCATGGCTGAGGGATATTCCATCATACGTAAGTACCACTATTTTTTGAACCATTTTTATCTTTCCTGGGATACTTAAGGTGTACCCAAGTTGAGGTTCTTGTACGCAGTGCAGCCCTAAATTTTTGGGTGGCTCTGTCTTATTGATTTTCAGTTTTCCCATGGTATATTCCCTAGACTGGAAGTGCCCTTGGCTCTGTAGCTCTGTTGTTTACTTGTTTTAGGGAACACAATGCACTCCTCCAGAGAGGCAGTTGGCAATTTACATCCCGCCCATCAGCATAACAAGGCTCCCTGTTCTCCAGGGCCTGTCTTGAATTTCTGGTTTTTACCCTTTTTGTGGATGTCCCTTTGGACCGGTGGGAAGTGATACTTCTTTGTAGTGCAGACTTACATTGTCCGCTTATTGCTTGGCCAAAATGGGCGTATGCATTTTCTCCTGAATATACTCAGGAGAAAACGCATACGCCCTTTTTGGACAAGTGCATCATTGTCGAAGTTGTGCCCCTCTTCCTGTGCTTTAAAGGCGATTCCAACGTATCTCTTGAAATCTGTTTCCTGCTATTCTGCCTCATTTTCAAGTCCGCCTCGTTGCCTTCCCTCAACAGATTTTTGGATGATAGTTGTCCTTTATTACTCTGCCATTTTGTGAATTGCTGTGCCCTTGAGCTCCATTTTTCAAGTCGTTTTTTGTGAGCTGAACGCATGTCCAAAATTTTCGTTCAGGACCTATATTGGTTCCCAGTGGGTGGCTGCAAATTTGGTTAATTCTTCTTCCTGCCAGGAAATTAGAGTGACATATGCCCGTCCAAATGCCTAACAGCTACTCTCTCATTGGTTCTCCCTCTTCCCTTTCATCCTCTGCCAAATTGGCAACCTGTGAGAGCCAGGAGGTTAAAGGGGCTAGCTCTCCAAGTTGGGAGATTGATAGTAAAGCAGTTGGAATGTCAAACCGGAGCACCAGGAGAGGGACTATTCATTGAGTTTTATAGACCTTTCATATTCACAGTGTGTCCATTCTCTAGGTTTCCCTTACATGTTATAGCTCTAGTAATATTCCCTTCAACCTGGAGAGTTGGGACCCATGGAATGGGTGCCATGCATTATTGCTTTAAAGGGTCTGCATTTGCTCACACAATCACACCGTTCCCCTCAGTCCCAACTGTCCAGCTTTATGCCACATCCAGCTGTCATTGTAGACAGGGTCATTCCACCTTTCATCAGAGACCCTGAAGGAATTGTAAAGAATTTCCCTGTTTTTTTGTTTTGTTTTAGAACTTCCTTTTTATAGTGGGTTTGAGATGATTCTCGCTGCGATGCTTATGCCAGTCTAGACACACTTGATTCCCTTATGGAGACATATCAATACATAGGTTTTAAGATTCTTACTATTCAGATATATTCCGCTGCATGAAATATGGGGTTTTGAGTCCCTTTCACTGAGGAAGGTATAGGTAGGTCTTGTCTATTCCCTAGTTGGTTTTTGGAACGGTACCTGTGCTTATATCAAACTCTGGTTTTATGCATTACCCCACCTCTCCTTCCCCCTTAAGCAGGCATAAGAGTGTTTTCTAAATGTGAGACTCTGTTCTCTTTCCTAACTCAGTTCATGTTTAGCCATGTTTACAGGATCTTCATAAGTGATATCTTATGATAAGCTTCTTTTTCTGTGTGACTTATTTTATTTAGAATCACCGTACCTGAATCCTCTCATATTGATGCTACTGGTCTTATGACATTGATTTCATGGCTGAGGGATATTCCATCGTACGTAAGTACCACAATTTTTGGAACCATTTTTATATTTCCTGGGATATTTAAGGTGTACCCAAGTTGAGGTTCTTTTAAGCAGTGCAGCCCTAAATTTGGAGGTGGCTCTGTCTTACTGATTTTCAGTTTTCCCAAGGTATATTCTGTAGACTGGAAGTGCCCTTGGCTCTGTAGCTCTGTTGTTTACTTGTTTTAGGGAACACAGTGCACTCCTCCAGTGAGGCAGTTGGCAATTTACATCCCGCCCATCAGCATAACAAGGCTCACTGTTCTCCAGGGCCTGTCTTGCCTCTCTGGTATTTACACATTTTTTGGATATCCCTTTTGACCAGTGGGAAGTGACAATTCTTTGTTGTGCAGATTTGCATTGCCCGCTTGCTTGCTTGGCCAGAAAGGGCGTATGCGTTTTCTCCTGCATATATTCAGGAGAAAATGCATACGCCCTTTTTGGCCAAGTGCATCATTGTCGAAGTTGTGCCCCTCTTCCTGTGCTTTACAGACGATTCCAACGTACCTCGTGAAATCTGTTTCCTCTATTCGGCCTCACGTTCAAGTCCCCTTGGTTGCCTTCCCTCAACAGATTTCTGGACGATAGTTGGCTTTTATTACTATGCCTAATTGTGAATTGCTCTGCCGCTGAGCTCCATTTTTCAACTCGTTTTTTGTGAGCTGAATGCAAGTCCAAAGTTTTGTTTCAGGAGCTATACTGGTTCCCAGTGTGTGGTTGAGACTTTGGTTAATTCTTCTTCCTGCCGGGAAATTAGAGTGACATATGCCCGTCCAAGTGCCTAACAGCCACTCTCCCATTGGTTCTCCCTCTTCCCTTTCATCCTCTCCCAAATTGTCAAACTGTGAGAACCAGGAGGTTAAAGGGGCTGTCTCTCCAAGTTGGGAGATTGATAGTAAAGCAGTTGGAAAGTCAAACCGGAGCACCAGGAGAGGGACTATTCGTTGAGTTTTAGAAACCTTTCGTATTCACAGTGTGTCCATTCTCTAGGTTTCCCGTACATGTTATAGCTGTAGTAATAATCCCTTCCACCTGGAGACTTGGAACCCATGGAATGGGTGCCATGAATTATTGCTTTAAAGGGTCTGCATTTGTTCACCCAATCTCACCAAACCTCTCAGTCCCAAGTGTCCAGCCTTATGCCACATCGAGCTGTCATTGTAGACAGGGACATTCCAGGTTTCATCAGAGACCCTGAAGGAATTGAAAAGAATTTCCCTGTTTTTTTGTTTTGTTTTTGTAATTCCTTTTTATAGTGAGTTTGAGCTGATTCTCGCTGCCATGTTTATGCCAGTCTAGACACACTTGATTCCCTTATGGAGACATATCAATACATAGATTTTAAGATTCTTATTGTCAGATATATTCCTCTGCGGGAAATATGGGGTTTTGAGACCCTTGCACTGAGGATGGTGTAAGTAGGTCTTGTCTATACCATAGTTGGTTTTTGGAACAGTACCTGTGCTTATATCAAACTCTGGTTTTATGCATCACCCCACCTCTCCTTCCCCCTTAAGCAGGCATAAGAGTGTTTTCTAAATGTGAGACTCTCTTCTCTTTCCTAACTCAGTTCATGTGTAGCCATGTTTACAGGATCTTCATAAGTGATATCTTATGATAAGATTCTTTTTCTGTGTGACTTATTTCACTTAGAATCATCGTACATGAATCCACTCATATTGATGCTATTGCTCTTATGACATTTATTTCATGGCTGAGGGATATTCCATCGTACGTAACTTCCACAATTTTTTGAACCATTTTTATCTTTCCTGGGATATTTAAGGTGTACCCAAGTTGAGGTTCTTGTAAGCAGTGCAGCCCTAAATTTGGGGGTGGCTCTGTCTTATTGATTTTCAGTTTTCCCAAGGTATATTCCCTAGTCTGGAAGTGCCCTTGGCTCTGTAGCTCTGTTGTTTACTTGTTTTAGGGGACACAGTGCACTCCTCCAGAGAGGCAGTTGGCAATTTACATCCCGCCCATCAGCATAACAAGGCTCCCTGTTCTCCAGGGACTGTCTTGCCTTTCTGGTATTTACACATTTTGTGGATGTCCCTTTTGACCAGTGGGGAGTGATACTTCTTTATAATGCAGATTTGCATTGCCCCCATGCTTGCTTGGCCAAAAAGTGCGTATGCGTTTTGTCCTTAATATATTCAGGAGAAAACGCATACACCGTTTTTGGCCAAGTGCAGCATTGTCGAAGTTGTGCCCCTTTTCATGTGCTTTACAGATGATTCCAACGTACCTCTTGAAATCTGTTACCTGCTATTCTGCCTCGCCTTCAATTCCCCCTCATTGCCTTCCCTCAACAGATTTTTGGACGATAGTTGTCCTTTAATACTCTGCCAGTTTGTGAATTGCTGTGCCCCTTAGCTTCATTTTTCAACTCGTTTTTTTGTGAGCTGAACGCAAGTCCACAATTTTGTTTCAGGACGTAATCTGGATCCCGGGCGGTGGCTGAGACTTTGGTTAATTCTTCTTCTTGCCGGGAAATTAGAGTGACATATGCCCGTCCAAATGCCTAATAGCTACTCTCTCATTGGTTCTCCCTCTTCCCTTTTATCCTCTGCCAAATTGCAACCTGTGCGGACCAGGAGGATAAAGGGGCTGTCTCTCTAAGTTGGGAGCTTGATAGTAAAGCAGTTGGAAAGTCAAACCGGAGCACCAGGAGAGGGACTATTAGTTGAGTTTTAGAAACCTTTCGTATTTACAGTGTGTCCATTCTCTCGGTTTCCCGTACATGTTATAGCTGTAGTAATATTGACTTCAATCTGGAGAGTTGGGGCAAATGGAATGGGTGCCACACATTATTGCTTTAAAGGGTGTGCATTTGCTGAACCAATCTCACCAATCCTCTCAGTCCCAAGTGTCCAGCCATATGCCATATCCAGCTGTCATTGTAGATAGGGTCATTCCAGGTTTCATTAGAGCCCCTAAAGGAATTGTAATGAATTTCCATGTTTTTTGTTTTTTTTTTTTTGAAATTCCTTTTTATAGTGGGTTTGAGCTGATTCTCACTGCAATGATTATGCCAGTCTAGACACACTTGATTCCATTACGGAAACATATCGATACATAGGTTTTAATATTCTTACTAGTCAGATATATTCCTCTGGGGGAAATATCGTGTTTTGAGTTCCTTTCACTGAGGAAGGTGTAGGTCTTGTATATTCCATAGTTGGTTTTTGAAATGGTACGTGTGGCTATATCAAAGGCTGGTTTTCTGCACCACCCCACCTCATATTCCCCCTTAAGCAGGCATAAGAGTGTTTTCTAAATGTGAGTCTCTGTTCGCTTTCCTAACTCTGTTCATGTGTAGCCATGTTTAGAGGACCTTCATAAGTGATATCTTATGATAAGTTTCTTTTTCTGTGTGACTTATTTCACTTAGAATCATCTTACCTGAATCCACTCATTTTGCTGCTACTGGTCTTATGACATTGATTTCATGGCTGAGGGATATTCCATCATACGTAACTACCAAAATATTTTAAACCATATTTATATTTCCTGGGATATTTAAGCTGTACCCAAGTTGAGGTTCTTGTAATCAGTGCAGCCTTAAATTTTGGGGTGGCTCTGTCTTATTGAATTTCTGCTTTCCCAAGGTATATTCCCCAGACTGAAAGTACCCTTTGCTCTGTAGCTCTGTTGTTTACTTGTTTTAGGGAACACAATGCACTCCTCCAGAGAGGCAGTTGGCAATTTACATCCTGCCCATCAGCATAACAAGCCTCCCTGTTCTCCAGGGCCTGTCTTGCCTGTTTGGTTTTTACCCATTTTGTGCATGTACCTTTTGAAAAGTGGGAAGTGATACTTTGTAGTGCAGATTTGCATTGCCAGCATGCTTGCTTGGCCAAAAAGGGTGTATGCGTTTTGTCCTGAATATATTCAGGAGAAAACGCATACACACTTTTTGGCCAAGTGCATCATTGTCGATGTTGTGCCCCTCTTCCTGTGCCTTAAATGCGATTCCAACGTACCTCTTGAAATCTGTTTCCTGCTATTCTGCCTTGCTTTCAAGTCTGCCTCGTTGCCTTCCCTCAACAGATTTTTGGACGATAGTTGTCCTTTATTACTCTGCCTGTTTGTGAATTGTTGTGCACTGAGCTACATTATTTAACTCGCTTTTTTTGTGAGCTGAACGCAGGTCCAATATTTTGGTTCAGGACCTATACTGGTTCCCGGTGGGTGGCTGAGGCTTTGGTTATTTCTTCTTCTTCCCGCGAAGTAAGAGTGACATGTGCCCGTACAAATGTCTAACTGCTACTCTCTCACTGGTCTCCCTCTTCCCTTTCATCCTCTGCCAAATTGGCAACCTGTGCGAACCAGGAGGTTAAAGGTGCTGTCTCTCCATGTTGGGAGATTAATAGTAAAGCAGTTGGAAAGTCAAACTGGAGCACAAGTAGAGGGACTGTTCGTTGAGATTTAGAAACCTTTCGTATTCACACTGTGTCCATTCTCTAGGGTTCCCGTACATATTATAGCTGTAGTAATATGCCCTTAAACCTGGCCTGTTGGGACCGATGGAATGGGTGCCACACATTATTGCTTTAAAGGGTCTACATTTGCTCACCCAATCTCACCAATCCTCTCAGTCCCAAGTGTCCAGCCTTATGACACATCCAGCTGTCGTTTTAGATATGGTCATTCCAGGTTTCATCAGCGACCCTGAAGGTATTGTGTAAGAATTGTTCTGTTTTTATGTTTTGTTTTGAATTTCATTTCTATATTGGGTTTGAGCTGATTCTCCCTGCCATGTTTATGTCATACTAGACACACTTAGTTACCTTACAGAGACATATCAATACATAGGTTTTAAAATTCTTACTAGTCAGATATATTTCTCTGCGGGGAATAGGGATGTTGAGTTCTGTTCACTGAGGAAGGAGTAGGGCTTGTCTCTTTTGTTTTTGGATTATGGAACCGTACCTTTGCTAATATCAATTTTTTTTTTGTGCATCTCCCCACCTGTCTTTCCCCTTAAGCAGCGTTAGAGTGTTTTCTAAATCTGAGACTCTGTTCTCTTCCCTAAATCAGTTCATATGTAGCCATGTTTACATTCCCTTCATAAGTGATATCTTATGTCAGAATGCACCATGGCCCTTGTCATAATAATGCTTCATGACCCCTGTCATCACAATGATCCATGCCCTGGTTATCAAAATGCTCCATGTCCCTTGTCATCAAAATTCTCCACGTACTTGTCATCACAATTCTACATGACACTTCTCATCAAAATGTTACATGCTCTTGTCATCACAATTCTCCATTCTCTTGACATTGCAATGCTCCATGCCCTTGTCATCACAATGCTCCATGGCTTTGTCATCACATTGCTCCCTGACAACTGTCATCACAATGCTTCATGCCCCTTGTCATTACAGTGCTCCATGATGCTCGACATCACAATTACCCAAGGTCTTCTCATCACAATGCTCCACGGTTTTGCCATCACCATGCTCCATGCCTTGTCATCTCAAATCTCAATGTCCCTTGTCCTCACAATTCTCCACGTCCTTGTCATTACAATGATCCATGGCACTTCACATCACAATGTTATATGCTCTTGTCATCACAATACTCCATGCACTTGTCATCGCAATGCTCCATGACCCCTGTCATAGGAAGCTCCATGCGCTTTTCATCAAATTTGTTTCACGACCAGGGCATTATAATTCTCAATGGCCCTTGATATCACGATGTCCCATGCCCTTGTCATCACAATGCTCCTTTACTTTGTCACAACAATCCTCCATAACAATTGGCATCACAATGCTCCATGATATTGTCATCAAACTGGAACATGACATATTTCATCACAATGCTCCCTGACACCTTTCTTCACAATAATCCATGACCTTGTCATCACAGTGCTCCATGACCTTGTCATCACAATGTGCCATGTCCATTCTTATCACAATAATCCAAGAAACTTGTCAGACCAATGCTCCATGACACTTTTCATCACAATGCCCCATGAACGCTGTCATCAAAATGCACCATGCCCATCATCATAATGCTTCATGCTATTGTCATCACAATGAAATCAAAAAGCTCCATGACATCTGTCACCACAATGCTGCAAACCCTTGTGATCACAATGTCCCATAACACTTGTCATCACAATGCCCCATGAAGCTGGTCACCACAGTTATCCATGGGCATCTCATCACAATGCACCATGACTTTTGTCAACACAATGTTCAATACCCTTGTCAACACAATGCTCTCTGACTATTGACCTCAGTATGCACCGTGCACTATTTCATGGCAAGGCTCCATGCCTATTTCATCATAATGATCCATGCCCTTTTCATCAAAATGTTCCAAGACACCTGTGATCACAATGCTCCTTGCACTTGTCATCACAAAGCTCCATGACGAATGTCATCAGAATGCTCCATGGCCTTCTCATCATAATGTTCCATGCCCTTGTCATCAAAATGCTCCAAGACCCCTGTAATCAGAATGATCCCTGCGCCTTTTCATCAGAATGCTCCATGAGACTTGTCATCACAAGGTTCCATGGTCTTCACATCACAGTGCTCCAGGACCTTGTCATCACAGTGCTCCATTCCCTTGTCATCACAATGCTCCATGACCCCTGTCATCACAATAATCCATAAATATTTTCAGCCCAAGGCTCTACGAAATTCTCATCACAATGCTCCATAGCCCATATCACCACAATGCTCCATGACCACTGTCATCAAAACACTCCATGACACCTAACAACACAATGATCCGGGACACTTGTCATCACAATGCTAAATTCCCTTGTCATCACAATGCTCCATGACCCCTGTCATCACAAAACTCCATGAACATTTTCAGCCCAGTGCTCCATGACACTTGTCATCACAATGATCCATGCCCTTTTCATCCCAATGCTCCATGACCCCTGTATTCACAATGCTCAGTAACGCTTGTCATCACAGTGCTCCATGACACCTGTCATCACAATGTTCCATGCCTTTGTCAGCAAAATGCTACATGACCTTGTCACTACAATACTCTATGCACTTGTCATCACAATACTCCATTTCCATTGTCATCACAATCCTCCATGAAACTTGGGATCAAATTGCTTCCTGCCATTGTCATCACAATGCTCCATGCTCCTTGAAATCAAAATGATCCATGACCTCTGTCATCACAATGCTCCAAAACCTTGTGATCACAATGTTCCATAACACTTGTCATCCCAACGCTCCATGATGCCTGTCATCACAATAATCCATGCCCTTTACATCACAATGCTCCATGACCTTTGTCATCACAATTCTCAATACACTTGTCATCAAAATGCTCCCTGACACTTGTCATCAGAATGCTCCTTGAAACCTGTCACGAAAAGGCTCAATGCCGTTTTCAACACAATGCACCATGCCGTTTTCATCACAATGGTCCAGGCCATTTTCATCAAAATGCTCCACAAGCTTGTCATCAGAATGCTCCATGACCCTTCTCATCACAATTCTCCATGCACTTGTCAGCACAATGCTCCCTGACCCTTGTCATCACAATGCTCCAAGCCATTGTCATCACAATGCTCCATAACATTTGTCATCAGAATTCTCCATGACACTTGGCTTCACAATGCTCCATGCCATTGTCATCACAATGGGCCATGCCAAATATCATTGCAATAATCCATGAAACATATTAGACCAATATTCCATGCCCTTGTCATCACAATGCTCCATGCCCTTGTTATCACATGCTCCATGACACCTGTCATCACAATGCTCCGTGACTCCCGTCATCACAATGCTTCATGACCTTTGTCATCACAATGGTCCATGCCGTCGTCATCAACAGTCTCTGACCTTTTTAACCAAAATGCTCTATGAACTTTTCATCACAATGCTCTTTGACCCTTGTCATCACAATGCTCCAAGTGCTTGTCAGCACAATGCTCCATGACACATGTCATCACAATGCACCATGCGCTTGTCATCACAGTGCTCCACAATCTTGTCATCATATTCTCCTTAAAATTTGTCATCACAATGCTCCATGCACTTCTCATCAAAATGCTCTCTCACCACTGATATCACAATGCTACATCACTATTTGTCACAATACTCCCTCACCCCTGTCATCACAATGTTCCATGACTCCTGTCATCACAATGCTACATGCACTTATCATCAAAATGTTCGATGACCCCTGACATCACAATGTTCCATAACACCTGTCATCAAAATGTTCCATGACACTTTTCATCCAATTGCTCCATGACCCTGTTATAACAATGCTCCCTGCCATTCTCATCACAATGCACAATGCCCTTGCTATCAAAATGCTCCATGACTTTTTTCATCACAAAGATCCATGACCCTTGGCATCACAATGCTCCATGTCATTGTCATCACAATGCTCCATGAACGCTCTCATCACATTGCTCCATGCCCTTGTCTTCACAAAGCTCCATGACACATGTCATCAGGAATGTTCCATGGCCTTCTCATCACAATGCTCCACTCCCTTGCCATCAGAATGCTCCATTACACCTGACATAACAATGCTCCATGACCCCTGCCATCACGATGTTCCATGGCTTAGTCATCACAAAGCTCCATGATCTTTCTCATCACAATGCTCCAGGAACCCTGTAATCACAATGCTCTATGCCCCTTTTCATCTCAATGATCCATGAACCCTGTCATCACAATGCACCATGCCCATCATCATAATGCTTCATGCTATTGTCATCACAATGAAATCAAAATGCTCCATGACCTCTGTCATAACAATGCTCCAAACCCTTGTGATCACAATATTACATATCACTTGTCATCACATTGCCCCATGATGCTCGTCATCACAATTATCAATGGTCTTCTCATCACAATGCTCCATGACCTTTGTCCTCACAATGCTCAATACACTTGTCATTAACATGCTCCCTGACACTTGTTGTCTGTATCCTCCTTGAATCCTGTCATGACAAGTCTCCATGACTTTTTCATCACAATAATCCATGTCCTTTTCATCACAATGCTCCAAGACACATGTAATCTCAATTCTCCATGCCCTTGTCATCACAAAGCTCAATGACGCAGGCCATCAGAATGCTCCTTGGTCTTCTCCTCACAATGCTTCATGCCCTTGTCATCACAATGTTCCAAGACCCCTGTAATCACAATGCTCCATGCTCTTGTCATCAAACAACTCCATGACTCATGTCATCAGAAGGCTCTATGGCCTTCTCATCACAATGCTCCATGCCCTAGTCATCACAATGCTCCAAGACACCTGTAATCACAATGCTCCATGCCCCTTTTCATCTCAATGTTCCATGAACCCTGTCATCACAAGTCTCCATGGTCTTCTCATCACAATGCTCCAGGACCTTGTCATCACCATGCTCCTTTCCCTTGTCATCACAATCCTCCATGACCCCTGTCATCACAATAATCCATGAACATTTTCAGCCCAATGCTCCACGACCTACTCATCACAATGCTCCATGGCCAATATCATCACAATGTTCCATGACCACTGTCATCACAACACTCCATCACACCTGACAACACAATGATCCGGGACTCTTGTCATCACAATGCTCCATTCCCTAGTCATCACAATGCTCCATGACCCCTGTCATCACAACACTCCATGAACATTTTCAGCCCAGTGCTCCATGACCCTTGTCATCACAATGATCAATGCCCTTGTCATCCCAATGCTCCATGACCTCTGTATTCACAATGCTCCGTGAGGCTTGTCATCACAGTGCTCCATGACACATGTCATCACAATGATCCATGCTTTGTCAGCAAAATGCTACTTGACCTTCTCATTACAATGCTCTATGCGCTTGTCATCACAATACTCCATTGCCATTGTCATCACAATCCTCCATGAACCTTGGGATCACATTGTTTCATGCCGTTGTCATCACAATGCTCCATGCTCCTTGAAATCAAAATGATCCATGACCTCTCTCATCACAATGCTCCAATCCCTTGTGATAACAGTGTTCCATAACACTTGTCATCAAAATGCTCCATGATGCCTGTCATCACAATAATCCATGCCCTTATCATCACAATGCTCCATGAACTTTGTCATCACAATTCTCAATACACTTGTCCTCACAATGCTCCCTGACACTTTTCATCAGAATGCTCCTTGAACCCTGTCACGAAAAGGCTCCATGCCTTTTTCATCACAATGCCCCATGCCGTTTTCATCAAAATTCTCCGTGCCATTGTCATCAAAATACTCCACAAGCTTATCATCAGAGTGCTCCATGACCCTTGTCATCACAATTCTCCATGCACTTGTCAGCAAAATGCTCCCTGGCCCTTGTCATAACAATGCTCCAAGCCATTGTCATCACAGTGCACCATTACCTTTGTCTTCAGAATCCTCCATGACACTTGGCATCACAATGCTCCAAGCCATTGTCATCAAAATGGTCCATTACTTATGTCATCACAATGCTCCCGACACCTCTCTTCACAATACTGCATGACCTGGTCATCACAATGCTCCATGCCCTTGTCATCACAATGCGCCATTCCAACTGTCATCGCAATAATCCATGAAACTTATTAGACCAATGTTCCATGCCCTTGTCATCACAGTGCTCCATGCCCTTGTTATCACAATGCTCCATGACCCCTGTCATCACCATTCTCCGTGACTCCAGTCATCACAATGCTTCATAACGTTTGTCATCACAATGGTCCATGCCCTCGTCTTCAACAGTCTCTGTGACCTTTTTAACCACAAAGCTCCATGAACTTTTCATCACAATGCTCTTTGATCCTTGTCATCACAGTGCTCCATGTGCTTGTCAGCACAATGCTCCATGACACATGTCATCACAATGCACCATGCACTTGTCATCACAGTGCTCCACAATCTTGTCATCACATTCTCCTTAAAATTTGTCATCACAAAGCTCCATGCACTTTTCATCAAAATGCTCTCTCAACACTGATATCACAATGCTACATCACTATTTGTCACAATACTCCCTCACCCCTGTCATCACAATGTTCCATGACTCCAGTCATCACAATGCTACATGCACTTATCATCACAATGTTTGATGACCCCTGACATCACAATGTTCCATAACACCTGTCATCAAAATGTTCCATGACACTTTTCATCAAATTGCTCCATGACCGTGTCATCACAGTGCTCCCTGCCCTTCTCATCACAATGCACAACGCCCTTGTTATCAAAATGCTCCATGACTGTTTTCATCACAAAGATCCATGACTTTTGACATCACAATGCTCCATGTCATTGTCATCACAATGCTCCGTGAAAGCTCTCATCACATTGCTCCAT
Source organism: Mesoplodon mirus (assembly GCF_964341445.2). Classification (NCBI taxonomy): domain Eukaryota; kingdom Metazoa; phylum Chordata; class Mammalia; order Artiodactyla; family Ziphiidae; genus Mesoplodon; species Mesoplodon mirus. The sequence goes on along the minus strand of NW_028295653.1, from coordinate 367,517 downwards.
GCCCTTGTCTTCACAAAGCTCCATGACACATGTCATCAGAATGCTCCATGGCCTTCTCATCACAATGCTCCACGCTCTTGCCGTCAGAATGCTCCATTACACCTAACATAACAATGCTCCATGACCCCTGCCATCACGATGTTCCATGGCCTTGTCATCACAAAGCTCCATGATCCTTCTCATCACAATGCTCCAAGAACCCTGTAATCACAATGCTCTATGCCCCTTTTCATCTCAATGATCCATGAACCCTGTCATCACAATGCACCATGCCCATCATCATAATGCTTCATGCTATTGTCATCACAATGAAATCCAAAAGCTCCATGACCTCTGTCATAACAATGCTCCAAACCCTTGTGATCACAATATTCCATATCACTTGTCATCACAATGCCCCATGACGCTCGTCATCACAGTTATCAATGGTCTTCTCATCACAATGCTCCATGAAGTTTGTCATCACAATGCTCAATACACTTGTCATCAAAATGCTCCCTGACACTTGTTGTCTGTATGCTCCTTGAATACTGTCATGACAAGGCTCCATGCCTTTTTCATCACAATAATCCATGTCCTTTTCATCACAATGCTCCAAGACACATGTAATCTCAATGCTCCAAGCCCTTGTCATCACAAAGCTCAGTGTCGCAGGCCATCAGAATGCTCCTGGGTCTTCTGCTCTCATTGCTCCATGCCCTTGTCATCACAATGTTCCAAGACCCCTGTAATCACAATGCTCCATGCCCTTGTCATCAAAAAACTCCATGACACATGTCATCAGAATGCTCCATGGCCTTCTCATCACAATGCTCCATGCCCTAGTCATCACAATGCTCCAAGACGCCTGTATTCACAATGCTCCATGCCCCTTTTCATCAGAATGCTCCATGAGACTTGTCATCACCAGTCTCCATGGTCTTCTCATCACAATGCTCCAGGAACTTGTCATCACCATGCTCCATTCCCGTGTCATCACAATGCTCCATGAGCCCTGTCATCACAATAATCCATGAACATTTTCAGCCCAATGCTTCACGACCTACTCATCACAATGCTCCATGGCCAATATCACAAAGCTCCATGACCACTCTCATCACAACACTCCATGACTCCTGACAACACAATGACCCGGGACAATTGTCATCACAATGCTCCATTCCCTAGTTATCACAATGCTCCATGACCCCTGTCATCACAACACTCCATGAACATTTTCAGCCCAGTGCTCCATGACCCTTGTCATCACAATGATCCATGCCTTTGTCATCCCAATGCTGCATGACCCCTGTATTCACAATGCTCCATGACGCTTGTCATCACAGTGCTCCATGACTTCTGTCATCACAATGCTCCATGCGTTTGTCAGCAAAATGCTACATGACCTTGTCATTACAATGCTCTATGCGTTTGTCATCGCAATACTCCATATCCATTGTCATCGCAATACTCCATATCCATTGTCATCACAATCCTCCATGAAATTTGCGATCACATTGCTTCATGCCCTTGTCATCACAATGCTCCATGCTCCTTGAAATCAAAATGATCCATGACCTTTGTCATAACAATGATCCAAACCCTTGTGATCACAATGTTCCATAACACTTGTCATCAAAATGCTCCATGATGCCTGTCATCACAATACTCCATGCCCTTTTCATCACAATGCTCCATGACCTTTGTCATCACAATTCTCAATACACTTGTCATCACAATGCTCCCTGACACTTGTCATCAGAATGCTCCTTGAACCCTGTCACGAAAAGGCTCCATGCCTTTTTCATCACAAAGTCCCATGCCGTTTTCATCACAATGCTCCATGCCATTGTCAACAAAATACTCCACAAGCTTGTCATCAGAATGCTCCATGACCCTTGTCATCACAATTCTCCATGCACTTGTCAGCACAATACTCCCTGACACTTGTCATAACAATGTTGCAAGCCATTGTCATCACAATGATCCATGACATTTGGCATCACAATGCTCCATGCCATTGTCATCGCAATGGGCCATTACATATGTCATCCCAATGCTCCCGGACACCTGTCTTCACAATACTGCATGACCTGGTCATCACAATGCTCCATGCCCTTGTCATCACAATGCGCCATTCCAACTGTCATCGTAATAATCCAAGAAACTTATTAGACCAATGTTCCATGCCCCTCTCATCACAATGCTCCATGCCCTTGTTATCACAATGCTCCATGACGCAGGTCATCACCATTCTCCGTGACTCCAGTCATCTCAATGCTTCATAACGTTTGTCATCATAATGGTCCATGCCCGCGTCATCACAAGGCTCTCTGACATTTTTAACCACAATGCTCCATGAAATTTTCATCACAGTGCTCTTTGACACTTGTCATCACAGTGCTCCATGCGCTTGTCATACAGTACTGCACAATTTTGTCATCACAATGCTCCATAAAATTTGTCATCACAATGCTCCTTGCACATCTCATCAAAATGCTCTCTCTCCACTGATATCACAATGCTACATCACTATTTGTCACAATACTCCCTCACCCCTGTCATCACAAAGTTCCATGATTCCTCTCATCACAATGCTACATGCACTTATCAACACAGTGTTCGATGACCCCTGACATCACAATGTTCCATAACACCTGTCATCAAAATGTTCCATGACACTTTTCATCAAATTGCTCCATGACCCTGTCATCACAGTGCTCCCTGCCCTTCTCATCACAATGCACAACGCCCTTGCTATCAAAATGCTCCATGACCTTTTTCAGCATAAATATCCATGACCCTTGGCATCACAATACTCCATGTCATTATCATCAAAATTGTCCATGAACGCTCTCATCACATTGCTCCATGCCCTTGTCTTCACAAAGCTCCATGACGCATGTCATCACAATGCTCCATGGCCTTCTCATCACAATGCTCCACGACATTGCCATCACAATGCTCCATTACCACTTTCATAACAATGCTCCATGACCCCTGCCATCACGATGTTCCATGGCCTTGTGATCACAAAGCTCCATGAACCTTCTCATCACAATGCTCCAAGAACCCTGTAATCACAATGCTCCAAGAACCCTGTAATCACAATGCTCTATGCCCCTTTTCGTCTCAATGATCCATGAACCCTATCATCACAATACACCATGCCCATCATCATAATGCTTCATGCTATTGTCATCACAATGAAATCAAGATGCTCCATGACCTCTGTCATAACAATGCTCCAAACCCTTGTGATCACAATATTCCATATCACTTGTCATCACAATGCCCCATGACACTCGTCATCACAATTATCCATGGTCTTCTCATCACAATGTTCCATGACCTTTGTCATCACAATGCTCAATACACTTGTCATCAAAATGCTCCCTGACATTTGTTGTCTGTATGCTCCTTGAATCCTGTCACGACAAGGCTCCATGCTTTTTTCATCTCAATGTTCCATGCACTTTTCATCACAATGCTCCAAGACCCATGTAATCACAGTGCTCCATGCCCTTGTCATCACAAAGCACAATGACGCATGCCGTCAGAATGTTCCTTGGTCTTCTCCTCACAATGCTCCATGCCCTTGTCATCACAATGTTCCAAGACCCCTGTAATCACAATACTCCATGCCCCTTTTCATCAGTATGCTCCAAGAGACTTGTCATCACAAGGCTCCATGGTTTTGTCATCACAGTGCTCCAGGAATTATTCATCACAATGCTTCACGACCTTGTCATGAAAATATTCAATGGCCCTTATCATCATAATGCTCCAAGCCGTAACCATCACAATGATCCATTATAGTTGTCATCACAATCCTCCATTACATTTGGCATCACAGTGCTCCATGCCATTGTCATCGCAGTGGACTATGACATATGTCATCACAATGCTCCCTGACACCTGTCTTCACAGTACTCCATGACCTTCTCATCACAATGTTCCATGCCCCTGTCATCACAATGCACCATGCCCACTGTCATCACAATAATCTATGAAACTTGTCAGACCAATGCTCCATTCCCCTGTCAACACAATGCTCCATGCCCTTGTCATCACAATTTTCAATGAACCCTGTCATCACAATGCTCCTTGACTCCAGTCATCTCAATCCTTCATAACGTTTGTCATCAAAATGGACCATGCCCACGTCATCACAAGGCTCTGTGACCTTTGTAACCACAATGCTCCATGAACTTTTCATCACAATGCTCCGTGACCCTTGTCATGACAATGCTCCATGCGTTTTTCAGAACAATGCTCCATGACCCTTGTCATCACAATGTGCAATGCGCTTTTCATCACAAAGATCCACCACTTTGTCATCTCTATGCTCCATAAACATTGTAATCACAATGCTCCATGCACTTCTCATCCAAATGCTCTCTCACATGAGATATCACAATGTTCCATCACTAGTCATCACAATCCACCCTCACCCATGTTATCACAATGTTCCATGACCCCTGTCATCACAATGCTACATCCCATTATCAGCACAATGTTCCATGACCCCTGACATCACAATGATCCATAACCGCTGTCATCAAAATGCTCCATGACCCTTTTAATTCCAAAGCTCCAAGACCCCGGGCATCACAATGTTCTATAACCCCTGCCATCAAAATGTTCCATTACACTTTTCTTCAAATTTCTGCATGACCCGGTCATCAAAATGCTCCCTGCCCTTCTCATCACAATGCACCACACCCTTGTCATCAAAATGCTCCATGACATTTGTCATCACAAAGCTCCATGACCCTTGGCATCACAATGCTCCATGTCATTGGCATCACAATGCTCCATGAACCCTCTCATCACATGTCTCCATGCCATTTCATCACAAAGCTCCATGACACTTGTCATCACAATGCTCGATGCCCGTCTCATCACAATGCTCCATGCCCTTGTCATTACAGTCCTCCATGACCCATGTATAACAGTGTTCCGTGCCCTTCTCATCACAATGCTCCATGCCCACTCTCATCACAATAATCCGTGAAACTTTTCAGACCAATCCTCAATGCCCTTCTCATCACAATGCTCCATTACCTCTGTCATAACAATGCTCCATGACCCGTGCCATCACAATGTTCCATGGCCTTGTCATCACAAGGCTCTATGACACTTGTCATCACAATGCTCCAAGACCCCTGTAATCACAATTCTCCATGCCCTTGTCTTCACAAAGCTCCATGACACATGCCATCAGAATATTCCATGGCCTTCTCATCACAATGCTCCATGCCCTTGTCATGACGATGCTGCAAGACCCCTGTAATCACAATGCTCCATGCCCCTTTTCATCTCAATGCTCCATGAACCCTGTAATCAAAATGCACCATGCCCATCATCACAATGCTTCAGGCTCTTGTCATCACAATGAAATCAAATTTCTCCATGACCACTCTCATCATAATGCTCCAAACCCTTGTGATCACAATGTTCCTTAACACTTATCATCACAACACCCTATGACGCTCATCATCACAATTATCCATGGTCTTCTCATCACAATGCTCCATGATCTTTGTCATCACAATTCTCAATACACTTGTCATCACAATGCTCCCTGACACTTGTCGTCAGTATGCTACTTGAACCCTGTAATGACATGGCTCCATGCCTTTTCATCACAATGAACCATGCCCTTTTCATCACAATGCTCCAAGACCACTGTAATCACAATGCTCCATGCCCTTGTCATCACAAAGCTCCATGACGCATGTCATCGGAATGCTCCATGGCCTCCTCCTCACAATTCTCCATGCACTTGTCATCACAATGCTCCATGTCCCGTGTAATCACAATGCTCCATGCCCCTTTTCATCACAATGCTCCATGAGATTTGTCATCACAAGTCTCCATGGTCTTCCCATCACAATGCTCCAGGACCTTGTCATCACCATGCTCCATTCCCTTGTCATCACAATGCTCCATGACCCATCTCATCACAATACTCCATGAACATTTTCAGCCCAGTGCTCCATGAAATTCTCATCACAATGCTCAATGACAAATATCATCAAAATACTCCATGACAACTGTCATCACAACACTCCATGACACATGACAACACAATGACCCGAGACTCTTGCCATCACAATGCTCCATTCCCTAATTATCAAAATGCTCCATGACCCCTGTCATCACAGTACTCCATGAACATTTTCAGCCCAATGATCCATGACCCTTGTCATCACAATCATCCATGCCCTTGTCATCCCAATTCTCCTTGACACTTTTAATCACAATGCTCCAAGAACCCTTAATCACAATGCTCCATGCCCCTGTCATCACAAAGCTCCATGACGCATGTCATCAGAATGTTCCATGGCCTTCTCATCAATATGTTCCATGCCCTTGTCATCACAATGCTCCCAGACACCTGTAATCACAGTGCTCCATGCCTTTTTTCATCTCAATGCTCCATGAACCCTGTCATCACAATGCATCATGCCCATCATAATAATGCTTCCGGCTATTTTCAGCACAATAAAATCAAAATTCTCCATGACCTCTGTCATCACAATTCTCCATGACCCCTGTCATCACAATACTCCATGAACATTTTCAGCCCAATGCTCCATGACACTTGTCTGCACAATGATCCATGCCCTTGTCATCCCAATTCCCCATGACACATGTATTCACAATGCTCCGTGACGTTTCTCATCACAGTGCTCCATGACACCTGTCATCACAATGCTCCAGGCCTTTGTCAGCAAAATGCTACGTGACATTTTCATTACAATGCTATATGCGCTTGTCATCACAATACTCCATTAACATTGTCATCACAATCCTCCATGTACTTAAGATCACATTGCTTCATGCCCTTGTCATCACAATGCTCCATGCTCATTGAAATCAAAATGATCCATTTCCTCTGTCATTGCAATGCTCCAAAACCTTTTGATCACAATGTTCCAAAACACTTGTCATCACAACGCCCCATGATGCCTGTCATCACAATACACCATGCCCTTTTCATCACAATGTTCCCTGAATATTGTCATCACAATTCTCAATAAACTTGTCATCACAATGCTCCCTGACACTTGTCGTCAGAATGCTCCTTGAAACCTGTCACGAAAAGGCTCCATGCCGTTTGCATCAAAAAGCGCCATTCCATTTCCTTCACAATGTTCCATGCCATTGTCTTCAAAATACTCCTCAAGCTTGTCATCCGAATGCTCCCTGACCCTTGTCATCACAATGCTCCAAGCCATTGTCATCACAATGCTCCATTACCTTTGTCATCAGAATCCTCCATGAGACTTGGCATCACAATGCTCCATGCCATTGTCATTACAATGGGCCATTACATATGTCATCACAATGCTCCCTGATAACTCTCTTCACAATACTGCATGACCTGGTCATCACAATGCTCCAAGCCATTGTCATCACAATGCTCCATTACCTTTCTGATCAGAATCCTCCATGACATTTGGCATCACAATGCTCCATGCCATTGTCATCACAATGGGCCCTTACAAATGTCATCACATTTCTCCCTGATACCTCTCTTCACAATACTGAATGACCTGGTCATCACAGTGCTCAATGCCCTGGTCATCACAATGCGCCATTCCTACTGTCATCACAATAATCCATGAAACATATTAGACCAATGTTCCATGCCCTTGTCATCACAATGCTCCATGCCCTTGTTATCACAAAGTTCCAACACCCCTGTAATCAGAATGATCCATGCCCCTTTTAATCAGTATGCTCCATGAGACTTGTCATCACAAGGCTCCATGGTTTTCTCATCACAATGCTCAAGAACCTTGTCATCACAATGCTTCACGGCATTGTCATGAAAATTCTCAATGGCCCTTGTCATCATAATGCTCCAAGCCCTAGTCATTACAATGCTCCATTATATTTGTCATCACATCCTCCATTACATTTGGCATCACAATGCTCCATGCCATTGTCATCGCAATGGACCATGGCATATTTCATCACAATGCTCCCTGACACCTGTCTTCACAATACTCCATTCCCTTGTCTTCACAATGCTCCATGCCCCTGTCATCACAATGCACGATGTCCACTGTCATCACAATAATCTATGAAACTTGTCAGACCAATGCTCCATGCCCCTGTCATCACAATGCTCCATGCCCTTGTCATCACAATGCTCCATGACCCCTTTCATCACAATGTTCCGTGACTCCAGTCATCACAATGCTTCATAACGTTTGCCATCACAACGGTCCATGCCCGTATCATCACAAGGCTCTGTGACTTATGTAACCACAGTGCTCCATGAACTTTTCATCACAATGCTCCGTGATCCTTGTCATCACAATGCTCCATGCCTGTGTCAGTACAATGCTCCAGGACCCTTGTCATCACAATGTGCCATGCGCTTTTCATCACAATGTTCCACAACCTTGTCATCGCTATGCTCCATGAACCTTGTAATCACAATGCTCCATGCACTTCTCATCCATATGCTCTCTCTCATGAGATGTCTCAATGTTCCATCACTAGTCATCACAATCCTCCCTCACCCCTGTTATCACAATATTCCATGACCCCTATCATCACAATGCTATATCCCCTTATCAGCACAATGTTCCATGACCCCTGACATCACAATGTTCCATAACCCCTGTCATCAAAGTGCTCCATGACACTTTTCATCCCAAAGCTCCATGAACCATGGCATCACAATGTTCTATAACCCCTGTCATCAAAATATTCTCTTACACTTTTCATCAAATTGCTGCATGACCCTGTCATCAAAATGCTCCCTGCAATTCTCATCACAATGCACCACACACTTGTCATCAAAAAGCTCCATGAACTATGTCATCACAAACTCCATGACCGTTGGCATCACAATGCTCCATGTCATTGTCATCACGATGCTCCATGAACCCTCTCATCACATTGCTCCATGCCCTTGTCATCACAAAGCTCTATGACACTTGTCATCACAATGCTCGATGCCCTTCTCATCACAATGCTCCATGCCCTTGATATTACAATTGTCCATGACCCAAGTATCACAGTGTTCCATGCCCTTCTCATCACAATGCTCCATATCCAATCTCATCACAATAATCATTGAAATATTTCAGACCAATGCTCAATGCCCTTCTCATCACAATGCTCCATTACCTCTGTCATAACAATGCTCCATGACCCATGCCATCACAAGGTTCCACGGCCTTGTCATCACAAGGCTCCATGACCCTTGTCATCACAATGCTCCAAGACCCCTGTAATCACAAAGCTCCATGCACTTGTCATCACAAAGCTCCATGACACATGTCATCAGAATGTGCCATGGCCTTCTCCTCACAATGCTCCATGCACTTGTAATCACAATGCTCCAAGTCCCCTGTAGTCACAGTGATCCATGCACCTTTTCATCAGAATGCTCCATGAGACTTGTCATCACAATTCTCTATGGTCATCTCATCACAATGCCCCAGGATATTGTCATCACCATGCTCCATGCACTTGTCATCACAATGCTCCAAGACCCCTGTAATCACAATGCTCCATGCCCCATTTCATCAGAATGCTCCATGAGACTTGTCATCACAAGTCTCCATGGTCTTCTCATCACAACGCTCCAGGACATTGTTATCACCATGCTCCATTCCCTTGTCATCACAATGCTCCATGACCCCTGTCATCATAATACTCTATGAATATATTCAGCCAAATGCTCCATGACCTTCTCATCACAATGCTCCATGACCAATATCACCACAATGATCCATGAACACTGTCATCACAACACTCCATGACACCTGACAACACAGTGATCCGGGACTCTTGTAATCACAATGCTCCAAGTCCCCTGTAATCAGAGTGATCCATGACCCCTGTCATCACAATAATCCATTAACATTTTCAGCCCAATGCTCCATGACACTTGTCATCACAATGATCCATGCCCTTGTCATCCCAATGCTCCATGACCACTGTATTCACAATGCTCCGTGATGCTTTTCATCACAGTGCTCCATGACACATGTCATCACACTGCTCCATGCCTTTGTCAGCAAAATGATACATGACCTTGTCATCACAATGCTTCACGACCTTGTCATGAAAATTTTCAATGGCCCTTGTCATCATAATGCTCCAAGCCCTAGTCATCACAATGCTCCATTATATTTGTCATCACAATCCTCCATTACATTTGGCATCACAATGCTCCATGCCATTGTCATCGCAATGGACCATGACATATGTCATCACAATGCTCCCTAACACCTGTCTTCACAATACTCCATGACCTTCTCATTACAATGATCCATGCCCTTGTCCTCACAATGCACCATGCCCACTGTCATTACAATAATCTATGAAACTTGTCAGACCAAGGCTCCATGCCCCTGTCATCACAATGCTCCATGCCCTTGTCCTCACAATGCTCCATGACCCCTTTCATCACAATGCTCCATGAACCCAGTCATCACAATGCTTCATAACGTTTGTCATCACAATGGTCCCTGCCCGCGTCATCACAAGGCTCTGTGAGCTTTGTAACCACAATACTCCATGAACTTTTCATCACAATTCTCTGTGACCCTTGTCATCACAATGCTCCATGTCTTTGTCAGATCAATGCTCCATGACCATTGTCATCATGATGTGCCCCGGGCAATTCATCACAACGGTCCACAGCCTTGTCATTGCAATGCTCCATAAACATTGTAATCACAATGCTCCATGCAATTCTCATTAAAATGCTCTCTCACCAGTGATATCACAGTGTTCCATCACTAGTCATCACAGTACACCCTCACCCCTGTAATCACAATGTTCCATGACCCTGTCATCACACAGCAACATCCGCTTATCATCACAAAGTTCCATGACCCCTGACATCACAATGTTCCATAACCCCTGTCATCAAAATGCTCCATGACCCTTTTCATCCCAAAGCTCCAAGACCCCTGACATCACAATGTTCTATAACCCCTGCCATAAAAATGTTCCATTACACTTTTCATCAATTTGCTGCATGACACGGTCATCAAAATGCTCCCTTCCCTTCTCATCACAATGTACCATGCACTTGTCATCAAAATGCTCCATGACTTGTCATCACAAAGCTCCATGACCCTTGGCATCACAATGCTCCATGTCATTGTCATCACAATGCTCCATGAACACTCTCATTACATTGCTCAATGCCCTTGTCATCACAAAGCTCCATGACACTTCTCATCACAATGTTCGATGCCCTTCTCATCACAATGCTCCATGCCCTTGTCATTACAATCCCGCATGACCCATGTATCATAGTGTTCCGTACCCTTGTCATCACAATGCTCCATGCCCACTCTCATCACATTAATCCATGAAACATTTGAGACCAATTTTCCATGCCATTCTCATCACAATGCTCCATTACCTCTGTCATAACAATGCACCATGACTCCTGCCATCACAATGTTCCACGGCCTAGTAATCACAAGGCTCCATGACACTTGTCATCACAATGCTGAAGGCCCCTGTAATCACAATGCTCCATGCCCTTGTCATCACAGAGCTCCATGACGCATGTCATCAGAATTTTCCATGGCCTTCTCATCACAATGCTCCATGACCTTGTCATCACAATGCTCCAAGACCCCTGTAAACACAATGTTCCATGCCCCTTTTCATCTCAATGCTCCATGAACCCTGTCATCACAATGCAACATGCCCATCATCATAATGCTTCAGGCTATTGTCATCACAATGAAATCAATATTCTCCATGACCTCTGTCATCATAATGCACCAAACCCTTGTGATCACAATGTTGCATAACACTTATATCACAACACCCCATGACGCTCATCATGACAATTATCCATGGCCTTCTCATCACAATGCTCCATGATCTTTGTCATCACAATGCTCAATACACTTGTTATCAAAATGCTCCCTGACACTTGTCGTCAGTATGCTCCTTGAACCATGTCATGACTAGGCTCCATGCCTTTTTCATCACAATAATCCATGCCCTTTTCATCACAATGCTCCAAGATCCCTGTAATCACAATGCTCCATGCCCTTGTCATCACAAAGCTCCATGACGCATGTCATCAGAATGCTTCATGGCCTTATAATCACAATGCTCCATGTCATTGTCATCACAATGCTCCATGAACACTCTCATTACATTGCTCCATGCACTTATCTTCACAAAGCTCCATGACACATGTCATCAGAATGCTCTGTGGCCTTCTCATCACAATGCTCCATGCCCTTGCCATCACAATGCTCCATTACCACTTTCTTACCAATGCTCCATGACCCCTGCCATCACGATATTCCATGGCCTTGTCATCACAAGGCTCGATCACCCTTCTCATCACAATGCTCCAAGAACCCTGTAATCACAATGCTCTATGCCCCTTTTCATCTCAATGATCCATGAACCCTGTCATCACAATGCACCATGCCCATCATCATAATGCTTCATGCTATTGTCATCACAATGAAATCAAAATGCTCCATGACCTCTGTCATAACAATGCTCAAAACCCTTCTGATCACAATATTCCATAACACTTGTCATCACAATGACCCATGACGCTCGTCATCACAGTAATCCATGGTCTTCTCATCAGAATGTTCCATGACCTTTGTCATCACAATGCTCAAAACACTTGTCTTCAAAATTCTCACTGACACTTGTTTTATGTAAGCTCCTTGAAACCTGTCATGACAAGGCTCCATGCCTTTTTCATCACAATGATCCATGCCCTTTTCATCACAATGCTTCAAGACCACTGTAATCACAATGCTCCATGCCTTTGTCATCACAAAGCTCAATGACACATGTCATCAGAATGCTCCTTGGCCTTCTGCTCACAATGCTCATTGGCCTTGTCATCACAATGTGGCAAGACCCCTGTAATCACAATGCTCCATGCCCTTTTTCATCAGTATGCTCCATGAGACTTGTCATCACAAAGCCTCATGTTTCTCTCCTCACAATGCTCCAGGATCTTGTCATCACAATGCTTCACGACCTTGTCATGAAAATTCTCAATGGCCCTTGTCATCATAATGCTCTAAGCCCTAGTCATCACAATGCTCCATTATATATTCGTCATCACAATCCTCCATTACATTTGGCATCACATAACTCCCTGCCATTGTCATCGAAATGGACCATGACATATGTCATCACAATGCTCCCTGACACCTGTCTTCACAATACTCCATGAGCTTCTCTTCACAATGCTCCATGCCATTGTCATCACCATGCACTATGTCCACTGTCATCACAATTATCTATGAAACTTGTCAAACCAATGCTCCATGCCCCGGTCATAACAATGCTCCATGTCCCTGTCATCACAATGCTCCATGCCCTTGTCATCACAGTGCTCTATGATTTTTCATCACAAAGCTCCTTGACACATGACCCATGTATCACAGTGTTCCGTGCCCTTGTCATCACAATGCACCATGCCACTCTCATCACAATACTCCATGAAATATTTCAGACCTATGTTCCATGCCGTTCTCATCAAAATGCTCCATTACCCCTGTCATAACAGTGCTCCATGACCCCTGCCATCAAAATGTTACACGGCCTTGTCACCACAAGGCTCCATGAAACTTGTCATCACAATGCCGCATGACGCTAGTCATCACAATTATCCATGGACTTCTCATCAAAATGTTCCATGATCTTTGTCATCACAATGCTCAAAACACTTGTCATCACAATGCTCAATGACAGTTGTCGTCAGTATGCGCCTTGAACCATGTCATTACAAGGCTCCATGCCTTTTTCATCACAATAATCCATGCCATTTCATCACAATGCTCCAAGATCCCTGTAATCACAATGCTTCCTACCCTTGTCATCACAAAGCTCCATGACGCATGTCATCAGAATGCTCCATGGACTTCTCATCACCATGATTCATGCCCTTGTCATCACAATGCTCCAAGACCCCTGTAATCACAATGCTCCATGCCCCTTTTCAACAGAATGCTCCATGAGACTTCTCACCAAAAGTCTCCATGGTCTTCTCATCACAATGCTGCAGGAATTTGTCATCACCATGGTCCATTCCCTTGTCATCGCAATGCAACATGACCAATATCATCACAATTCTCCATGACCACTGTCATCACAACACTCCATGACACATGACAACACAATGATCCGAGACTCTTGTCATCATAATGCTCCATTCCCTAGTCATCACAATGCTCCATGACACTTGTCAACACAATGATCCATGCCCTTGTCATCCCAATGCTCCATAACCCCTGTATACACAATGCTCTGTGACGCTTGTCATCACAGTGCTCCATGACACCTGTCATCACAATGCTCCATGCCTTTGTCAACAAAATGCTACATGACCTTGTCATTACAATGCTCTATGTGCTTGTCATCACAACACTCCATTTCCATTGTCATCACAATCCTCCATGAAACTTGGGATCACATTGCTTCATGCCCTTTTCATCACAATGCTCCATGCTCCTTGAAATCAAAATGATCCATGACCTCTGTCATCACAGTGCTCCAAACACTTGTGATCACAATGTTCCATAACATTTGTCATCACAATGCTCCATGATGCCTGTCATCACAATACTGCATGACCTGGTCATCAAAATGCTCCATGCCCTTGTCATCACAATGCGCCATTCCAACTCTCATCGCAATAATTCATGAAACTTATTAGACCAGTGTTCCATGCCCTTGTGATCACAATGCTCCATGCCCTTGTTGTCACAATGCTCCATGACCCCTGTCATCTTTATGCTCCGTGACTCCAGTCATCACAATGCTTCATGACCTTTGTCATCACATTGGTCCATGCACTCGTCATCAACAGTCTCTGTGACCATTTTAACCACAGTGCTTCATGAACTTTTCATCTCAATGCTCTTTGACCCTTGTCATCAAAATGCTCTATTCCTTTCTCAGCACAATGCGCCATGACCCTTGTCATCACAATGCTCCAGGCGCTTGTCAGCACAATGCTCCATGACACATGTCATCACAATGCACCATGCGCTTGTCATCACAGTGCTCCACCATCTTGTCATCACAGTGCTCCATAAAGCTTGTCATCACAATGCTCCATGCACTTCTCATCAAAATGCTCTCTCACCACTGATATCACAATGCTACATCACTATTTGTTACAATACTCCCTCACCCCTGTCATCACAATGTTCCATGACTCCTGTCATCACAATGCTACATGCACTTATCATCACAATGTTCGATAACCCATGACATCACAATGTTCCATAACACCTGTCATCAAAATGCTCCATGACCCTTTTCATCAAAATGCTCCATGACCCCTGACATCACAATGTTCCATAACACCTGTCATCAAAATGTTCCATGACACTTTTCATTAAATTTCTCCATGACCCTGTCATCACAATGATCCCTGCCCTTCTCATCAAAATGCACAGCGCCCTTGCCATCAAAATGCTCCATGACCTTTGTCGTCACAAATATCCATGACCCTTGGCATCACAATGTTCCATGTCATTGTCATCACACTGCTCCATGAACGCTCTCATCACATTGCTCCATGCACTTGTCTTCATAAAGCTCCATGACACATGTCATCAGAATGATCAATGGCCTTCTCCTCACAATTCTCCATGCCCTTACAATCACAATGCTCCATTAAACCTGTCATAACAATGCTCCATGACCCCTGCCATCACGATGTTCCATGGCCTTGTCATCACAAGGCTCCATGACCCTTCTCATCACAATGTTCCAAGACCCCTGTAATCACAATGAACTATGCCCCTTTTCATCTCAATGATCCATGAACCCTGTCATCACAATGTGCAATGCCCATCATCATGCTTCATGCTATTGTCATCACAATGAAATCAAAATGCTCCATGACCTCTGTCATAAAAATGTTCCAAACCCTTGTGATCCCAATATTCCATAACACTTGTCATCACAATGCCACATGACGCTCGTTATCACAATTATCCATGGTTTCTCATCACAATGCTCCATGACTTTTGTCATCACAATCCTCAATACACTTGTCATCAAAATGCTCCCTGACACTTGTTGTCTGTATGCTCCTTGAACCCTGTCATGACAAGCCTCCATGCATTTTTCATCACAATGATCCATGCCCATTTCATCACAATGCTCCAAGACCCCTGTAATCACAATGCTCCATGCCCTTGTCATCACAAATCTCAATGACACATGTCATCAGAATGCTCCTTGGCCTTCTGCTCACAATGATCCATGCCCTTGTCATCAAAATGTGCCAAGACCCCTGTAATCACAATGCTCCGTGCCCCTTTTCATTAGTATGCTCCATGAGACTTGTCATCACAAGGCTCCATGGTTTTCTCATCACAATGCTCCAGGACATTTTCATCACAATGCTTCACGACGTTGTCATGAAAATTCTCAATGGCCCTTGTCATCATAATGCTCCAAGCACTAATCATCACAATGCTCCATTATATTTGTCATCACAATCCTCCATTACATTTGGCATCACAATACTACCTGCTATTGTCATCGCAATGGACCATGACCTATGTCATCACAATGCTCCCTGGCACCTGTCTTCAAAATACTCCATGACCTTCTCTTCACAATGATCCATGCCCTTGTCATCACAATGTACTATGTCCACTGTCATCACAATAATCTATGAAAATTATCAGACCAATGCTCCATGCCCCTGTCATAACAATGCTCCATGCCCCTGTCATCACAATGCTCCATGCCCTTGTCATCACAATGCTCCATTACTTGCCATCACAAAGCTTCATAACCCCTGACCCATGTATCACAGTGTTCTGTGCCGTTGTCATCACAATGCTCCATGCCCACTCTCATCACAATAATCCATGAAATATTTCAGACCAATGTTCCATGCCATTCTCATCAAAATGCTCCATTACACCTGTCATAACAGTGCTTCATGAACTCTACTATCACAATGATCCACGGCTTTGTCATCACAAGGCTCCATGACACTTGTCATCACAATGCCCATGACGCTCGTCATCACAATTATCCATGGTCTTCTCATCACAATGTTCCATGAACTTTGTCATCACAATGCTCAATACACTTGTCATCACTATGACCCCTGACACTTGTCGTCAGTATGCTCCTTGAACCCTGTCATGACAAGGCTGCATGCCATTTTCATCACAATGATCAATGCCCTTTTCATAACAATGCTCCAAGACCACTGTAATCACAATGCTCCATGTCCTTTGTCATCACAAAGCTCCATGACGCATGTCATCAGAATGCTCTACGGCATTCTCATCACCATGATCCATGCCCTTGTCATCACAATGCTCCAATAACCCTATAATCACAATGGTCCATGCCCCTTTTCAACAGAATGCTCCATGAGACTTCTCACCAAAAGTCTCCATGGTCTTCTCATCACAATGCTCCAGGACTTTGTCATCACCATGCTCCATTCCCTTGTCATCACAATGCTCCATGACCAATATCATCACAGTTCTCCATGACCACTGTCATCACAACACTCCATGACACCTGACAACACAATGATCTGGGACTCTTGTCATCACAATCCTCAATTCCCTACTCATCACAATGCTCAATGACACTTGTCATCACAATGATCATTGCCCTTGTCATCCCAATGTGCCATAACCCCTGTATTCACAATGCTCCATGACGCTTGTCATGACAGTACTCCATGACACCTGTCATCACAATGCTCCATGCCTTTGCAGCAAAATGCTACATGACCTTGTCATTACAATGCTCTATGTGATTGTCATCAAAATATTCCATTACCATTGTCATCACAATCCTCCAAGAAACTTGGGGTCACATTGCTTCATTCCCTTGTCATCACAATGTTCCATGCTCCTTGAAATCGAAATGATCCATGACCTCTGTCATCACAATGCTCCAAACCCTTGTGATCACAATGTTCCATAACACTTGTCATCACAATGCTCCATGATGCCTGTCATCACAATACTCCATGCCCTTTTCATCACAATGCTCCATGACCTTTGCCATCACAATTCGCAAAACACTTGTCATCACAATGCTCCCTGAAACTTGTCGTCAGAATGCTCCTTGAAACCTGTCACGAAAAGTCTCCGTGCCTTTTTCATCACAATGTCCCATGCCATTTAAATCACAATGCTCCATGCCATTGTCATCAAAATACTCCACAAGTTTGTCATCAGAATGCTCCATGACCCTTGTAATCACAAATGTCCATGCACTTGTCTGCATAATGCTCCCTGACACTTGTCATCACAATGCTCCAAGCCATTGTCATCACAATACTCCATTACCTTTGTCATCAGAATCCTCCATGACACTTGGCATCACAATGCTCCATGGCATTGTCATCACAATGGGCCATGACATATGTCATCACAATGCTCGATGACACCTGTCTTCACAACACTGCATGACCTGGTCATCAAAATGCTCCATGCCCCTTTCATCACAATGTGCCATTCCCACTGTCATCGCAATAATTCATGAAACTTATTTGACCAATGTTCCATGCCCTTGTCGTCACAATGCTCCATGCCCTTGTTATCACAATGCTCCATGACCACTGTCATCACAATGCTCCGTGACGCCACTCATAACATTGATTCATGACCTTTGTCATGAAAATGGTCCATGTCCTCATCATCAACTGTCTCTGTGACATTTTTTACCACAAATTTCCATGAATTTTCATCACAATGCTCTTTGACCCTTGTCATCAAAATGCTCTATGCCTTTCTCAGCACAATGCTCCATGACCCTTGTCATCACAATGCTCCATGCGCTTGTCAGCACAATGCTCCATGACACAGATCATCACAATGCACCATGCACTTGTCATCACAGTGCTCCACAATTTGTCATCACAATGCTCCATGCACATCTCATCAAAATGCTCTCTCACCACTGATATCACAATGCGACATCACTATTTGTCACAATACTCCCTCACCCATGTCATCAAAATGTTCCATGACTCCTGTCATCACAATGCTACATGCACTTATTATCATAATGTTCGATGACCCCTGACATCACAATGTTCCATAACACCTGTCATCAAAATGTTCCATGACACATTTCATCCAATTGCTCCATGACCATGTCATCACAATGCTCCCTGCCCTTCTCATCACAATGCACAACGCCCTTGCCATCAAAATGCTCCATGACCTTTGTCATCACAAAGATCCATGCCCCTTGGCATCACAATGCTCCATGTCATTGTCATCAAAAATCTCCATGACACTTGTCATCAGAATGCTCCATGGCCTTCTCATCACAATGTTCCATGCCCTTGCCATCACAATGCTCCATTACCACTGTCATAACAATGCTCCATGACCCCTGCCATCACGATGTTCCATGGCCTTGTCTTCACAAGGCTCCATGACCCTTCTCATCACAATGCTCCAAGAACCCTGTAATCACAATGCTCGATGCCCTTTTTCATCTCAATGATCCATGAACCCTGTTATCACTATGCACCATGCCCATCATCATAATGCTTCATGCTATTGTCATCACAATGAAATCAAGATGCTCCATGACCTCTGTCATAACAATGCTCCAAAACCTTGAGATCACAATATTCCATAAGACTTGTCATCACAAATTCACATTGGGCTCGTCATCACAATTACCCATGGTCTTCTCATCACAATGCTCCATGACCTTTGTCATCACAATGCTCAATACACTTGTCATCAAAATGCTCCCTGACACTTGTTGTCTGTATGCTCCTTGAACCCTGTCATGACAAGGCTCCATGCCTGTTTCATCACAATGATCCATGCCCTTTTCATCAAAATGCTCCAAGACCCATGTAATCACAATGCTCCATGCCCTTGTCATCACAAAGCTCAATGACACATGCCATCAGAATGCTCCTTGGTCTTCTGCTCACAATGATCCATGCCCTTGTCATCACAATGTTCCAAGACCCCTGTAATCACAATGCTCCATGCCCCTTTTCATCAGTATGCTCCATGAGACTTGTCATCACAAGGCTCTATGGCCTTCTCATCACAATGCTCCAGGAACTTGTCATCACAATGCTTCATGACATTGTCATGAAAATTCTCAATGGCCATTTTCATCATAATGCTCCAAGCCCTAGTCATCACAGTGCTCCTTTATATTTGTCATCACAATCCTCCATTTCATTTGGCATCACAGTGCTCCATGCCATTGTCATCGCAATGGACCATGACATATATCATCACAATGCTCCCTGACACCTGTCTTCACAATACTCCAAGACCTTCTCATCACAATGCTCCATGCCCTTGTCATCACAATGCACCATGGCCACTGTCATCACAATAATCTATGAAACTTGTCAGACCAATGCTCCATGCCCCTGTCATCACAATGCTCCATGCCCTTCTCCTCACAATGCTCCATGCGCTTGTCAGCACAATGCTCCATGACTCATGTCATCACAATGCACCATGCGCTTGTCATCACAGTGCTCCACCATCTTGTCATCACAATGCTCCATAGAACTTGTCATCACAATGCTCCATGCACTTCTCATCAAAATGCTCTCTCACCACTGATATCACAATGCTACATCACTATTTGTCACAGTACTCCCTCTTCCCTGTCATCACAATGTTCCATGACTCCTGTCACCACAATGCTACATGCACTTATCATCACAATGTTCGATGACCCCTGACATCACAATGTTCCATAACACCTGTCATCAAAATGCTCCATGACACTTTTCATCAAAATGCTCCATGACCCCTGACATCACAATGTTCCATAACTCCTGTCATCAAAATGTTCCATGACACATTTCATCCAATTGCTCCATGACCCTGTCATCACAATGTTCCCTGGCCTTCTCATCACAATGCACAACGCCCTTGCCATCAAAATACTCCATGACTTTTCTCATCACAAAGACCCATGACCCTTGGCATCACAATGTTCCATGTCATTGTCATCACAATGCTCCATGAAGGCTCTCATCACATGGCTCCATGCCCTTGTCATCACAAAGCTCCATGACACATGTCATCAGAATGCTCCATGGCCTTCTCATCACAATGTTCCATGCCCTTGTCATCACAATGCTCCATGCCCACTCTCATAACAATAATCCATGAAATATTTCAGACCAATGTTCCATGTCCTTCTCATCACAATGCTCCATTACCTCTGCCATAACAATGCACCATGACCCCTGCCATCACAAGGATCCACGGCCTAGTCATCACAAGGCTCCATGACAATTGTCATCACAATGATGAAGGCCCCTGTAATCACAATGCTCCATGCCCTTGTCATCACAAAGCTCCATGACGCATGTCATCAGAATGTTCCATGGCCTTCTCATCACAATGCTCCATGCCCTTGTCATCACAATGCTCCAAGACCCCTGTAAACACAATGCTCAATGCTCCTTTTCATCTCAATGCTCCATGAACCCTGTCATCACAATGCACCATGCCCATCATCATAATGCTTCAGGCTATTGTCATCACAATGAAGTCAATATTATCAATGACCTCTGTCATCATAATACTCCAAACCCTTGTGATCACAATGTTCCATAACTCTTATCATCACAACACCCCATGACGCTCATCATCACAATTATCCATGGCCTTCTCATCACAATGCTCCATGATCTTTGTCATCACAATGCTCAAAACACTTGTCATCACAATGCTCCCTGACACTTGTCGTCAGTATGCTCCTTGAACCCTGTCATGACAAGGCTCCATGCCTTTTTCATCACAATAATCCATGCCCTTTTCATCACAATGCTCCAAGATCCCTGTAATCACAATGCTCCCTTCCCTTGTCATCAAAAAGCTCCATGACGCATGTCATCAGAATGCTTCATGTCCTTCTCATCACAATGCTCCATGTCATTGTCATCACAATGCTCCATGAACGCTCTCATCACATTGCTCCATGCACTTACCTTCACAAAGATCCATGACACATGTCATCAGAATGCTCCATGGCCTTCTCATCACAATGTTCCATGCCCTTGCCATCACAATGCTCCATTACCACTGTCATAACAATGCACCATGACCCCTGCCATCACGATGTTCCATGGCCATGTCTTCACAAGGCTCCATGACACTTCTCATCACAATGCTCCAAGAACCCTGTAATCACAGTGCTCTATGCCCTTTTTCATCTCAATGATCCATGAACCCTGTCATCACTATGCACCATGCCCATTATCATAATGCTTCATGCTTTTGTCATCACAATGAAATCAAGATGCTCCATGACCTCTGTCATAACAATGCTCCAAAACCTTGAGATCACAATATTCCATAAGACTTGTCATCACAATTTCACATGACGCTTGTCATCACAATTATCCATGGTCTTCTCATCACAATGCTCCATGACCATTGTCATCACAATGTTCAATACACTTGTCATCAAAATGCTCCCTGACACTTGTTGTCTGTATGCTCCTTGAACCGTGTCATGACAAGGCTCCATGCCTTTTTCATCACAATGATCCATGCCCTTTTCACCAAAATGCTCCAAGACACATGTAATCACAATGCTCCATGCCCTTGTCATCACAAAGCTCAATGACGCATGCCATCAGAATGCTCCTTGGTCTTCTGCTCAAAATGTTCCATGCCCTTGTCATCACAATGTTCCAAGACCCCTGTAATCACAATGCTCCATGCCCCTTTTCATCAGTATTGTCCATGAGACTTGTCATCAAAAGGCTCCATGGTTTTGTCAACACAATGCTCCAGGAACTTGTCATCACAATGCTTCACGACATTGTCGTGAAAATTCTCAATGGCCCTTGTCTTCATAATGCTCCAAGCCCTAGTCATCACAATGCTCCATTATATTTGTCATCACAATCCTCCATTACGTTTGGCATCACAATGCTCCATGCCATTGTCATCGCAATGGACCATGACATATATCATCACAATGCTCCCTGACACCTGTCTTCACAATACTCCATGACCTTCTCATCACAATGGTCCATGCCATTGTCATCACAATGCACCATGCCCACTGTCATCACAATAATCTATGAAACTTGTCAGACCAATGCTCCATGCCCCTGTCATCACAATGCTCCATGCCATTGTCCTCAAAATGCTCCATGCCCCCGTCATCACAATGCTCCATGACCCCAGTCATCACAATGCTTCATAACGTTTGTCATCACAATGGTCCATGCCAGCGTCATCACAAGGCTCTGTGACCTTTGTAACCACAATGCTTCATGAACTTTTCATCACACATCTCTGTGACCCTTGTCATCACAATGCTCCATGTCATTGTCAGAACAATGCTGCATGACCATTGTCATCACAATGTGCCACGCGCATTTCATCACAACGTTCCACAACCTTGTCATTGCAATGTTCCATAAATCTTTTACTCACAATGCTCCATGCACTTCTCATCAAAATGCTCTCTCAGCAGAGATATCACAGTGTTCCATCGCTAGTCATCAGAAAACTCCCTCACCCCTGTAATCACAATGTTCCATGACACTGTCATCACACTGCTACATCCCCTTATCATCACAATGTTCCATGACCCCTGCCATCACAATGTTCCATAACCCCTGTCATCAAAATGCTCCATGACCCTTTTCATCCCAAAGCTCCAAGACCACTGACATCACAATATTCTATAACCCCTGCCATCAAAATGTTCCATTATACTTTTCATCAAATAGCTGCCTGACCCGGTCATCAGAATTCTCCCTGCCCTTCTCATCACAATGAGGCATGCCCTTGTCATCAAACTGCTCCTTGACGCATGTCATCAGAATGCTTCATGGCCTTCTCATCACAGTGCTCCATGATCTTTGTCATCACAATGCTCAATACACTTGTCATCACAATGCTCCCTGACACCTGTCGTCAGTATGCTCCTTGAACCATGACATGACAAGGCTCCATGCCTTTTTCATCACAATAATCCATTCCCTTTTCATCACAATGCTTCAAGGCCCCAGTAATCACAATGCTCCATTCCCTTCTCATCACAAAGCTCAATGACACTTGTCATCAGAATGCTCCTTGGCACTCTGCTCACAATGCTCCTTGCCCTTGTCATCACAATGTGGCAAGACCCCTGTAATCACAATGCTCCATGCCCCTTTTCTTCAGTATGCTCCATGAGACTTCTCATCACAAACCTCCATCGTTTTCTCATCAAAATGCTTCACGACCTTGTCATGAAAATTCTCAATGGCCCTTGTCATCATAATGCTCCAAGCCCTAGTCATCACAATACTCCATTATATTTGTCATCACAATCCTCCATTACATTTGGCATCACAATAAACCCTGCCATTGTCATCGCAATGGACCATGACATATGTCATCACAATGCTCCCTGACACCGGTCTTCACAATAATCCATGACCTTCTCTTCACAAGGCTCCATGCCATTGTCATCACAATGCACTATGTCCAATGTCATCACAATAAACTATGAAAATTGTCAGACCAATGCTCCATGCCCCTGTCATAACAATGCTCCATGTCCCTGTCATCACAATGCTCCATGCCCTTGTCATCACAATGCTCCATGACTTGTCATCACAATGTTCCATGATCTTTGTCATCACAATGCTCAGTACACTTGTCTTCACAATGATCCCTGACACTTGTCGTCAGTATGCTCCTTGAAACATGTCATGACAAGGCTGCATGCATTTTTCATCAGAAAGTTCCATGCCTTTTTCATAGCAATGCTCCAAGACCCCTGTAATCACAATGCTCCATGCCCTTCTCATCACAAAATTCCATGACGCATGTCCTCAGAATGCTCCATGGCCTTCTCATCACCATGATCCATGCCATTGTCATCACAATGCTCCAAGACCCCTGTAATCACAATGCTCCATGCCCCTTTTCAACAGAAGGCTCCATGAGACTTCTCATCAGAAGTCTCCATGGTCTTCTCATCACAATGCTCCAGGACTTTGTCATCACCATGCTCCATTCCCTTGTCATCACAATGCTCCATGACCAATATCATCACAATTCTCCATGACCACTGTCATCACAACACTCCATGACACCTGACAACACAATGATCCGGGACTCTTGTCATCACAATGCTCCATTCCCTAGTCATCCCAATGCTCCATGACACTTGTCATCAAAATGATCCATGCCCTTGTCATCCCAATGCTCCATAACTTCTGTATTCACAATGCTCTGTGACGCATGTCATCACAGTGCTCCATGACACCTGTCATCACAATGCTCCATGCCTTTGTCAGCAAAATGCTACATGACCTTGTCATTACAATGCTCTCTGTGCTGGTCATCACAATACACCATTACCATTGTCATCACAATCCTCCATGAACCTTGGGATCACATTGCTTCATTCCCTTGTCATCACAATGCTCCATGCTCCTTGAAATCAAAATGATCCATGATCTCTGTCATCACAATGCTCCAAACCCTTGTGATCACAATGTTCCATAACACTTGTCATGACAACGCTCCATGATGCTTGTCATCACAATACTCCATGCCCTTTTCATCACAATGCTCCATAACCTTTGTCATCACAATTCTCAATACACTTGTCATCACAATGCTCCCTGACAATTGTCGTCAGAATGCTCCTTGAACCCTGTCATTAAAAGGCTCCATGTCTTTTCATCACAATACCCCATGCCGTTTACATCACAATGCTCCATGCCATTGTCATCAAAATACTCCACAAGCTTGTCATCAGAATGTTTCATGACATTTGTCATCACAATTCTCCATGCACTTGTCAGCACAATGCTCTCTGACCCTTGACATCACAATGCTCCAAGCCATTGTCGTCACAATGCTCCATTACCTTTGTCATCAGAATCCTCCATGACACTTGGCATCACAATGCTCCATGCCAATTTCATCACAATGGGCCATTACATATGTCATCACAATGCTCCCTGTCGCCTGTCTTCACAATACTGCATGACGTGGACATCACAATGCTCCATGCCCTTGTTATCACAATGCTCCATGACCCCTGTCATCACAATGCTCCATAACTCCAGTCATCACAATGCTCCATGACCTTTGTCATCACAATGGTCCATGCCCTCATCATCAACAGTCTCTGTGACCTTTTTAACCACAATGCTCCTTGAACATTTGATCACAATGCTCTTTGACCTGTGTCATTAAAATTCTCTATGCCTTTCTCAGCACAATTCTCCATGACCCTTGTCATCACAATGCTCCATGCGCTTGTCAGCACAATGCTCCATGACACAGGTCATCACAATGCACCATGCGCTTGTCATCACAGTGCTCCACCATCTTGTCATCACAATGCTCCATAAAATTTGTCATCACAATGCTCCATGCACTTCTCATCAAAATGCTCTCTCACAACTGATATCACAATGATACATCATTATTTGTCACAGTACTCCCTCATCCCTGTCATCACAATGTTCCATGACTCCTGTCACCACAGTGCTACATGCAATTATCATCACAATGTTCGATGACCCCTGACATCACAATGTTCCATAACACCTGTCATCAAAATGCTCCATGACACTTTTCATCAAAATGCTCCAAGACCCCTGACATCACAATGTTCCATAACTCCGGTCATCAAAATATTCCATGACACATTTCATCCAATTGCTCCATGACCCTGTCATCACAATGCTCCCTGGCCTTCACATCACAATGCACAAAGCCCTTGCCATCAAAATGCTCCATGAGATTTGTCATCACAAAGATCCATGACCCTTGGCATCACAATGCTCCATGTCATTGTCATCACAAGGCTCCATGAACGCTCTCATCACATGGCTCCATGCCCTTGTCATCACAAAGCTCCATGACACATGTCATCAGAATGCTCCATAGCCTTCTCATCACAATGTTCCATGCCCTTGCCATCACAATGCTCCATTACCACTATCATAACATTGCTCCATGACCCCTGCCATCACGATATTCCATTGCCTTGTCATCACAATACTCCATCACCCTTCTCTTCACAATGCTCCAAGAACCCTGTAATCACAATGCTCTATGCCCCTTTTCATTTCAATGATCCATGAACCCTGTCATCACAATGCACCATGCACATCATCATAATGCTTCATGCTATTTTCATCACAGTGAAATCAAAGTGCTCCATGACCTCTGTCATAGCAATGCTACAAACCCTTGTGAATACAATATTCCATAACACTTGTCATCACAATACCCCATGACGCTCGTCATCACGATTATCCATGGTCTTCTCATCACAATGCTCCATGACTTTTGTCATCACAATGCTCAATACACTTGTCATCAAAATGCTCCCTGACACTTGTTGTCTGTATGCTCCTTGAACACTGTCATGACAAGGCTCCATGCCTTTTTCATCACAATGATCCATGCCCTTTTCATCACAATGCTCCAAGACCCATGTAATCACAATGCTCCACGCCCTTGTCATCACAAATCTCAATGACACATGACATGAGGATGCTCCTTGGTCTTCTCCTCAAAATGCTCCATGCTCTTGTCATCAGAATGTTCCAAGATCCCTGTTATCACAATGTTCCATGCCCCTTTCCATCAGTATGCTCCATGAGACTTGTCATCACAAGGCTCCATGGTTTTGTCATCACAATGCTCCAGGACCTTGTCATCACAATGCTTCACGACATTGTCATGAAAATTGTCAATGGCCCTTGTCATCATAATGCTCCAAGCCCTAGTCATCACAATGCTCCATTATATTTGTCATCACAATCCTCCATTACATTTGGCATCACAATGCTCCATGCCATTGTCATCGCAATGGACCCTGACATATGTCATCACAATGCTCCCTGACACCTGTCTTCACAATACTCCATGACCTTCTCATCACAATGCTCCATGCCCTTGTCAGCACAATGCACCATGCCCACTGTCATCACAATAATCTATGAAACTTGTCAAACCAATGCTCCATGCCACTGTCATCACAATGCTCCATGCCCTTGTCATCACAATGCTCCATGACCCCACTCATCACAATGATTCATAACGTTTGTCATCACAATGGTCCATGCCCGTGTCATCACAAGGCTCTGTGACCTTTGTAACCACAATGCTCCATTAACTTTTCATCACAATTCTCTGTGACCCTTGTCATCACAATGCTCCATGTCTTTGTGACAACAATGCTCCATGACCATTGTCATCACAATGTGCCACACACATTTCATCACAACGGTCCACAACCTTGTCATTGCAATGCTCCATAAATCTTTTAAACACAATGCTCCATGCACTTCTCATCAAAATGCTCTCTCACTAGAGATATCACAGTGTTCCATCACTAGTCATCACAATACTCCCTCACCCATGTTATCACAATGTTCCATGACACTGTCATCACAGTGCTACATCCACTTATCTTCACAATGTTCCATGACCGCTGACATCACAATATTCCATAACACGTGTCACCAAAATGCTCCATGACCCATTTCATCCCAAAGCTCCAAGACCCCTGACATCACAATGTTCTATAAACACAGCCATCAAAATGTTCCATTACACTTTTCATCAAATTGCTGCATGACACGGTCATCAAAACGCTCCCTGCCCTTCACATCACAATGCACCATGCCCTTGTCATCAAAATGCTCCATGACTTGTCATCACAAAGCTCCATGACCATTGACATCACAGTGCTCCATGTCATTGTCATCATAATGCTCCATGAACACTCTCATTACATTGCTCAATGCCCTTGTCATCACAAAGCTCCATGACACTTGTCATCACAATGCTCGATGCCCTTCTCATCACAATGCTCCATGCCCTTGTCATTACAACCCTGCATGACCCATGTATCATAGTGTTCCGTACCCTTGTCATCACAATGCTCCATGCCCACTCTCATCACAATAATCCATGAAACATTTCTGACCAATGTTCCATGTCCTTCTCATCACAATGCTCCATTACCTCTGTCATAACAATGCACCATGACCACTGCCATCACAATGATCCACGGCCTAGTTATCACAAGGCTCCATGACACTTGACTTCACAATGCTGAAGGCCCCTGTAATCACAATGCTCCATGCCCTTGTCATCACAAAGCTACATGATGCATGTCATCAGAATGTTCCATGGCCTTCTCATCACAATGCTCCATGCTCTTGTCATCACAATGCTCCAAGACCCCTGTAAACACAATGATCAATGCCCCTTTTCATCTCAGTGCTCCATGAACACTGTCATCACAATGCACCATGCCCATCATCATAATGCTTCAGGCTATTGTCATCACAATGAAATCAATATTCTCCATGACCTCTGTCATCATAATGCTCCAAACCCTTGTGATCACAATGTTCCATAACACTTATCATCACAACACCCCATGACGCTCATCATCACAATTATCCATGGCCTTCTCATCACAATGTTCCATGATCTTTGTCATCACAATGCTCAAAACACTTGTCATCACAATGCTCCCTGACACTTGTCGTCAGTATGCTCCTTGAACCCTGTCATGACAAGGCTCCATGCCTTTGTCATCACAATAATCCATGCCCTTTTCATCACAATGCTCCAAGATACCTGTAATCACAATGCTCCATGCCCTTGTCATCAAAAAGCTCCATGTCACATGTCATCAGAATGCTTCATGTCCTTCTCATCACAATGCTCCATGAACGCTCTCATCACATTGCTCCATGCACATATCTTCACAAAGTTCCATGACACATGTCATCAGAATGTTCCATGGCCTTCTCCTCACAATGCTCCATGCCCTTGTCATCACAATGCTCCATGACACCTGTCATCACAATACTCCATGAATATTTTCAGCCCAGTGTTCCATGACTTTCTCAACTCAATGCTCCATGACCAATATCATCACAATGATCCATGACCACTGTCATCACAACACTCCATGACACCTGACAATACAATGATACGGGACTCTTGTCATCACAATGCTCCAAGACCCCTGTAATCACAATGCTCCATGACCCCTGTCATCACAATACTCCATGAACATTTTCAGCCCAATGTTCCATGACACTTGTCATCACAATGATCCATGCCTTGTCATCACAAAGATCCATGACACATGTCATCAGAATTTTAGATGGCCTTCTCATCACAATGTTCCATGCCATTGTCATCACACTGCTCCATGCACTTGTAATCACAATGTGCCTAGACCCCTGTAATCACAATGCTCCATGCCCCTTTCCATCAGTATGCTGCATGAGATTTGTCATCACAAGGCTCCATGATTTTCTCAACACAATGCTCCAGGACCTTGTCATCACAATGCTTCACGACCTTGTCATGAAAATTCTCAATGGCCCTTGTCATCATAATGCTCCAATCCGTAGTCATCACAATGCTCCATTATATTTGTCATCACAATCCTCCATTACATTTGGCATCACAATACTCCCTGCCGTTGTCATCTCAGTTTATCTTGACATATGTCATCACAATGCTCCCTGACACCTGTCTTCACAATACTCCATGACCTTCTCTTCACAATGCTCCATGCCATAGTCATCACAATGCACTATGTCCACTGTCATCACAATAATCTATGAAACTTGTCAGCCCAATGCTCCATGCCCCTGTCATCACAATGCTCCATGTCCCTGTCATCACAATGCTCAAAGAACATTTTCAGCCCAGTGCTCCAAGACCCTTATCATCACAATGATCCATGCCCTTGTCATCCCAATGCTCCATGACCCCTGTATTCATAATGCTCCGTGATGCTTGTCATCACAGTGCCCCATGACACATGTCATCACAATGCTCCATGCCTCTGTCAGCAAAATGCTAAATGACCTTGTCATTGCAATGCTCTATGCGCTTGTCATCACAATACTCCATTTCCATTGTCATAACAATCCTACATGAACCTTGGGATCACATTGCTTCATGCCCCTGTCATCAAAATGTTCAATGCTCCTTGAAAGCAAAATGATCCATGACCTCTGTCATCACAATGATCCAAGCCATTGTGATCACAATGTTCCATAACACTTGTCATGACAACGCTCCATGATGCCTGTCATCACAATACTCCATGCCCTTTTCATCACAATGCTCCATGACCTTTGTCATCACAATTCTCAATACACTTGTCATCACAATGCTCCCTGACACTTGTCATTAGAATGCTCCTTGAAACCTGTCACGAAAAGGCTCCATGTCTCTTTCATCAAAAGGCCCCATGCCGTTTTCATCACAATGCTCCATGCCATTGTCATTAAAACACTCCACAAGCTTATCATCAGAATGCTCCTTGACCCTTGTCATCACAATTCTCCATGCACTTGTCAGCACAATGCTCCCTGACCCTTGTCATCACAATGATCCAAGCCATTGTCATCACAAAGCTCCATTACCTTTGTCATCAGAATCCTCCATGACACTTGGCATCACAATGCTCCATGCCATTGTCATCACAACGGGCCATTACATATATCATCACAATGCTCCCTGACACCTGTCTTCACAATACTGCATGACCTGGTCATCACAATGCTCCATGCCCTTGTCATCACAATGTGCCATTCCAACTGTCATCGCAATAATCCATGAAACTTATTAGACCAATGTTCCATGCCCTTGTCATCACAGTGCTCTATGCCCTTGTTATCACAATCCTCCATGACCCCTGTCATCACAATGCTCCGTGACTCCAGTCATCACAATGCTTCATGACCTTTGTCATCACAATGGTCCATGCCCTCGTCATCAACAGTCTCTGTGACCTTTTTAACCACAATGCTCCATGAACATTTCATAACAATGCTCTTTGACCCTTGTCATCACAATGCTCTATGCCTTTCTCAGCACAATGCTCCATGCGCTTGTCAGCACAATGCTCCATGCGCTTGTCAGCACAATGCTCCATGACACATGCCATCACAATGCTCCATGACCCCTGTCATCACAATGCTCTGTGACTCCAGTCATCACAATGCTTCATAACGTTTGTCATCACAATGGTCCATGTGCGCATCATCACAAGGCTCTGTGACCTTTGTAACCACAATGCTCCTTGAACTTTTCATCACAATTCTCTGTGACCCTTGTCATCACAATGCTGCCTGTCTTTGTCAGAACAATGCTCCATGACCATTGTCTTCACAATGTTCCACGCACATTTCATCAGAACGGTCCACAACCTTGTCATTGCAATGCTCTATAAACCTTGAAATCACAATGCTCCATGCACATCTCATCAAAATGCTCTCTCACCAGAGATATCACAGTGTTACATCACTAGTCATCACAATACTACCTCACCCCTGTAATCACAATGTTCCATGACACTGTCATCACAATGCTACATCCCCTTGTCATCACAATGTTCCATGACACCTGTCATCAAATTGCCCCATGACCCTTTTCATCCCAACGCTCCAAATCCCCTGACATCACAATGTCCTATAACCCCTGCCATCAAAATATTCCATTACACTTTTCATCAAATTGCTGCATGACCCGGTCATCAAAATGCTCCCTGCCCTTCTCATCACAATGCACCTTGCCCTTGTCATCAAAATGCACCATTACTTGTCATGACAAAGCCCCATGACACTTGGCATCACAATGCTCCATGTCATTGTCATCACAATGCTCCATGAACCCTCTCATAACATTGCTCAATGCTCTTGTCATCAAAAAGCTCCATGACACTATTAATCACAATGCTCGATGCCCTTCTCATCACAATGCTCCAGGCCCTTGTCATTACAATCCTGCATGACCCATGTATCATAGTGTTCTGTACACTTGTCATCAGAAGTCTCCATGCCCACACTCATCACAATAATCCATGAAACTTTTCAGACCAATGTCCCATGCCCTTCTCATCACAATGCTCCTTTACCTCTGTCATAACAATCCACCATGACCCCTGCCATCACAATGTTCCACGGCCTAGTCATCACAAGGTTCCATGACACTTGTTATCACAATGCTGAAAACCCATGTAATCACAATGCTCCATGCCCTTGTCATCACAAACCTCCATGACTCATGTGGTCAGAATATTCCATGGCCTTCTCATCACAATGCTCCATGCCCTTGTCATCACAATGCCCCAAAACCCATGTAAACACAATGCTCCATGCCCCTTTTCATCTCAATGCTCCATGAACCCTTTCATCACAATGCACCATGCCCATCATCATAATGCTTCAGGCTATTGTAATCACAATGAAATCAATATTCTCCTTGACCTCTGTCATCATAATGCTCCAAAACCTTGTGATCACAATGTTCCATAACACTTATCATCACAACACCCCATGACACTCATCATCACAATTATCCATGGTCTTCTCATCACAATATTCCATGATCTTTGTCATCACAATGCTCAATACACTTGTCATCACAATGCTAACAGACACTTGTCGTCAGTATGCCCCTTGATTCCTGTCATGACAAGGCACCATGCATTTTTCATCACAATAATCCATGTCCTTTTCATCACAATGCTCCAAGATCCATGTAATCACAATGCTCCATGCCCTTGTCATAAAAAAGCTCCATGACGCATGTCATCACAATGCTTCATGGCCTTCTCATCACAATGCTCCATGTCCTTGTCATCAAAATGCTCCAAGACCACTGTAATCATAATGCTCCATGCCCCTTTTCATCAGAATGCTCCATGTGAGTTGTCATCACAAGTCTACATGGTCTTCTCATCACAATTCTCCAGGACCTTGTCATCACCATGCTCCATTCCCTTGTCATCACAATGCTTCATGACCCCTGTCATCACAATAATCCATGAGCATTTTCAGCCCAATGCTCCACGACCTACTCATCACAATGCTCCATGGCCAATATCATCACAGTGTTCCATGACCACTGTCATCACAACACTCCATGACACCTGACTACACAATGATCCAGGACTCTTGTCATCACATTGCTCCATTCCTTGGTCATCACAATGCTCCATGACCCCAGTCATCACAACACTCCATGAACATTTTCAGCCCAGTGCTCCATGACCCTTGTCATCACAATGATCCATGTCCTTGTCATCCCAATGCTCCATGACCCGTGTATTCACAATGCTCCATGACGCTTGTCATCACAGTGCTGCATGACACATGTCATCACAATGCTCCATGCCTTTGTCAGCAAAATGCTACATGACCTTGTCATTGCAATGCTCTATGCGCTTGTCATCACAATACTCCATTTCCATTGTCATCATAATCCTCCATGAACCTTGGGATCACATTGCTTCATGCCCTTGTCATCACAGTGCTCCATGCTCCTTGAAATCAAAATGATCCATGACCTCTGTCATCACAATGCTCCAAACACTTTTGATCACAATGTTCCATAACCCGTGTCATCACAACGCTCTATGATGCCTGTCATCACAATACTCCATGTCCTTTTCATCACAATGCTCCATGACAATTGACATCACAATTCTCAATACACTTGTCATCACAGTGCTCCCTGACACTTGTCATCAGAATGTTCCTTGAACCCTGTCACGAAAAGGCTCCATGCCTTTTTCATCACAATGCCCCATGCCGTTTTCATCACAATGCTCCATGCCATTGTCATCAAAATACTCCACAAGTTGTCATCAGAATGCTCCATGACCCTTGTCATCACAATTCTCCATGCACTTGTCAGCACAGTGCTCCCTGACCCTTGTCATCACAATGCTCCAAGCCATGGTCATCACAATGCTCCATTACCTTTGTCATCAGAATCCTCCATGACACTTGGCATCACAATGCTCCATGCCATTGTCATCACAATGGGCCATTACATATGTCATCACAATGCTCCCTGACACCTGTCTTCACAATACTGCATGACCTGGTCAACACAATGCTCCATGCCCTTGTCATCACAATGCGCCATACCAACTGTCATCACAGTAATCTATGAAACATATTAGACCAATGTTCCATGCCTTTGTCATCACAGTGCTCCATGCCCTTGTTATCACAGTGTTCCATGACCCCTCTCATCACAATGCTCCGTGACTCCAGTCATCCCAATGCTTCATGACCTTTGTCAGCACAATGGTCCATGCCCTCGTCATCAATAGACTCTGTGACCTTTTTAACCACAATGCTCCATGAAATTTTCATCACAATGCTCTTTCACCCTTGTCATCACAATGATCTCTGCCTTTCTCTGCACAATGCTCCATGACCCTTGTCATTACTATGCTACATGCGCTTGTCAGCACAATGCTCCATGACACATGTCATCGCAATGCACCATGCGCCTGTCATCAAAGTGCTCCACAATCTTGTCATCACAATGCTCCAAAAAAATTGTCCTCACAATGCTCCATGCACTTCTCATCAAAATGCTCTCTCACAACTGATATCACAATGCTACATCAGTATTTGTCACAATACTCCCTCACCCCTGTCATCAGAATGTCCCATGACTCCTGTCATCACAATGCTACATGCTCTTATCATCACAATGTTCTATGAACCATGACATCACAATGTTCCATAATACCAGTCATCAAAATGTTCCATGACACTTTTCATCCAATTGCTCCATGACCCTGTCATCACAATGCTCCCTGCCCTTCTCATCACAATGCACAACGCCCTTGCCATCAAAATGCTCCATGACCTTTGTCATCACAAAGATCCATGACCCTTGGCATCACAATGCTCCATGGCATTGTCATCACATTGTTCCATGCCCTTGTCTTCACATAGCTCCATGACACAAGTCATCAGAATGCTCCATGGACCTCATCACAATGCTGAATGCCCTTGCCATCACAATGCTCCATTACCACTGTCTTAATAATGCTCCATGACCCCTGCCACCACGATGTTCCATGGCCTTGTCATCACAAAGATCCATGACCCTTCTCATCACAATGCTCCAAGAACACTGTAATCACAATGCTCTATGCCCCGTTTCATCTCAATGATACATGAACCCTATCATCAAAATGCACCATGCCCATCATCATAATGCTTCATGCTATTGTCATCACAAAGAAATCAAAATGCTCCATGACCTCTGTCATAACAATGCTCCAAACCCTTGTGATCACAATATTCCATAACACTTGTCATCACAATGCCACATGACGCTCGTCATCACAATTATTCATGGTCTTCTCATCACAATGCTCCATGACCTTCTTCATCACAATGCTCAATAAAATTGTCATCAAAATGCTCCCTGACACTTGTTGTCTGTATGCTCCTTGAACCCTGTCATGACAAGGCTCCATGCCTTTTTCATCACAATGATCCATGCCCTTTTCATCACAATGCTCCAAGACCCATGTAATCACAATGCTCCATGCCCTTGTCATCACAAAGCTCAATGACACATGCCATCAGGATTCTCCTTTGTCTTCTACTCACTATGCTCGATGCCCTTGTCATTACAATGTTCCAAGACCCCTGTAATCACAATGCTCCATTCCCCTTTTCTTTAGTATGCCCCATGAGACTTGTCATCACAAGGCTCCATGGTTTTGTCATCACAGTGCTCCAGGATATTGTCATCACAATGCTTCACGACCTTGTCATGAAAATTTTCAATGGCCCTTGTCATCATAATACTCCAAGCCCTAATCATCACAATGCTCTATTATATTTGTCTTCACAATTCTCCATTACATTTGGCATCACAATGCTCCATGCCATTTTCATCACAATGGCCCTTGACATATGTCATAAGAATGCTCCCTGTCACCTGTCTTCACAATACTCCATCACCTTATCATCACAATCCTCCATGTCCTTGTCATCACAATGCACCATGCACACTCTCATCACAGTAATCTATGAAATTTCTCAGACCAATGCTCCATGCCCGTGTCATCACAATGCTCCATGACCCCTGTCATCACAATGTTCCGTGACTCCAGTCATCACAATGCTTCATAACGTTTGTCATCAGAATGGTCCATGCCCGTGTCATCACAAGGCTCTGTGACCTTTGTAACCACAATGCTCCATGTAATTTTAATCACAATTCTGTGACAATTGTCATCACAGTGTGCCATGTCTTTGTCAGAACAATGCTCCATGACCATTTTCATCACAATGTGCCACGCGCATTTCATCACAACGGTCCACAACCTTGTCATTGCAATGCCCCATAAACGTTGTAATCACAATGTTCCATGCACTTCTCATCAAAATGCTCTCTCACCAGAGATATCACAATGTTCCATCACTAGTCATCACAATACTCCCTCATCCCTCTAATCACAATGTTCCATTAACCTGTCATCACAATGCTACATCCCCTTATCATCACAAAGTTCCACATCCCCTTATCATCACAATGTTCCATAACCCCTGTCATCAAAATGCTCCATGACCCTTTCCATCCGAAAGCTCCAAGTCCCCTGACATCACAATGTTCTATAACCCATGCCAGCAAAATGTTCCATTACAATTTTTATCAAATTGCTACATGAACCGGTCATCAAAATGCTCCCTGCACTTCTCATTACAATGCACCATGCCCTTGTCATGAAAATGCTCCATGACCTGTCATCACAAATCTCCATGACCCTTGGCATCACAATGCTCCATGTCATTGTCATCACAAGGCTCCATGAACACTCTCATAACATTGCTCAATGCACTTGTCATCAAAAAGCACCATGACACTTGTCATCACAATGCTCGATGCCCTTCTCATCACAATGCTCCATGCCCTTGTCATTACAGTCCTGCATGACCCATGTATCACAGTGTTCCGTGCCCTTGTCATCACAATGCTCCATGCCCACTCTCATCACAGTAATCCATGAAACATTTCAGACCAATGTTCCATACCCTTCTCATCACAATGCTCCATTACTCCTGTCATAACAATGCACCATGACCCCTGCCAACACAATGTTCCACGGCCTAGTCATCACAAGGTTCCATGACATTTCTCATCACAATGCTCAAGAACCCTGAAATCACAATGCTCCATGCCCTTGTCATCACAAAGCTCCATGACGCATGTCATCAGAATGATCCATGGCCTTCTCATCACAATGTTCCATGCCCTTGTCAGCACAATGCTCCAAGACCCTTGTAATCACAATGTTCCATGCCACTTTTCATCTCAATGCCCCATGAACCCTGGCATCACAATGCACCATGCACATCATCATAATGCTTCAGGCTATTGTCATCACAATGAAATCAATATTCTGCATGTCCTCTGTCATCATAATGCTCCAAACCCTTGTGATCACAATTTTGCATAACACTTATCATCACAACACCCCATGACGCTCATCATCACAATTATCCATGGTCTTCTCATCACAGTGCTCCATGATCTTTGTCATCACAATGCTCAATACAATTGTCATCACAATGCTCCCTGACACTTGTCGTCAGTATGCTCTTTGAACCCTGTCATGACAAGGCTCCATGCCTTTTTCATCACAATGATCCATGCCCTTTTCATCACAATGCTCCAAGATCCCTGTAATCACAGTGCTCCTTGCCCTTGTCATCACAAAACTCCAGGAAACATGTCATCAGAATGCTCCATGGCCTTCTCATCACAATGATCCATGCCCTAGTCATCA
Source organism: Mesoplodon mirus (assembly GCF_964341445.2). NCBI lineage: Eukaryota > Metazoa > Chordata > Mammalia > Artiodactyla > Ziphiidae > Mesoplodon > Mesoplodon mirus. The sequence continues at coordinate 328,901 of NW_028295653.1, read as the reverse complement.
CAATGCTCCAAGACCCCTGTAATCACAGTGCTCCATGCCGCTTTTCATCAGAATGCTCCATGAGACTTGTCATCACAAGCCTCCATGGTCTTCTCATCACAATGCTCCAGGACCTTGTCATCACCATGCTCCATTTCCTTGTCATCACAATGCTCCAGGACCCATATCATCACAATACTCCATGCACATTTTCAGCCCAATGCTCCACGGCCTACTCATTACAATGCTCCATGGCCAATATCATCACAATGCTCCATGACCACTGTCATCACAACACTCCATGACACCTCACAACACAATGATCCGGGACTATAGTTATCACAATGATCCATGCCCTTATCATCCCAATGCTCCATGACCCCTGTATTCACAATGCTCCATGACGCTTGTCATCACAGTGCTCCATGACACATGTCCTCACAATGCTCCATGCCTTTGTCAGCAAAATGCTACATGACAATGTCATTACAATGCTTTGTGTGTTTGTCATCACAATACTCCATTTCCATTGTCATCACAATCCTCCATGAAACTTGTGATCACATTGCTTCATTCCTTTGTAATCACAATGCTCCATGCTCCTTGAAATCAAAATGATCCATGACCTGTGTCATCACAATTCTCCAAAACCTTGTGATCACAGTGATCCATAACACTTGTCATCACAATGCTCCATGATGCCTGTCATCACAATACACCATGACCTTTAAAACACAATGCTCCATGACCTTTTTCATCACAATTCTCAATATACATGTCATCACAATGCTCCCTGACACTTGTCATCAGAATGTTCCTTGAACCCTGTCACGAAAAGGCTCCATGCATTTTTCATCACAAAGCCCCATACCGTTTTCATCACAATGCTCCATGCCATTGTCATCAAAATACTCCACAAGCTTGTCATCAGAATGCTCCATGACCCTTGTCATCACAATTCTCCATGCACTTGTCAGCACAATGCTCCCTGACCATTGTCATCACAATGCTCCAAGCCATTGTCATCAAAATGCTCCATTACCTTTGTCATCATAATCCTCCATGACACTTGGCATCACAATGCTCCATGCAATTGTCATCACAATGGGCCATTACATATGTCATCACAATGCTCCCTGACAACTGTCTTCACAATACTGCATGATCTGGTCAACACAATGCTCCATGCCCTTGTCATCACAATGCACCATTCCAACTGTCATCGCAGTAATCCATGAAACTTATTAGACCAATGACCCATGCCCTTTTCGTCACAATGCTCCATGCCCTTGTTATCACAATGCTCCATGACACCTGTCATCACAATGCTCCGTGACTCCAGTCATCAAAATGCTTCATGACCTTTGTCATCACAATGGTCCATGCCTTCGTCATCAACAGTCTCTGTGACATTTTTATCCACAATGCTCCATGAACTTTTCATCACAATGCTCTTTGACCCTTGTCATCACAATGCTCTATGCCTTTCTCAGCACAATGCTCCATGACCATTGTCATCACAATATTCCAAGCCTTTGTCATCACAATGCTCCATTATATTTGTCATCAGAATCCTCCATGACACTTGTCATCACAATGCTCTTTGACACTTGTCATCAGAATCCTCCATGACACCTGGCATCACAATTCTCCATGCCATTTTCATCACAATGGACCATTATATATGTCATCACAATGCTCCCTCACACCTGTCTTCAGAATACTGCATGACCTGGTCATCACAATGCTCCATGCCCTTATCATCACAATGCGCCCTTCCATCTTTCATCACAATAATCCAGGAAACGTATTAGACCAATGCTCCATGCCATTGTCATCACAATGCTCCATGCCCTTGTTATCACAATGTTCCAAGGCCCCTGTAATCAGAATGCTCCATGCCCCTTTTCATCAGTATGCTCCATGAGACTTGTCTTCACAAGGCTCCATGGTTTTCTAATCACATATCTCAAGGAACTTGTCATCACAATGCTTCAAGACCTTGTCATGAAAATTCTCAATGGCCCTTGTCATCATAATGCTCCAAGCCCTAGTCATCACAATGCTCCATTATATTTGTCATCACAATACTCCATTACCTTTGGCATCTCAATGCTCCCTGCCATTGTCATCGCAATGGACCATAACATATGTCATCACAATGCTCCCTGACACCTGTCTTTAAAATACTCCATGACCTTCTCATCAAAATGATCCATGCCATTGTCATCCCAATGCTCCATGACCCCTGTATTCACAATGCTCCGTGACCCTTGTCATCACAGTGCTCCATGACACCTGTCTTCACAATACTCCATGACCTTCTCATCACAATGCTCCATGCCCTTTTCATCACAATGCACCATGTCCACTGTCATCACAATAATCTATGAAACTTTTCAGACCAGTGCTCCATGCACCTGTCATCGCAATGCTCCATGCCCTTGTCATCACACTGCTCCATTACCCCTGTCATTACAATGCTCCGTGAATCCAGTCATCAAAATTCTTCATAAAGTTTGTCAACACAACGGTCCATGCTTGCATCCTCAAAAGGCTCTGTGTCTTTTGTAACCTCAATGCTCCATGAAATTTTCATCACAATGCTCCATGACCCTTGTCATCACAATGCTCCATGCCTTTGTCAGAACAATACTCCATGACCCTTGTCATCACAATGTGCCACGTGCTTTTCATCACAATGATGCACAACCTTGTCATCACTATCCGCCATAAACCTTGTAATCACAATGCTCCATAAACTACTCATCCAAATGCTCTCTCACCTGAGATATCACAATGTTCTGTCACTAGTTATAACAATCCTCCCTCACCCCTGTAATCACAATGTTCCATGACCACTGTAATCAGAATGCTACATCCCCTTATCAGCACAAAGTTCCTTAACCCCTGACATCACAATCTTCCATAAGCCTGTCATCAAAATGCTCCATGACCCATTTCATCCCAAAGCTCCATGACACCTGGCATCAAAATGTTCTATAACCCCTTTCATCAAAATGTTCCATTACAATTTTCATCAAATTGCTGCATGAACCTCTCATCAAAATGCTCCCTGCCCTTCTCATCACAATGCACCACACACTTGTCATCAAAATGTTCTATGACCTTTGTCATCACAAAGCTCCATGACCCTTGGCATCACAATGCTCCATGTCATTGTCATCACACTGCTCCATAAACCCTCTCATCACATTGCTCCATGCCCTTGTCACTACAAAGCTCCATGACACTTGTCATCACAATGCTCGATGCCATTCTCATCACAATGCTCCTTGCCCTTGTCATTACAATCCTCCATGACCCATGTATCACAGAGTTCCGTGCCCTTGTCCTCACAATGCTCCATGCCCACTCTCATCAGAATAATCCATGAAACATTTCAGACCAATGCTCAATGCCCTTCTCATCACAATGATCCATTACCTCTGTCATAACAATGCTCCATGACCACTGCCATCACAATGTTCCATTACAATTTTCATCAAATTGCTGCATGACCCGGTCATCAAAATGCTTCCTGCCCTTCTCATCACAATGCACCATGCCCTTGTCATCAAAATGGTCCATGACTTGTCATCACAAAGCTCCATGACACCTGTCATCACAATGCTCCATGCATTTGTCAGCAAAATTCTACATGAACTTGTCATTAGAAAGCTCTATGCACTTGTCATTCAATGCTCCAAGAACCCTGTAATCACAATGCTCCATGCCCTTTTTCATCTCAGTGCTCCATGAACCCTGTCATCACAATGCACCATGTCCATCATCATAATGCTTCAGGCTATTCTCATCACAATGAAATCAAAATTCTCCATGACCTCTGTCATCATAATGCTCCAAACCCTTCTGATAACAATGTTCCATAACACTTATCATCACAACACCGCATGACGATCATCATCACAATTATCCATGGACTTCTCATCACAATGCTCCATGATCTTTCTCATCACAATGCTCAATACACTTGTCATCACTATGCTCCCTGACACTTGTCGTCAGTATGCTCCTTGAACCCTGTCATGACAAGGCTCCATGCCTTTTTCATCACAGTGATCCATGCCCTTTTCATCACAATGCACCATGACCCCTGTAATCACAATGCTCTATGCCCTTGTCATCACAAAGCTCCATGACGCAAGTCATCAGAATGCTCCATGGCCTTCTCCTCACAACGCTCGATGTCATTGTCAACACAATGCTCCATGAACCCTCTCATCACATTGCTCCTTGCCCTTGACATTACAATCCTCCATGACCCATGTATGACAGTGTTCCGTGCCCTTGTCATCACAATGCTCCATGCCCAATCTCATCACAATAATCCATGAAATATTTCAGACCAGTGCTCAATTCCCTTCTCATAACAATGCTCCATTACCTCTGTCATAACAATGCTCCATGACCATTGCCATCACAATGTTCCACCGCCTTGTCATCACAAGGCTCCATTACCCATGTCATCGCAATGATCCAAGACACGTGTAATCAAAATGCTCCATGAACTTGTCATAACAAAGCTCCGTGACGCATGTCATCAGTAGGTTCCATGGCCTTCTCTTCACAATGTTCCATGCCCTTGTCATCACAATGCTCCATGACCCCTGTAATCACAATGCTCCTTGCCCTTTTTCATCTCAATGATCCATGAACCCTGTCATCAAAATGCACCATGCCAATCATCCTAATGTTTCATGCTATTGTCATCACAATGAAATCAAAATGCTCCATGACCTCTGTCATAACAATGTTCCAAACCCTTGTGATCACAATATTCCATAACAGTTGTCATCACAATGTCCCATGACGCTCGTCATCACAATTATGCATGGTTTTCTCATCACAATGCTCCATGTCCTTTGTCATCACAATGCTCAATACACTTGTCATCAAAATACTCCCTGACACTTGTTGTCTGTATGCTCCTTGAACCCAGTCACGAAAAGGCTCCTTGCCTATTTCTTCACAATTATCCATGCCCTTTTCATCACAATCCTCCCTCACCCATGTTATCACAATATTCCATGGCCCCTGTCATCACAATGCTACATCCCCTTATCAGCACAATGTTCCATGACCCCTGACATCACAATGTTCCATAACACCTGTCATCAATATGCTCCATGACCCATTTGATCCCAAAGCTCCATGACCCCTGGCATCACAATGCTCTATAACCCCTGTCATCAAAATGTTACATTACACTTTTCAGCAAATTACTGCATGACCCTGTCATCAAAATGCTCCCTGCCCTTCTCATCACAATGCACCACACCCTTGTCATCAAAATGCTCCATGACCTTTGCCATCACAAAGCTCCATGACCCACGGCATCACAATGATCCATGTCATTGTCATCATAATGCTCCATGAACCCTCTCATCACATTGCTCCATGCCCTTGTCATGACAAAGCTCCATGACACTTGTCATCACAATTCTCGATGCCCTTCTCATCACAATGCTCCATGCCCTTGTCATTACAATCCCCCTTGACCAATGTATCACAGTATACCCTGCCCTTGTCATCACAATAAACCATGAAATATTTCAGACCAATGCTCAATGCCCTTCTCATCACAATGCTCCATTACCTCTGTCATAACAATGCTCCATGACCCCTGCCATCACAATGTTCCACGGCCTTGTCATCACAAGGCTCCATGACCCTTGTCATCACAATGCTCCAAGACCCCTGTAATCACAATGCTCCATGCCCTTGTCATCACAAAGCTCCATGACGCATGTCATCAGAATGTTCCATGGACTTCTCCTCACAGTGCTCCATGCCATTGTCATCACAATGCTCCAAGACCCCGGTAATCACAATACTCCATGCACCTTTTCATCAGAATGCTCCATGAGACTTGTCATCACAAGTCTCCATGGTCATCTCATCACAATGCTCCAGGACCATGTCATCACCACGCTGCATTCCCTTGTCATTACAATGCTCCATGAACATTTTCAGCCCAGTGCTCCATGACCTTCTCTTCACAATGCTCCATGACCAATAGCATCACAATGATCCATGACCACTGTCATCACAACACTCCATGACATATGAACAACACAATGATCCGTGACTCTTGTCATCACAATGCTCCAAGACCCCTGTAATCACAATGCTACATGACCCCTGTCATCACAATACTCCATGAACTTTTTCAGCCCAATGTTCCATGACCCTTCTCATCACAATGAACCATGCCCTTGTCATCACAAAACTCGATGACACATGTCTTCAGAATTTTAGATGGCCTTCTCATCACAATGTTCCATGCCCTTGTCATCACAATGCTCCATGCCCTTGTCATCACAATGTGCCTAGACCCCTGTAATCACAATGCTCCATGCCCCTTTTCATCAGTATGCTCCATGAGGTTTGTCATCACAAGGCTCCATGATTTTCTCAACACAATGCTCCAGGACCTTGTCATCACAATGCTTCACGACCTTGTCATGAAAATTCTCAATGGCCCTTGTCATCATAATGCTCCAATCCCTAGTCATCACAATGCTCCCTTATATTTGTCATCACAATCCTCCATTACATTTGGCACCACAATACTCCCTGCCATTGTCATCGCAATGGATCATGACATAAGTCATCACAATGCTCCCTGACACCTGTCTTCACAATACTCCATGACCTTCTCTTCACAATGCTCCATGCCATTGTCATCACAATGCACTATGCCCACTGTCATCACAATAATCTATGAAACTTGTCAGCCCAATGCTCCATTCCACTGTGATAACAATGCTCCATGTACCTATCATCACAATGCTCCATGCCCTTGTCATCACAATGCTCCATGACTTGTCATTACAAAGCTCCATGACCCATGACCCATGTATCACAGTGTTCCGTGCCCTTGTCATCACAATACACCATGCCACTCTCATCACAATAATCCATGAAATATTTCAGACCAATGTTCCATGCACTTCTCATCAAAATGCTCCATTACCCCTGTCATAACAATGCTCCATGACCCCTGCCATCACAATGTTCCACGGCTTGTCATCACAAGGCTCCATTACAGTTGTCATCACAATGCCCCATGACGCTCGTCATCACAATTATCCATGGTCTTCTCATCACAATGTTCCATGATCTTTGTCATCACAATGCTCAAAACACTTGTCATCACAATGATCCCTGACACTTGTCGTCAGTATGCTCCTTGAACCCTGTCATGACAAGGCTGCATGCCTTTTTCATCACAATGTTTCATGCCCTTTTCATAACAATGCTCCAAGACCCCTGTAATCACAATGATCCATGCCCTTGTCATCACAAAGCTCCATGACGCATGTCATCAGAATGCTCCATGGCCTTCTCATCACCATGATCCATGCCCTTGTCATAACAATGCTCCAAGACCCCTGTAATCACAATGCTCCATGCCCCTTTTCAACAGAATGCTCCATGAGACTTCTCATCAAAAGTCTCCATGGTCTTCTCATCACAATGCTCTAGGACTTGTCATCACCATGCTCCATTCCCTTGTCATCGCAATGCTCCATGACCAATATCATCACAATACTCCATGACCACTGTCATCACCACACTCCATGACACCTGACAACACAATGATCCGGGACTCTTGTCATCACAATGCTCCAAGACCCCTGTAATCACAATGCTCCATGCCCTTGTCATCACAAAGCTCAATGACACGTCATCAGAATGTTCCATGGCCTTTTCATCAAATGCTCCATGCCCTTGTCTTCACAATGCACCATGCACTTGTCAGCACAATTCTCACTGACCCTTGTCATCACAGTGCTCCAAGCCATTGTCATCACAATGCTCTATTACCTTTGTCATCAGAATCCTCCATGAAACTTGGCATCACAATGCTCCATGCCATTGTCATCACAATGGGCAATTACATATATCATCACAGTGCTCCCTGACAACTCTCTTCACAATAGAGCAAGACCTGGTCATCACAATTCTTCACGCCCTTGTCATCACAATGCTCCATGACCCCTTCCATCACAATGTTCCACGGCCTTGTCCTCACAAGGCTCCATGACCCTTGTCATCACAATGCTCCAAGACCCCTTTAATCACCATGCTTCATGCCCTTGTCATCACAAAGCTCCATGACACACGTCATCAGAATGTTCCATGGACTTCTCATCAAAAAGCTCCATGTCCTTGTCATCACAATTCACCATGTCCAATGTCATCACAATAGTCTATGAAACTTGTCAGACCAATGCTCCATGCCCCTGTCATCACAATGCTCAATGCCCTTGTCATCAAAATGCTCCATGACCCCTGTCATCACAATGCTCCGTGACTCCAGTCATCACAATGCTTCATAAGTTTGTCATCTGAACGGTCCATTCTCGCGTCATCACAAGGCTCTGTGAACTTTGTAACCACAATGCTCCATGAACTTTTCATCTCAATGCTCCGTGACCCTTGTCATCACAATGCTCCATGCCTTTGTCAGAACAATGCTCCATGACCCTTGTCATCACAATGTGCCATGCACTTTTCATCACAATGATCCACAACATTGTCATCGCTATGCTAAATAAACCATGTAATCACAATGCTCCATGCACTTCTCATCCAAATCTTCTCTCACATGAGATATCACAATGTTCCATCACTAGTCATCAGAATCCTCCCTCACCCCTGTTATCACAATGTTCCATGACCCCTCTCAACACAATGTTACATCCCCTTATCATCACAATGTTCCATGACCCATGACATCACAATGTTCCATAACCACTGTCATCAAAATGCTCCATGACACTTTTCATCCCAAAGCTCCATGACCCTTGGCATCACAATGTTCTATAACCCCTGTCATCAAAATGTTCCATTACATTTTTCATCAAATTTCTGCATGACCCAGTCATCAAAATGCTCCCTGCCTTTCTCATCACAATGCACCACACACTTGGCATCAAAATGCTCCATGACCTTTGTCTTCACAAATCTCCATGACCCTTGGCATCACAATGCTCCATGTCATTGTCATCACAGTGCTCCATGAACCCTCTCATCATATTGCTCCATGCCCTTGTCTTCACAAAGCTCCATGACACTTGTCATCGCAGTGCTCGATGCCCTTCTCTTCACAATGCTCCATGCCCTTGACATTACAGTCCTGCATGTATCACGATGTTCCGTTCCCTTGTCATCAGAATGTTCCATGCCCACTCTCATCACAATAATCCATGAAATATTTCAGACCAATGGTCAATGCCATTCTCATCACAATGCTCCATTACCTCTGTCATAACATTGATCCATGACCCTTGCCATCACAATAATCCACGGCCTTGTCATCACAAGGCTCCATGACACTTGTCATCACAATGCTCCAAGACCCCTGTAATCACAATGCTCCATGCCCTTGTCAGCACAAAGCTCCTTGACACATGACATCAAAATGTTCCATGGCCTTCTCTTCACAATGCTCCATGCCCTTGTCATGACAATGCTCCAAGACCCCTGTAATCACAATGCTCCATGCTACTTTTCATCTCAATGCACCTTGAAGCCTGTCATCAAAATGCACCATGCCCATCATCATAATGCTTCAGGCTATTGTCATCACAATGAAATCAAAATTATCCATGACCACTGTCATCATAATGCTCCAAACCCTTGTGATCACAATGTATTATAACACTATTCATCACAACACCCTCTGACGCTCATCATCACAATTATCCATGGTCTTCTCATCACAATGCTCCATGATCTTTGCCATCACAATGCTCAATACACTTGTCATCACAATGCTCCCTGACACTTGTCATCAGTATGCTCTTTGAACCCTGTCATGACAAGACTCCATGCCTTTTCATCACAATGATCCATGCCCTTTTTATCACAGTGCTCCCAGACCCCTGTAATCACAATGCTCCATGCCCTTGTCATCACAAAGCTCCATGACACGTCATCAGAATGCTCCATTGCCTTCTCCTCACAATGCTCCATGCTTTTGTCATCACAATGCTCCAAGACCCCTGTAATCACAATGCTCCATGCCCCTTTTCATCAGAATGCTCCATGAGAGTTGTCATCACAAGTCTCCATGGTCTTATCATCACAATGCTCCAGAATCTTGTCATTAACATGCTCCATTCCCTTGTCTTCACAATGCTCCATGACCACTGTCATCACAATACTCCATGAATATTTTCAGCCCAATGCTCCATGAAATTCTCATCACAATGCTCCATGACAAATATCATCAAAATGCTCCATGACCACTCTCATCACAACACTCCATGACACCTGACAACACAATGATCTGGGACTCTTGTCATCACAATGCTCCATTCCCTACTCATCACAATGTTCCATGACCCATGTCATCACAATACTCCATGAACACTTTCAGCCCAATGATCCATGACACTTGTAATCACAATCATGAATGCACTTGTCATCCCAATTCTCCATGACCCCTGTATTCACAATGCTCCGTGACGCTTGTCATAACAGTGCTCCATGACACCTGTCATCACAATGCTCCATGCCTTTGTCAGCAAAATGCTACATGACCTTGTCATTACAATGCTCTATGCGCTTGTCATCACGATACTCCATTACCATTGTCATCACAATCCTCCATGAACCTTGGGATCACATTGCTTCATGCCCTTGTCATCACAGTGCTCCATGATCCTTGAAATCAAAATGATCCATGACCTCTGTCATCACAATGCTCCAAACCCTTGTGATCACAATGTTCCATAACACTTGTCATCACAACGCTCCATGATGCCTGCCATCACAACACTCCATGCCGTTTTCATCACAATGCTCCATGACCTTTGTCATCACAGTTCTCAATAATCTTGTCATCACAATGCTCCCTGACACTTGTCGTCAGAATGCTCCTTGAACACTGTCACAAAATGTTTCCATGCCTTTTTCATCACAAAGCCCCATGCCATTTTCATCAAAATGCTCCATGCCATTGTAATCAAAACACTCCACAAGCTTGTCATCAGAATGCTTCATGACCCTTGTCATCACAATTCTCCATGCACTTGTCAGCACAATGCTCCCTGACCCTTGTCATCACAATGCTCCAAGCCATTGTCTTCACAATGCTCCATTACCTTTGTCATCAGAATCCTCCATGACACTTGGCCTCACAATGCTTCTTGCCATTGTAATCACAATGGGCCATTACATATGTCATCACAGTGCTCCCTGACACCTCTCTTCACAATACAGCAAGACCTGGTCATCACATTGCTCCATGCCCTTGTCATCACAATGCGCCATTCCAACTGTCATCGCAATACTCCATGAAACTTATTAGACCAATGCTCCATGCCCTTGTCATCACAAAGCTCCATGCCCTTGTTATCACAATGTTCCATGACCCCTGTCATCACAATGCTCTGTGACTCATGTCATCACAATTCTCCATGACCTTTGTCATCACAATGGTCCATGCCCTCATCATCAACACTCTCTGTGACCTTTTTAAGCACAATGCTCCATGAACATTTCATCACAATGCTCTTTGACCCTTGTCATCACAATGCTCTATGCCTTTCTCAGGACAATGCTCCATGCCCTTGTCATCACATTGCTCCATGACCCCTGTCATCACAATGCTCCGTGACTCCAGTCATCACAATTCTTCAAAACATTTGTCATCACAATGGTCGATGCTCGTGTCATCAAAATGCTCTGTTACCTTTGTAACCACAATGTTCTATGAACTTTTCATCACAATGCTCCGAGACTCTTGTCATCAAAATGCTCCATGTCTTTGTCAGAAATATGCTCCTTGACCCTTGTCATCATAATGCTCCAAAACCCCTGTAATCACAATGCTCCATGCCCTTGTCATCACAAAGCTCCATGACATATGTCATCAGAATGTTCAATGGCCTTCTCATCAAAATGCTCCATGTTCTTGTCATCAAAATGCTCCCAAACCCCTGTAAACACAAGGCTCAATGCCCCTTTTCAAATCAATGGTCCATTAACCCTGTCATCACAATTCATCATGCCCATCATCATAATGCTTCCAGCTATTGCCAGCACAATGAAATCAAAATTCTCCATGACCTCTGTCATCACAATGCTCCATGACCCCTGTCATCACAGTACTCCATGAACATTTTCAGCCCACAGCTCCATGACACTTGTCATCACAATGAACCATGCCCTTGTCATCCAAATGCTCCATGACCCCTGTATTCACAGTGCTCTCTGACGCTTGTCATAACAGTGCTCCATGACACCTGTCATCACAATGCTTCATGCCTTTGTCAGCAAAATGCTACATGACCTTGTCATTACAATGCTCTATGTGCTTGTCATCACAATACTCCATTACCATTGTCATCACCATCCTCCTTGAAACTTTTGATCACATTGCTTCATGCCTTTGTCATCACAGTGCTCGATGCTCCTTGAAATCAAAATGATCCATCACCTCTGTCATCACAATGCTCCAAAATCTTGTGATCACAATGTTCCATAATACTTGTCATCACAACGCTCCATGATGCCTGTCATCACAATACTCCATGCCCTTTTCATCAAAATGCTCCATGACTTTTGTCATCACAATTCTCAATACATTTGTCATCACAATGCTCCCTGACACTTGTCGTCAAACTGCTCCTTGAAACATGTCATGAAAAGGCTCCATGCCTTTTTCATCACTATGCCCCATGCAATTTTCATAACAATGCTCCATGCCATTTTCATCAAAATACTCCACAAGCTTGTCATCAGAATGCTCCATGACCCTTGTTATCACAATTCTCCATGCACTTGTCAGCACAATTCTCACTGACCCTTGTCATCACAGTGCTCCAAGCCATTGTCATCACAATGCTCCATTACCTTTGTCATCAGAATCCTCCATGAAACTTGGCATCACAATGCTCCATGCCATTGTCATCACAATGGGTCATTACATATGTCTTCACAGGGCTCCCTGAGACCTCTCTTCACAATACTGCAAGACCTGGTCATCACAATGCTCCATGCCCTTGTCATCACAATGCGCCATTCCAACTGTCATCAAAATACTCCATGGAACTTATTAGAACAATGCTCCATGCCCTTGTCATCACAATGCTTCATGCCCTTGTTATCACAATGTTCCATGACACCTGTCATCACAATGCTCCGTGACTCCAGTCATCACAATGCTCCATGACCTTTGTCATCACAATGGTCCATGCCGTCATCATCAACAGTCTCTGTGACCAATTTAACCACAATGCTCCATGAACATTTCATCATAATGCTCTTTGACACTTGTCATCACAATGCTCTATGCCTTTCTTATCACAATGCTCCATGCCCTTCTCATCACAATGCTCCATGACACCTGTCATCAAAGTGCTCCGTGACTCCAGTCATCACAATTCTTCATAACATTTGTCATCACAATGGTCAATGCCCGCGTCATCACAAGGCTCTGTTACCTTTGTAACCACAATGCTCCATGAACTTTTCATCACAATGCTCCGTGACCCTTGTCATAACAATGCTCCATGCCTTTGTCAGAAAAATGCGCCATGGCCCTTGTCATCACAATGGGCCACGCGCATTTCATCCCAACGGTCCAGAAATTTGTCAATGCAATGCTCCATAAAACTTGTAATCACAAAGCTCCATGCCCTTCTTATCACAATGCTCCATTACACTTGTCATAACAATGCTCCATGACCCCTGCCATCAAAATGTTCCACGGCCTTTTCATCACAATGCTCCAAGACCCCTGTAATCAAAATGCTCCATGCCCTTGTCATCACAAAGCTCCATGACACATGTCATCAAAATATTCCATGGACTTCTCATCAAAATGCTCCATGCCCTTGTCATCACAATGCTCCCAGACCCCTGTAATCACAGTACTCCATGCCCCTTTTCCTATCAATGGTCCATGAACCCTGACATCACAGTGCATCATGCCAATCATCATAATGCTTCTGGCTATTGTCAGCACAATGAAATCAAAATTCTCTATGACCTCTGTCATCACAATGCTCCATGATCCAAAGCATCACAATACTCCATGAACATTTTCATCACAATGCTCCATGACATTTGTCATGAAAATGATCCATGCCCTTCTCATCCCAATGCTCCATGACCCCTGTATTCACAATGCTCCGTGACGCTTGTCATCAGAGTTCTCCATGACACCTGTCATCACAATGCTCCATGAATTTGTCAGAAAAATGCTACTTGACCTTGTCATTACACTGCTCTATGTGTTTGTCATCACAATACTCCATTTCCATTGTCATCACAATCCTCCATGAAACTTTTGATCAGATTGCTTCATGCCTTTTTCATCACAATGCTCCATGCTCCTTGAAATCAAAATGATCCAAGACCTCTCTCATCACAATGCTCCAAATCCTTGTGATCACAATGTTCCATAACACTTGTCATCACAACGCTCCATGATGCCTGTCATCACAATATTCCATGCCCTTTTCATCACAATGCACCATGACTTTTGTCATCACAATTCTCAATACACTTGTCATCACAATGCTCCCTGACACTTGTCGTCACAATGCTCCTTGAACCCTGTCACCAAAGGCTCCATGACATTTTCATCACAAGACCCCATGCCGTTTTCATCAAACTGATCGATGTCATTGTCATCAAAATACTCCACAAGCTTGTCATCAGAATGTTCCATGACCCTTGTCATCATAATTCTCGATGCACTTGTCAGCAAAATGCTCCCTGACCCTTGTCATCACAATGCTCCAAGCCATTGTCATCACAATGCTCCATTACCTTTGTCATCAGAATCCTCCATGACACTTGGCATCACAATGCTCCATGCCATTGTCATCACAATGGGCCATTACATATGTCATCACAATGCGCCCTGACACCTCTCTTCACAATACTGCATGACCTGGTCATCAAAATGCTCCATGCCCTTGTCATCACAAATCGCCATTCCAACTCTCATCGAATAATCTATGAAACTTATTAGACCAATGCTCCATGCCCTTGTCATCACAATGCTCCATGCCCTTCTTATCACAATGCTCCATGACCCCTGTCATCAAAATGTTCCGTGACTACTGTCATCAAAATGCTTCATGACCTTTGTCATCACAATGGTCCATGCCCTCATCATCAACAGTCTCTGTGACATTTTTAACCACAATGCTCCATGAACTTTTCATCACAGTGCTCTTTGGCCCTTGTCATCGCAATGCTCTATGCCTTTCTCAGCACAATGCTCCATGACCATTGTCATCACAATGCTCCATGCGCTTGTCAGCACAATGCTCCATGCGCTTGTCATCACAGTGCTCCACAATCTTGTCATCACAATGCTCCATAAACCTTGTCATCACAATGCTCCATGCGCTTCTCATCACAATGCTCTCTCACAACTGATATCACAATGTTACATCACTATTCGTCACAATACTACCTCACCCCTGTCATCACAATGTTCCATGACTCCTGTCATCACAGTGCTACATGCATTATCATCACAATGTTCGATGACCACTGTCATCACAATGTTACATAACCCCTGTCATCAAAATACTCCATGACCATTTTCATCAAAATGCTCCATAACCCGTGACATCACAATGTTCCATAACCCCTGTCATCAAAATATTCCATGACCTTTTTCATCAAATTGCTCCATGACCCTGTCATCACAATGCTTCCTGCCCTTCTCATCACAATGCAAAACGCCCTTGTCATCAAAATGCACCATGACCTTTGTCATCACAAAGATCCATGACCCTTGGCATAACAATGCTCCAAGTCATTGTCATCAAAATGCACCATGAACGCTCTCATCACATTGCTTCATGCCCATGTCATCACATAGCTCCATGACACATGTCAACAGAATGTTACATGGCCTTCTCATCACAGTGTTCCTTTCCCATGCCATCACAATGCTCCATTACCCCTGTCATAACAATGCTCCATGACCCCTGCAATCAAAATGTTCCACGGCCTTGTCATCACAAGGCTCCATGACACTTGTCTCCAAAATGATCCAAGACCCCTGTAATCACAATGATCCATGCCCCTTTTCAACACAATGCTCCATGAACCCTGTCATCACAATGCCTCATGCCCATCATCATAATGCTTCATGCTATTGTCAGCACAATTAAATCAAAATTCTTCATGACCTCTGTCATAACAATGATCCAAACACTTGTGATCACATTATTCCATAACACTTGTCATCACAATGCCCCATGACGCTCGTCACCACAATTATACATGGTCTTCTCATCACAATGCTCCATGACCTTTCTCATCACAATGCTCAATACACTTGTCATCAAAATGCTCCCTGACACTTGTCGTCAGTATGCTCCTTGAACCCTGTCATGACAAAGCTCCATGCCTTTTTCATCACAATGATCCATGCCCTTTTCATCACAATGCTCCTAGAACCCTGTAATCACAATGTTCCATGCCCTTGTCATCACAAAGCTCAATGATGCATATCTTCAGAATGCTCCTTCGCCTTCTCCTCACAATGCTCCATATCCGTGTCATCACAATGTTCCAAGACCCCTGTAATCACAATGGTGCATGCCCCTTTTTATCAGTATGCTCCAAGAGATTTGTCATCACAGTGCACCATGGTTTTCTCATCACAATGCTGCAGGAAATTATCATCACAATGCTTCACGACATTGTCCTGAAAATTCTCAATGGCCCTTGTCATCATAATGCTCCAAGCCCTAGTCCTCACAAGGCTCCATTATATTTGTCATCACAATCCTCCATTTCATTTGGCATCACAATGCTCCCTGCCTTTGTCATCGCAATGGACCATGACATATGTCATCACAATGCTCCCTGACACCTATCTTCACAATACTCCATGACCTTCTCATCACAATGATCCATGCCCTTGTCATCACAATGCACCATGTCCCCTGTCATCACAATAATCTATGAAACTTGTCAGAACAATGACCCATGCCCCTGTCATCAAAATGCTCCGTGCCCTTGTCATCACAATGCTCCATGCCCTTGTCATCACAGTACTCCATGACCCCTGTCATCACAATGCTCCATGACTCCAGTCAACACAATGCTTCATAAGATTTGTCATCACAATTGTCCATGCCCGCATCATCACAAGGCTCTGTGACTTTGTAACCACAGTGCTCCATGAACATTTCATCACAATGCTCCGTGATCCTTGTCATCACAATGCTCCATGCCTTTGTCAGAAAAATGCTCCATGACCCTTGTCATCACAATGTGCCATGCGCTTTTCATCACAACGGTCCACATATTTGTCATAGCAATGCTCCATAAACCCTGTAATCACAATGCTCTATGCCCCTTTTCATCTCAATGAACCATGAACCCTGTCATCACAATGCACAATGCCCATCATCATAATGATTCACGCTATTGCCATCACAATGAATTCAAAATGCTCCATGATCTCTGTCATAACAATGCTCCAAACCCTTGGGATCATAATATTCCATAACACTTGTCATCAGAGTGCCCCATGACACTCGTCATCACAATTATCCATGGTCTTCTCATCACAATGCTCCATGACATTTGTCATCACAATGCTGAATACACTTGTCATCAAAATGCTCCCAGACACTTGTTGTCTGTATGCTCCTTTAACCCTGTCATGACAAGGCTCCATGCCTTTTTCATCACAATGATCCATGCCCTTTTCCTCACAATGCTCCAAGAACCCTTTAAACACAATGCTCCATGCCCTTGTCATCACAAAGCTCAATGAAACATGTCTTCAAATTGCTCCTTGGCCTTCTCCTCACAATGTTCCATGCCCATGTCATCACAATGTTCCAAGACCCCTGTAATCACAATGGTCCATGCCCCTATTCATCAGTATGCTCCATGAGATTTGTCATCACATGTCTCTATGGATTTCTCATCACAATGCTCCAGGACCTTGTCATCACAATGCTTCATGACCTTGTTCTGAAAATTCTCAATGGCCCTTGTCATCATAATGCTCCAAGCCCTAGTCATCAAAATGCTCCATTTTATTTGTCATCAAAATCCTCCATTACATTTGGCATCACAATGCTCCCTGCCATTGTCATTGCAATGGACCATGACATATGTCATCACAATGCTCCATGACACCTGTCTTCACAATAATCCACGACCTTCCCATCACAATGATCCGTGCCCTTGTCATCACAATGCACCATGTCCACTGTCATCACAATAATCTATGAAATTTGTCAGACCAATAGTCCATGCCCCTGTCACCACAATGCTCCATGCCCTTGTCATCACAATGCTCCATGACCCCAGTCAACACATTGCTCCGTGACTCCAGTCATCACAATGCTTCATAACATTTGTCATCACAGTGGTCCATGCCCGCATCAGCAAAAGGCTCTGTGACCTTTATAACCACAATGCTCCATGAACTTTTCATCACAATGCTCCGTGACCTTTGTCATCAACATGCTCCATGCCTTTGTCAGAAAAATGCTCCTTGACCCTTGTCATCACAATGTTCTACGCGCTTTTCATCACAACGGTCCACAAATTTGTCATGGTAATGCTCCATAAACCTTGTAATCACAATGCTCCATGCCCTTCTCATCACAATGCTCCATTACACCTGTCATAAAAATTCTCCATGACCCCTGCCATCACAATATTCCACGGCCTTGTCATCACAAGGCTCCATGACACTTGTCATCACAATGCTCCAAGACCCCTGTAATCACAATGCTCCATGCCCTTGTCATCACAAAGCTCCATGACACATGCCATCAGAATGTTCCATGTCCTTCTCATCAAAATGCTCCATGCCCTTGTCATCACAGTGCTCAAAGACCCCTGTAATCACAATGCTCCATGCCCCTTTTCATCTCAATGCTCCATGAACCCTGTCATCACAATGCACCATGCCCATCATCATAATGCTTCCGGCTATTGTCAGCACAATGAAATCAAAATTCTCCATGACCTCTGTCATCACAATACTCCATGAATATGTTCAGCCCAATGCTCCATGACCCTTGTCTTCAAAATGATCCATGCCCTTGTCATAGCAATGTTCCATGACCCCTGTATTCACAAAGCTCCGTGACGCTTGTCATCACAGTGCTCCATGACACATGTCATCACAATGCTCCATGACTTTGTCAGCAAAATGCTATATGACCTTGTCATTACAATGCTCTATGCACTTGTCATCACAATACTCCATTACCATTGTCATCACAATCCTCCATGAAACTTTGGATCACATTGCTTCATGCCCTTGTAATCAAAATGCTCCATGCTCCTTGAAATCAAAATGATCCATGACCTCTGTCATCACAATGCTCCAAACACTTTTGATCAAAATGTTCCATAACACTTGTCATCACAACGCTCCATGATGCCTCTCATTACAATACTCCATGCACTTTTCATCACAATTCTCCATGACCTTTGTCATCACAATTCTCAATACACTTGTCATCACAATGCTCCCTAACACTTGTCGTCAGAATGCTCCTTGAAACCTGTCACGAAAAGGCTCCATGACTTTTTCAACACAATGCCCCATGCCATTTTCATCACAGTGCTCCACGCCACTGTCATCAAAATTCTCCACAAGCTTGTCATGAAAATACTCCATGACCCTTGTCATCACAATTCTCCATGCACTTGTCAGCACAATGCTTTCTGACACTTGTCATCTCAATGCTCCAAGCCATTGTCATCACAATGCACCATTATCTTTGTCATCAAAATCCTCCCTGACACTTGGCATCACAGTGCTCCATGCCATTGTCATCACAATGGGCCATTACATATGTCAACACAATGCTCCCTGACACCAGTCTTCACAATACTGCATGACCTGGTTATCACAATGCTCCATGCACTTGTCACCACAATGCACCATTCCAACAGTGATCGCAATAATCCATGAAACATATTAGACCAATGCTCCATGCCCTTGTCATCACAATGCTCCATGACCCTTGTCATCAGAATGCTCCATAAACTTTTCATCACAATGCTCTTTGATCCTTGTCATCACAATTCTCTATGCCTTTCTCAGCACGATGCTCCATGACACATGTCATCACAATGCACCATGTGCTTGTCATCACCGTGCTCCACAATCTTGTCATCACAGTGCTCCATAAAACTTCTCATCACAATGCTCCATGCACTTCTCATCAAAATGCTCTCTCACCACAGATATCACAATGTTACATCACTATTCGTCAAAATACTCCCTCACCCCTGTTATCACAATGTTCCATGACTCCTGTCATAACAGTGCTACATGCATTCTCATCACAATGTCCGATGACCACTGACATCACAATGCTCCATAAGCCCTGTCATCAAAATGCTCCATGACCCTTTTCATCAAATTGCTCCATGACCCTGTCATCACAATGTTCCCTGCCCTTCTCATCACAATGCACAACACACTTGTCATCAAAATGCTCCATGATCTTTGTCATCATAAAGATCCATGACAATTGGCATCACAGTGCTCAATGTCATTGTCATCACAATTCTCCATGAAAACTCTCATCACATTGCTCCATGACCTTGTCATCACAAAGCTCCATGACACATGTCATCAGAATGCTCCATGGCCTTCTCATCACAATGCTCTATGTGCTTGCCATCACAATGCTCCATTACCCCTGTCATAACAATTCTCCATGACACCTGCCATCACGATGTTCTGTGGCCTTGTCATCACAAGGCTCCATGACCCTTCTCATCACAATGCTCCAAGACCAATGTAATCACAATTCTCCATGCCCATTTACATCTCAATGATCCATGAACCCTGTCATCACAATGCACCATGCCCATCATCATAATGCTTCATGCTATTGTCATCACAATGAAATTAAATTGCTCCATGACCTCTGTCATAACAATGCTCCAAGCCCTTGTGATCACAATATTCCATAACACTTGTCATCACAGTGCCCCATGACACTCGTCATCACAATTATCCATGGTCTTCTCATCACAATGCTCCATGACCTTTCTCATCACAATGCTCAATACACTTGTCATCAAAATGCTCCTTGACACTTGTTGACTGTATGCTCCTTGAACCCTGTCATGACAAGGCTCCATGCCTTTTTCATCACAATGATCCATGCCCTTTTCATCACAATGCTCCAAGACCCATTTAAACACAATGCTCCATGCCCTTATCATCACAAAGCTCCATGACACATGCCATCAGAATGTTCCATGTACTTCTCATCAAAATGCTCCATGCCCTTGTCATCACAGTGCTCCAAGACCCCTGTAATCACAATGCTCCATGCCCCTTTTCATCTCAATGCTCCATGAACCCTGTCATCAAAATGCTCCATGTCCATTATCATAATGCTTCCGGCTATTGTCAACACAATGAAATCAAAATTCTCCATGACCCCTGTCATCACAATACTCCATGAATATTTTCAGCCCAATGCTCCATGACACTTGTCATCACAATGATCCATGCACTTGTCATCGCAATGATCCTTGACCCCTGTATTCACAATGCTCCGTGACGCTTGTCATCACAGTGATCCATGACACCTGTCATCACAATGCTCCATGACTTTGTCAGCAAAATGCTACATGACCTTGTCATTACAATGCTCTATGCACTTGTCATCACAATACTCCATTACGATTGTCATCACAATCCTCCATGAACCTTGGGATCACATTGCTTCATGCCCTTGTAATCACAATGTTCCATGCTCCTTGAAATCAAAATGATCCATGACCTCTGTCATCACAGTGCTCCAAACACTTGTGATCAAAAGGTTCCATAACACGTGTCATCACAATGCTCCATGATGCCTGTCATCACAATACTCCATGCACTTTTCATCACAATTCTCCATGACCTTTGTCATCACAATTCTCAATAAACTTGACATCACAATGCTCCCTGACACTTGTCATCAGAATGCTCCTTGAAACCTGTCATGAAAAGGCTCCATGCCTTTTTCATCACAATGCCCCATGCCGTTTTCATCACAATGCTCCACGCCACTGTCATCAAAATACTCCACAAGCTTGTCATGAGAATGCTGCATGACTCTTGTCATCACAATTCTCCATGCACTTGTCAGCACAATGCTCCCTGACGCTTGTCATCTCAATGCTCCAAGCCATTGTAATCACAATGCACCATTACCTTTGTCATCAGAATCCTCCATGACACGTGGCATCACAATGCTCCATGCCATTGTCATCACAATGGGCCATTACATATGTCAACACAATGCTCCCTGACACCAGTCTTCAAAATACTGCATGACCTGGTCATCACAATGCTCCATGCCCTTGTCACCACAATGCACCATTCCAACAGTCATCACAATAATCCATGAAACTTATTAGACCAATGCTCCATGCCCTTGTCATCACAATGCTCCATGACCCATGTCATCACAATGCTCCATGAACTTTTCATCACAATGCTCTTTGATCCTTGTCATCACAATTCTCTATGCCTTTCTCAGCACAATGCTCCATGACCCTTGTCATCACAATGCTCCATGCGCTTGTCAGCACGATGCTCCATGACACATGTCATCAAAATGCACCATGCGTTTGTCATCACAGTGCTTCCCAATCTTGTCATCACAATGCTCCATAAACTTTGTCATCACAATGCTCCATGCACTTCTCATTAAAATGCTCTCTCACCACAGATATCACAATGTTACATCACTATTCGTCACAATACTCCCTCACCCCTGTTATCACAGTGTTCCATGACTCCTGTCATCAAAATGCTACATGCACTTATCATCACAATGTTCAATGACCCCTGATATCACAATGCTCCATAACCCCTGTCATCAAAATGCTCCATGACCCTTTTCATCAAAATGCTCCATGACCCCTGACATCACAATGTTCCAAAACCCCTGTCATCAAAATGTTCCATGACACTTTTCATCAAATTGCTTAATGACCCTGTCATCACAATGCTCCCTGCCCTTCTCATCACAATGCACAACGCACTTGTCATCAAAATGCTCCATGACATTTGTCATCAGAAAGATCCATGACCCTTGGCATCACAATGCTCCATCTTATTGTCATCACAGTGCTCCATGAACGCTCTCATCATATTGCTCCATGCCCTTGTCATCACAAAGCTCCATGACACATGCCATCAGAATGATCCATGGCCTTCTCATCACAATGCTCTATGCGCTTGCCATCACAATGCTCCCTTACACCTGTCATAAAAATCCTCCATGACACGTGCCATCACGATGTTCCGTGGCCTTGTCATCACAAGGCTCCATGACCCTTCTCATCACAATGCTCCAAGACCCCTGTAATCACAATGCTCCATGCCCCTTTTCATCTCAAAGATCCATGATCCCTGTCATCACAATGCACCATGCCCATCATCATAATGCTTCATGCTATTGTCATCACTTTGAAATCAAAATTCTCCATTACCTCTGTCATAACAATGCTCCAAAACCTTGTGATCACAATATTCCATAACACTTGTCATCACAGTGCCCCATGACACTCATCATCACAATTATCCATGGTCTTCTCATCACAATGCTCCATGACCTTTGTCATCACAATGCTCAATACACATGTCATCAAAATGCTCCCTGACACTTGTTGTCTGTATGCTCCTTGAACCCTGTCATGACAAGGCTCCATGCATTTTTCATCACAATGATCCATGTCCTTTTCCTCACAATGCTCCAAGACCCCTTTAAACACAATGCTCCATGCCGTTGTCATCACAAAGCTCAATGAAACATGTCTTCAGAATGCTCCTTGGCCTTCTCCTCACAATGCTCCATGCCCATGTCATCACAATGTTCCAAGACCCCTGTAATCACAATGGTCCATGCCCCTTTTCATCAGTATGCTCCATGAGATTTGTCCTCACAAGTCTCTATGGATTTCTCATCACAATGCTTCAGGACCTTGTCATCACAATGCTTCACGACATTGTCATGAAAATTCTCAATGGCCCTTGTCATAATGCTCCAAGCCCTAGTCATCACAATGCTCCATTATATTTGTCGTCAAAATCCTCCATTACATTTGGCATCACGATGCTCCCTGCCATTGTCATTGCAATGGACCATGACATATGTCGTCACAATGCTCCCTGACACCTGTCTTCACAATACTCCATGACCTTCTCATCACAAAGATCCATGCCCTTGTCATCACAATGCACCATGTCCAATGTCATCACAATAATCTATGAAACTTGTCAGACCAGTGCTCCATGCCCCTGTCACCACAATGCTCCATGCCCTTGTCATCACAATGCTCCATGACCACTGTCATCACAATGCTCCGTGACTTCAGTCATCAAAATGCTTCATAACATTTGTCATCACAATGGTCCATGCCCGCGTCATCACAAGGCTCTGTGACCTTTATAACCACAATGCTCCATGAACTTTTCATCACAATGCTCCGTGACCCTTGTCATCAAAATGCTCCATGCGTTTGTCAGAAAAATGTCCATGACCCTTGTCATCACAATGTGCTACGCGCTTTTCATCACAACGGTCCACAAATTTGTCATGGTAATGCTCCATAAACCTTGTAATCACAATGCTCCATGCCCTTCTCATCACAATGCTCCATTACCCCTGTCATAACAATGCTCCATGACCCCTGCCATCACAATATTCCACGGCCTGGTCATCACAAGGTTCCATGACACTTGTCATCACAATGCTCCAAGACCCCTGTAATCACAATGCTCCATGCCCTTGTCATCACAAAGCTCCATGACACATGCCATCAGAATGTTCCATGTCCTTCTCATCAAAATGCTCCATGCCCTTGTCATCACAGTGCTCCTAGACCCCTGTAAACACAACGCTCCACGCCCCTTTTCATCTCCATGCTCCATGAACCCTGACATCGCAATGCACCATGCCCATCATCATAATGCTTCTGGCTATTGTCAGCACAATGAAATCATAATTCTCCATGACCTCTGTCATCACAATACTCCATGAATATTTTCAGCCCAATGCTCCATGACCCTTGTCATCACAATGATCCATGCCCTTGTCATCGCAATGCTCCATGACCCCTGTATTCACAAAGCTCCGTGACGCTTGTCATCACAGTGCTCCATGACACATATCATCACAATGCTCCATGACTTTGTCAGCAAAATGCTACATGACCTTGTCATTACAATGCTCTATGCACTTGTCATCACAATACTCCATTACCATTGTCATCACAATCCTCCATTAACCTTGGGTTCACATTGCATCATGCCATTGTAATTACAATGTTCCATGCTCCTTGAAATCAAAATGATCCGTGACTTCTGTCATCACAATGCTCCAAACCCTTGTGATCAAAGTGTTCCATAATACTTGTCACCACTACGCTCCATGATGCCTGTATTCACAATACTCCATGCACTTTTCATCACAATGCTCCATGACCTTTGTCATCACAATTCTCAATACACTTGTCATCACAATGCTCCCTGAAACTTGTCATCAGGATGCTCCTTGAACCCTGTCACGAAAAGGCTCCATGCCTTTTTCATCACAAGTCCCCATGCCGTTTTCATCACAATGCTCCACGCCACTGTCATCCAAATACTCCACAAGCTTGTCATGAGAATGCTCCATGACCCTTGGCATCACAATTCTCCATGCACTTGTCAGCACATTGCTGCCTGATATTTGTGATAACAATGCTCCAAGACATTGCCATCACAATGCTCTATTACTTTATCATCAGAATCCTCCATGACATTTGGTATCACAATGCTCCATGCCATTGTCATCACAATGGGCCATTACATATGTCATCACAATGCTCCCTGACAACTGTCTTCACAATACTGCATGACCTGGTCATCACAATGCTCCATGCCCTTGTCATCACAATGTGCCATTCCAACTGTCATCACAATAATCCATGAAACTTATTAGAACAATGCTCAATGCCCTTGTCATCACAATGCTCCATGCCCTTGTTATCACAATGCTCCATGACCCCTGTCATCACAATGCTCCGTGACTCCAGTTATCACAATGCTTCATGACCTTTGTCACCACAATGGTCCATGCCCTCGTCATCAACAGTCTCTGTGTTCTTTTTAACCACAATGCTACATGAACTTTTCATCAAAATGCTCTTTGACCCTTGTCATCACAATGCTCTGTGCACTTCTCATCAAAATGCTCTGTCACCACTGATATCACAATGTTACATCACTATTCGTAACAATATTCCCTCACCCCTGTCATCAAAATGTGCCATGACTCCTGTCATCACAATGCTACATGCACTTATCATCAGAATGTTCGATGACCCCTGGCATCACAATGTTCCATAACCCCTATCATCAAATTGTTCCATGACCCTTTTCATCAAATTGCTCCATGACACTGTCATCACAATGCTGCATGTCATTGTCATCACAGTGCTCCATGAAGGTTCTCATTACATTGCTCCATGTCCTTGTCTTCACAAACCTCCATGATACATGTTATCAGAATGCTGCATGGCCTTCTCATCACAATGCTCCATGCCCTTGCCGTCACAATGCTCCATTACCCCTGTCATAACAATGCTCCATGAACCCTGATATCACGATGTTCCATGGCCTTGTTATCACAAGGCTCCATGACCCTTCTCATCACAATGCTCCAAGACCCCTGTAATCACAATGCTCCATGCCCGTTTTCATCTCAATGATCCATGAACTCTGTCATCACAATTAACCATGCCCATCATCATAATGCTTCATGCTATTGTCATCACAATGAAATCAAAATGCTCCATGACCTCTGTCATAACAATGCTCCAAACCCTTGTGATCACAATATTCCATAATACCTGTCATCACAATGCCCCATGAAGATCATCATCCCAATTATCCATGGTCTTCTCATCACAATGCTCCATGACCTTTGTCATCACAATGATCAATACACTTGTCATCAATATGCTCCCTGACACTTGTTGTCTGTATGCTCCTTGAATCCTTTCATGACAAGGTTCCATGCCTTTTTCATCACAATGATTCATGCACTTTTCATCAAAATGCTCCATGACCACTGACATCACAGTGTTCAATAACCCCTGTCATCAAAATGTTTCATGACCCTTTTCAACAAATTGCTCCATGACCCTGTCATCACAATGCTCCCTGCACTTCTCATCACAATGCACAACACACTTGTCATCAAAATGCTCCATGACCTTTGACATCACAAAGATCCATGACTCTTCGCAGCACAGTGCTCCATGTCATTGTCATCACAATGCTCCAAGAACACTCTCATCACATTGCTCCATGCCCTTGTCATCACAAAGCTCCTTGACACATGTCATCAGAATGCTCCATGGCCTTCTCATCACAATGCTCTATGCGCTTGCCATCACAATGCTCCATTACCTCTGTCATAACAATGCTCCATGACACCTGCCATCACGATGTTCCGTGGCCTTGTCATCACAAGGCTCCATGACCCTTCTCATCACAATGCTCCAAGACCCCTGTAATCACAATGCTCTATACCCCTTTTCATCTCAATGATCCATGAACCCTGTCATCACAATGCACCCTGCCCATCATCATAATGCTTCATGCTATTCTCATCACAATGAAATCAAAATGCTCCATGACATCTGAAATAACAATGCTCCAAATCCTTGTGATCACAATATTCCATAACACTTGTCATCACAGTGCCCCATGACACTCATCATCACAATTATCCATGGTCTTCTCATCACAATGCTCCATGACCTTTGTCATCACAATGCTCAATACACTTGTCATCAAAATGCTCCCTGACACTTGTGGTCTGTATGCTCCTTGAACCCTGTCATGACAAGGCTCCATGCCTTTTTCATCACAATGATCCATACCCATTTCTTCACAATGCTCCAAGACCCCTTTAAACACAATGCTCCATGCCCTTGTCATCACAAAGCTCAATGAAACATGTCTTCAGAATGCTCCTTGGCCTTCTCCTCACAATGCTCCATGCCCATGTCATCACAATGTTCCAAGACCCCTGTAATCACAATGGTCCATGCCCCTTTTCATCAGTATGCTCCATGAGATTTGTCATCACAAGTCTCTATGGATTTCTCATCACAATGCTCCAGGAACTTTTCATCACAATGCTGCACGACCATGTTCTGAAAATTCTCAATGGCCCTTGTCTTCATAATGCTCCAAGCCCTAGTCATCAAAATGCTCCATTATATTTGTCATCAAAATCCTCCATTACCTTTGGCATTACAATGCTCCCTGCCTTTGTCATTGCAATGGAAAATGACGTATGTCATCACAATGCTCCCTGACACCTGTCTTCACAATACTCCATGACCTTCTCATCACAATGATCCATGCCCTTGTCATCAAAATGCACCATGTCCACTCTCATCACAATAATCTATGAAATTTTTCAGAACAAAGCTCCATGCCCCTGTCACCACAACGCTCCATTCCCTTGTCATCACAATGCTCCATGATCACTGTCATCACAATGCTCCATGACTCCAGTCATCACAATGCTTCATAACGTTTGTCATCACAATGGTCCATGCCCACGTCATCACAAGGCTCTGTGACCTTTGTAACCACAATGCTCCATGAACAGTTCATCACAATGCTCCGTGACCCTTGTCATCAAAATGCTCCATGCCTTTGTCAGAAAAATGCTCCTTGACCCTTGTCATCACAATGTGCTACGCTCTTTTCATCACAACTGTCCACAAATTTGTCATGGTAATGCTCCATAAACCTTGTAATCACAATGCTCCATGCCCTTCTCATCACAATGCTCCATTACCACTGTCATAACAATGTTCCATGACCCCTGCCATCACAATGATCCACGGCCTTGTCATCACAAGGCTCCATGACACTTGTCATCACATTGCTCCAAGACCCCTGTAATCACAATGCTCCATGCCCTTGTCATGACAAAGCTCCATGACACATGCCATCAGAATGTTCCATGTCCTTCTCATCAAAATGCTCCATGCCCTTGTCATCGCAGTGCTCCAAGACCCCTGGAATCACAATGCTCCCTGCCCCTTTCCATCTCAATGCTCCATGAACCCTGTCATCACAATGCACCATGCCCATCATCATAATGCTTCCGGCTATTGTCAGCACAATGAAATCAAAATTATCCATGACCTCTGTCATCACAATGCTCCATGACACCTGTCATCAAAATACTCCATGAACATTTTCAGCCCAATGCTCCATGACCCTTGTCATCACAATGATCCTTGCCCTTGTCACCCCAGTGCTCCATGACGCCTGTATTCACAATGCTCCGTGACGCTTGTCATCACAGTGCTCCATGACACCTGTCATCAGAATGTCCCATGCCCTTGTCATCCCAATGCTCCATGACCCCTGTATTCACAATGCTCCGTGACGCTTGTCATCACAGTGCTTCATGACGCCTGTCATCACAAGGCTCCTTGCCTTTGTCATCACAGTACTCCATGACCCCTGTCATCACAATGCTCCATGACTCCAGTCACCACAATGCTTCATAACATTTGTCATCACAATTGTCCATGCCCACGTCATCACAAGGTTTTGTGACCTTTGTAACCACAATGCTCCATGAACTTTTCTTCACAGTGCTCCGTGATCCTTGTCATCACAATGTTCCATGCCTTTGTCAGAAAAATGCTCCATGACCCTTGTCATCACAATGTGCCACGTGCTTTTCATCAAAACGGTCCACAAAGTTGTCATAGCAATGTCCCATAAACCTTGTAATCTCAATTCTCCATGCCCTTCTCATCACAATGCTCCATTACCCCTGTCAGAACAATGCTCCATGACCCATGCCATCACAATGTTCCACGGGCTTGTCATCACAAGGCTCAATGACAATAGTCTACACAATGCTCCAAGACCCCTGTAATCACAATTCTCCATGCCCTTGTCATCACAAAGCTCCATGACACATGTCATCAGAATGTTCAATGGCCTTCTTATCATAATGCTCCATGCCCTTGTCATTACAGTGCTCCTAGACCCCTGTAATCACAATGCTCCATGCCCCTTTTCATCTCAATGCTCCATGAACCCTGTCTTCACAATGCATCATACCCTTCATCATAATGCTTCCGGCTATTGTCAGCACAATGAAATCAAAATTCTCCATGACCTCTGTCATCACAATGCTCCATGACCCCTGTCATCAAAACACTACATGAACATTTGCAGCCCAATGCTCCATGACCCGTGTCATCACAATGATCCATGCCCTTGGCATCCCCATGCTCCATGACCCCTTTATTCACAATGCTCCGTGACGCTTGTCATCACAGTGCTCCATGACAACTGTAATCACAATGCTCCATTCCCTTGTCATCCCAATGCTCCATGACCCCTGTATTCACAATGCTCCGTGACGCTTGTCACCACAGTGCTCCATGACACCTGTCATCACAATGTTCCATGCCTTTGTCAGCAAAATGCTACATGACTTTGTCATTACCCTGCTCTATGCGCTTATCATCACAATACTCCATTACCACTGTCATCACAATCCTCCATGAATCTTGGGATCACATTGCTACATGCCCTTGTCATCACAATGCTCCATGCTCCTTGAAATCAAAATGATCCATGACCTCTGTCATCACAATGCTCCAAAACCTTGTGATCAAAATGTTCCATAACACTTGTCATCCCAACGCTCCATGATGTCTGTCATCACAATACCACATGCACTTTTCATCACAATGCTCCACGACCTTTGTCATCACAATTCTCAATACACTTGTCATTACAATGCTCCCTGAAACTTGTCGTCAGAATGCTCCTTGAACCCTGTCACGAAAAGGCTCCATGCCTTTTTCAACACAATGCCCCATGCCGTTTTCATCACAATACTCCACGCCACTGTCAGCAAAAAACTCCACAAGCTTATCATGAGAATATTCCATGACACTTGTCATCAAATTCTCCATGCACTTGTCAGCACAATGCTCCCTGACACTTGTCATCTGAATGCTCCAAGCCACAGTCATCACAATGCACCATTACCTTTGTCATCAGAATCCTCCATGACACCTGGCATCACAATGCTCCATGTCATTGTCATCACAATGGGACATTACATATGTCATCACAATGCTCCCTGACACCTCTCTTCACAATACTGCATGACCTGGTCATCACAATGCTCCATGCCCTTGTCACCACAATGCACCATTCCAAGAGTCATCGCAATAATCCATGAAACTTATTAGACCAATGCTCCATGTCATTTTCTTCACAATGGGCCATTACATATGTCATCACAATGCTCCCTGACACCTCTCTTCACAATACTGCATGACCTGGTCATCACAATGCTCCATGCCCTTGTCACCACAATGCAACATTACAACAGTCATCGCAATAATCCATGAAACTTATTAGACCAATGCTCCATGCCCTTGTCATCACAATGCTCCATGACCCTTGTCATCACAATGCTCCATTATATATGTCATCAAAATCCTCCATTACATTTGGCATCACAATGCTCCCTGCCATTGTCATTGCAATGGACCATGACATATGTCATCACAATGCTCCCTGACACCTGTGTTTACAATACTCCATGACCTTCTCATCACAATGATCCATGGCCTTATCATCCCAATGCTCCATGACCACTGTATTCACAATGCTCCATGACCCTTGTAATCACAATGCTCCATGAAATTTTCATCACAATGCTCTTTGATCCTTGTCATCACAATGCTCTATGCCTTTCTCAGCGCAATGCTCCATGACCCTTGTCATCACAATGCTCCATGCGCTTGTCAGCACGATGCTCCATGACGCATGTCATCATAATGCACCATGTGCTTGTCATCACAGCGCTCCACAAGCTTGTCATCACAATGCTCCATAAACATTGTCATCACAATGCTCCATGCACTTCTCATCAAAATGATCTCTCACCACAGATATCAAAATTTTACCTCACTATTCGTCACAATACTCACTCACCCCGGTTATCACAATGTTCCATGACCCCTGTCATCACAATGCTATATGCATTTATCATCACAATGTTCGATGACCCCTGACATCACAATGCTCCATAACCCCGGTCATCAAAATGCTCCATGACCCTTTTCATCATAAACCTCCATTACCCCTGACATCACAATGTTCCATATCCCCTGTCATCAAAATGTCCCATGACCCTTTTCATCAAATTTCTCCATGACCCTGTCATCACAATGCTCCCTGCCCTTCTCATCACAATGCACAATGCCCTTGTCATCAAAATGCTCCATGACCTTTGTCATCACAAATATCCATGACCTTTGGCATCACAATGCTCCATGTCATTGTCATCACAATGCTCCATGAACACTCTCATCACATTGTTCCATGCCCTTGTCATCACAAAGCTCCATGACCCATGTCTTCAGAATGCTCCATGGCCTTCTCATCAAATGCTCCATGTCCTTGCCGTCAAAATGCTCCATGACCCCTGCCATCACGATGTTCCGTGGCCTTGTCATCACAAGGCTCCATGACCCTTCTCATCACAATGCTCCAAGACCCCTGTAATCACAATGCTCCATGCCCATTTTTCATCTCAATGATCAATGAACCCTGTCATCAAAATGCACCATGCCCATCATCATAATGCTTCATGCTATTGTCATCACAATGAAATCAAAATGCTCCATGACCTCAGTCATAACAATGCTCCAAAAACTTGTGATCACAATATTCCATAACACTTGTCATCACAGTGCCCCATGACACTCGTCATCACAATTATCCATGTTCTTCTCATCACAATGCTCCATGACCTTTGTCATCACAATGCTCAATACACTTATCATCAAAATGCTCCCTGACACTTGTTGTCTGTATGCTCCTTGAACCCTGTCATGACAAGGCTCCATGCCTTTTTCAACACAATGATCCATGCCCTTTTCATCACAATGCTCCAAGACCCATGTAACCACAATGCTCCATGCCCTTGTCATCACAAAGCTCAATGACGCATGTCATCAGAATGCTCCATGGCCTTCTCATCACAATGCTCCATGCCCTTGTCATCACAATGCTCCAAGACCCCTGTAATCACAATTCTCCATGTCCCTTTTCATCAGAATGCTCCATGAGACTTGTCGTCACAAGTCTCCATTGTCTTCTCATCAAAGTGCTCTAGGAACTTGTCATCAAAATTCTCCATGATCCCTGTCATCACAATACTCCATGAACATTTTCAGCCCAATGCACCATGACTTTCTCATCAAAATGCTCCATGACCCCTGTCATCACAATACTCCATGAACATTTTCAGCCCAATGCTCCATGACCCTTGTCATCACAATGATCCATGCCCTTGTCATCCCAATGCTCCATGACCCCTGTATTCACAATGCTCCGTGACGCTTGTCATCACAGTGCTCCATGACACCTGTCATCACAATGCTCCATGACTTTGTCAGCAAAATGCTACCTGACCTTGTCATTGCGATGCTCTATTCGTTTGTCATCACAATACTCCATTACCATTGTCATCACAGTCCTCCATGAACCTTGGGATCACATTGCTTCATGCCCTTGTCATCACAATGCTCCATGCTCCTTGAAATCAAAATGATCCATGACTTCTGTCATCACAATGCTCAAAACCCTTGTGATCACAGTGTTCCATAACACTTGTCATCACAACGCTGCATGATGCCTGTCATCACAATACTCCATGCCCTTTTCATCACAATGCTCCAAGACTTTGTCATCACAATTCTCAATACACTTGTCATCACAATGCCCCATGCCATTTTCATCACAATGCTCCATGCCATTGTCATCAAAATACTCCACAAGCTTGTCATCAGAATACTCCATGACCCTTTTCATCACAATTCTCCATTCACATGTCAGCACAATGCTCCATGACCCTTGTCATCACAATGCTCCAAGCCATTGTCATCACAATGCTCCATTACCTTTGTCATCAGAATCCTCCATGACACTTGGCATCACAATGCTCCATGCCATTGTCATCACTATGGGCCATTACATATGTCATCACAATGCTCCCTGACACCTGTCTTCACAGTACTGCATGACCTGGTCATCACAATGCTCCATGCCCTTGTCATCACAATGCGCCATTCCAACTGTCATCACAATAATCCATGAAACTTTTTAGACCAATGCTCCATTCCCTTGTCATCACAAGGCTCCATGCCCTTGTTATCACAATGGTCCATGACCCCTGTCATCACAATGCTCCATGCCTCCATTCATCACAATGCTTCATGACCTTTGTCATCACAGTGGTCCATGCCCTCGTCATCAACAGTCTCTGTGACATATTTAACCACAATGCTCCATGAACTTTTCATCACAATGCTCTTTGACCCTTGTCATCACAATGCTCTATGCCTTTCTCAGCACAATGCTCCATGACCCTCGTCATCACCATGATCCATGCGCTTGTCCGCACAATGTTCCATGACCCATGTCATCACAATGCACCCTGAACTTTTCATCACTGTGCTCCACAATCTTGTCACTACAATGCTCCATAAAACTTGTCATCACAATGCTCCATGCACTTCTCATCAAAATGCTCTCTGAACACTGATATCACAATGTTACATCACTATTCATCACAATACTCTCTCACCCCTGTCATCACAATGTTCCATAACTTCTGTCTTTGCAATGCTACATGCACTTATCATCACAAAGTTCGATGACCCCTGACATCACAATGTTCCATAACCCCTGTCATCAAAATGCTCCATAACCCTTTTCCTCAAAATGCTCAATGACCCCCTGACATCACAATGTACCATAACACCTGTCATCAAAATGTTCCATGACCCTTTTCATCAAATTGCTCTATAACCCTGTCATCACAATGTTCCGTGCCCTTCTCATCACAATGTACCACGCCCTTGTCATCAAAATGCTCCATGACATTTGTCATCACAAGGATCCATGACCCTTGGCATCTCAATGCTCCATGCCATTGTCATCACAATGCTCCATGAACCCTCTAATCACAATGCTCCATGCCCCTTTGCATCTCAATGCTCCATGAACCCTGTCATCAAAATGCACCATGCCCATCATCATAATGCTTCAGGCTATTGTCATCACAATGAAATCAAAATATTCGATGATCTACCTCATCATAATGCTCCAAATCCTTCTGATCACAATGTTCCATAACACTTATCATCACAACGTCACTTGACGCTCATCATCACAATTATCCATGGTCTTCTCATCACAGTGCTCCATGACCTTTGTCATCACAGTGCTCTATACACTTGTCATCACAATGCTCCCTGACACTTGTCATCAGTATGCTCCTGGAACACTGTCATGACAAGGCTCCATACCATTTTCATAACAATGATCCATGCCAATTTCCTCACAATGCTCCAAGACACCAGTATTCACATTGCTCCATGCCCTTGTAATCACAATGCCCCAAGACCCCTGTAATCACAATACTCCTTGCCCCTTTTCATCAGAATGCTCCATGAGACTTGTTATTACAAGGCTCCATGGTCTTCTCATCACAATTCTCCAGGAACTTTTCATCACAGTGCTCCATTCCCTTGTCATCACTATGCTCCCTGACCCCTGTCCTCACAATACTTCCTGAACATTTTCAGTCCAATTCTCCAGGAACTTCTCATCACAATGCTTCATGATCCCTATCATCACAATGCTCCATGACCACTCTCATCACAACGCTCCATGACCCCTGACAACACAGTGATCCGGGACTCTTGTCATCACAATGCTCCATTCCCTAGTCAACACAATGCTCCATGAATATTTTCAGCCCAATGCTCCATGACACTTGTCATCACAATGATCCATGCCCTTGTCATCCCAATGCTCCATGATCCCTATAATCACAATGATCCGTGATGCTTCTCATCACAGTGCTCTATGACCCTTATCATCACAATGCTCCATGCCTGTGTCAGCAAAATGCTACATGACCTTGTCATCACAATGCTCCATTTGCTTCTCATCACAATACTCCCTTACCATTGTAATCAAAATCCTCCATGAACCTTGGGATCACATTGATTCATTCCCTTGTCATCAAAATGCTCCATGCTCCTTGAAAACAAAATGATCCATGACTTCTATCATCACAATGCTCCAAACCCTTGTGATCACAATGTTCCATAACACTTGTCATCACAACGCTCCATGATGCCTGTCATCACAATACTCCATGCCCTTTTCGTCAAAATGCTCCATGATCTTTTTCATCACCATTCTCAATACACTTGTCATCACAATGTTCCCTGACACTTGTCGTCAGAATGCTCCTTGAAACCTGTCATGAAATGGCTTCATGCCTATTTCATCACAATGCTCCCTGCCCTTTTCATCACAATGCTCCATGCCATTGTCGTCACAATACTCCACAAGCTTGTCATTAGAATGCTCCATGACACTTGTCATCACAATGCTCCATGGCCACTGTCATCACAATGCACCATAACCCTTGTCATTACTGTGCTCCATGACGCTCGTCATCACAATTATCCATGGTCTTCTCATCACAATGCTCTACGCCCTTGTCATCAAAATGCTCCATGACCCTTGTCATCACAATGCTCCATGGCCACTGTCATCACAATGCTGCATTCCCCTTGTCACTACAGTGCTCCATGACGATCGTCATCACAATTATCCATGGTCTTCTCATCACAATGCTCCACGGTCTTTCCATCACAGTGCTCCATGTCCCTTGTCATCACAATTCTCCTCGTTCTTGGCATCACTATGCTCCATGACACTTCTCATCACCGTGTTACATGATTTGTCATCACAATTCTCTATGCACTTGTCATCACAATGCTCCATGACCCCTGTCATAGGAAGCTCCATGTGCTTGTCATCACAATGCTTCATGAACTTGTCATCAAAATTCTCAATGGCCCTTGTCATCACAATGCTCCATGCCCTTGTCATCACAATGCTCCATGTCCCTTGTCATCACAATGCTCCAAGCCCTTGTCATCAAAATGCTCCATTACATTTGTCATCACAATCCTCCATGACACTTGGCATCACAATGTTCCAATCCATTGTCATCGCAATGGACCATGACATATGTCATCACAATGCTCCCTGAGACCTGTCTTCAAAATACTCCATGACCGTCTCATCACAATGCTCCATGCCTTGGTCATCACATTGCACCATGCCCACTGTCATCACAATAATCCATGAAATATGTCAGGCCAATGCTCCATGCCCCTGTCATCACAATGCTCATTGCCTTTTCATCACAAAGCTCTATGACCCCTGTCATCACAATGCTCCGTGACTCCAGTCATCACAATGCTTCATGACCTTTGTCATCACAATGGTCCATGCCCTCGTCATCACAAGGCTCTGTGACCTTTGTCACCAAAATGCTCCATGAAATTTTCATCACAATGCTCGTTGACCCTTGTCATCACATTGCTCCATGTCTTTGTCAGCACAGTGCTCCATGACCCATGTCATCACAATGCGCCATGTGCTTGTCATCACAATGCTCCACAATCTTGTCATCACAATGCTCCATAAAACTTGTCCTCACAATGCTCCATGCACTTCTTATCAAAATGCTCTCTCACGAATGATATCAAAATGTTCCCTCACTAGTCATCACAATACACCCACTCCCCTGTCATCACAATGGTCCACAACACCGACATGAAAATGTCCCATGACTCCTGACATCACAATGTTCCATAACCCCTGTCATCAAAATGTTCCATGACACTTTTCATCAAATTGCTCCATGACCCTGTCATCACAATGCTCCCTGCCCTTCACAAGAGAATTCACCACACCCTTGTCATCAAAATGCTCCATGACCTTTGTCATCACAAAACTCCATGACCCTTGGCATCACAATGCTCCATGCCATTGTCATCACAATGCTCCAAAAACCTCTCATCACATCGTTCCAAGCACTTGTCATCACAGGATCCATGATGCTTTTCATCAAAATGCTCGATGCCATTCTTCTCACAATGCTCCATGCGCTTGTCATTACAATCCTCCATGAACCATGTATCACAGTGTTCCGTGCCGTTGTTATCTCAATGCTCCTTGCCCCCTCTCATCACAATAATCCATGAAACATCTCAGACCAATGTTCCATGCCCTTTTTCATCTCAATGCACCATGAATGCTGTCATCACAATGCACCAATGCACATCATCATAATGCTTCATGCTATTGTCATCACAATGAAATCTGAATGCTCTATGACCTCTGTCATCACAATGCTCCAAATCCTTGTGATCACAATATTCCGTAACACTTATCATCACAGCTCCCCATAACGCTCGTCATCACAATTATCCATGGTCTTCTAATCACAATGCTCCATGACATTTGTCATCACAATGCTCAATACCCTTGTCATCACAATGGTCCCTGACACTTGTCATCAGTATGCTCCTTGAACCCTGTCATGACAAGGCTCCATGCCTTTTTCATCACAATGTTACATGCCCTATTCCTCACAGTGCTCCAAGACCCCTGTAATCACAATGCTCCATGCCCTTGTCATCACAAAGCTCCATGATGCATGTCATCAGAACGCTCCATGACATTCTCATCCAAATGTTCAATGCCCTTTTCATCACAATGCCCCAAGACCCCTGTAATCACAATGCTCCATGACACTTTTCATCAGAATGCTCCATGAGACTTGTCATCACATGGCTCCATGGTCTTCTCATCATAGTGCTCCAGTACCTTTTCATCTCAATGCTCCTTGACACCTGTCATCACAATACTCCATGAACATTTTCAGCCCAATGTTCCATGAGGTTCTCATCACAATGCTCCATGTCCTCTGTCATCACAATGCTCCATGACCACTGTCATCACAATGATCCATGAACCCTGACAACACAGTGATCCGGGACACTTGTCATCAAAATGCTCCATGCCCTTGTCATCCCAATGCTCCATGAACCCTTTAATCACAATGATCCATGACGCTTGTCATCACAGTGCTCCATGAACCTTGTCATCACAATGCCTTTGTCAGCAAAATGATACATAAACTTGTCATCACAATGCTCCATGAACCCTGTATTCGCAATGCTCCGTGACGCTTGTCATCACAGTGCGCCATGACACCTGTCATCACAATGCTCCATGCCTTTGTCAGCAAAATACTACCTGACCTTGTCATTGCAATGCTCTATGCGCTTGTCTTCACAATTCTCCATTCCCATTGTCATCACAGTCCTCCATGAACCTTGGGATCACATTGCTTCATGCCCTTGTCATCACAATGCTCCATGCTCCTTGAAATCTAAATGATCTATGACCTCTATCATCACAATGCTCCAAACCCTTGTGATCACAGTGTTCCATAGCACTTGTCATCACAACGCTCTAAGATGCCTGTCATCACATTACTCCATGCCTATTTCATCACAATGCTCCATGACCTTTGTCATCACAATTCTCAATACACTTGTCATCACAATGCTCCATGCGCTTGTCATCACAATCCTCCATGACCCTTGGGATCATATTGCTTTATGCCCTTGTCATCTCTATCTTGCCTTTCTGGTTTTTACAGATTTTCGGATGTCCTTTTTGACCGGTGAGAAGTGACAATTCTTTGTAGTGTGGATTTGCATTGCGCGCTTGCTTGATTGGTCAAAAAGGGCCTATGCCTTTTCTCCTGAATATATTCAGGAGAAAATTCATATGCTGTTTTTGGCCAAGTGCATCATTCTCGAAGTTGTGATGCCTTTCCTGTGCTTTAAAGGCGATTCCAATTTACCTCTTGATATATGTTTTGTGCAATTCCACCTCATTTTCAAGTCAG
Organism: Mesoplodon mirus; assembly: GCF_964341445.2. Lineage (NCBI taxonomy): Eukaryota > Metazoa > Chordata > Mammalia > Artiodactyla > Ziphiidae > Mesoplodon > Mesoplodon mirus. Next base: position 288,990 of record NW_028295653.1, on the reverse strand, counting down.
CTTTGTTGCCTTCCCTCAACAGAATTTTGGAAGAGAGTAGTCCTTTACAACTCTGCAGGTTTTTGATTTGCTTTGCCCCTGAGCTCCAATTTTCAAATCCCATTTTTGGGAGCTGACCGCAAATCCACAATTTTGCTTCAGGAACTATACTGGTTCCAGGGGTGGCTATACTGGTTCCCTCTGGGTGGCTGAGGCTTTGGTTAATTCTTCTTCCTGACGGGAGTTTAGAGTGACATGTGTCCGTCCAAAGGCCTACATCTACTCTCTGATTGGTTCTCCGTCTTCCCTTTCATCCTCTGCACAATTAGAAAACTGTTCGAACCAGGAGGTTATAGGGGATGACTCTCCTAAGTTGGGAGATTGATAGTAAAGTAGTTGGAATGCCAAACTGTAGCACAAGGAGAGGAAAAAGTAGGAGACTTTCAGAAACCTTTCGCCATCACAGGGTGTCCATTCTCTAGGTTTCCCATACATGTTATAACTGTAGTGATATTCCCTTCTACCTGGAAATTTGGGACCCATGGAATGGTGGCATGCATTACTACTTTAAAGGGTCTGCATTTTCTCTCCCAATCTCACCAGTCCTCTCAGTCCCAAGTGTCCAGCCTTATGTCTCATCCAGCTGTCTTTGCAGATAGGGTCATTCTAGGTTTCATCAGAACCCCTGAAGGAATTGTGTAAGAAATTCGCTGTGTTTTGTTTTGTTTTTGAAATTCATTTTTATAATGGGGTTGAGCTGATTTTCACTGACGTGTTTATGCCGGTCTAGACACACTTGATTCCCTTACAGAGGCATATCAGTACATAGGTTTTAAGATTCTTACTAATCAGATATATTCCTCTGTGGGGAATAGGGGTTTTGAGTCCCGTTCACTGAGGAAGGTGTAGGTCTTGTCTATTCTGTATTTGGTTTATGGAATGGTACCTGTGCTAATATCAAACTCTGGTTTTATGCATCACCCCACCTCTCCTTTCCCCTTAAGGAGGCATAAGAGTGTTTTCTAAATATGAGACGCTGCTCTCTTTCCTAATTCAGTTCATGTGTTGTGATGTTGACATTCTCTCTGTAAGTGATATCTTATGATAAGATTCTTTTTCTGTGTGACTAATTTCCCTTAGAATCATCATACCTAAATCCTCTCATTATGCTGCTACTGGCCTTATGACATTGATTTCACGTCTGAGTGATATTCCGTTGTACAAAATTACCACAAGTTCTCTATGCATTTCTCTTTTTCCTGGGATACTTTAGGTGTACCGAAGTTGAGGTTCTTGTATGCAGAGCAGCGCTAAACTTTGGGGTGCCTGTGTCTTGTTGATATTTAGTCTTCCCAAGTTATATGTCCATGAGTTGAAGTCCCCTTTGCTCAGGGGCTTTGTATTTTAGATGTTTTAGGAAACAGCATACACTTCTTCAGAGTAGCTCTTGGATATTTATACCCCACCCATCAGCGTGACTAGTCTCCCTGTTTTCCATGGCCTCTCCTGCATTTTTGATTTGTACACATTTTTTGGATGGCCTTTCTGAGCAGTGGAAATTGAGACTTCTTTGTTGTGCGGATTTGCATTTCCCGCTTGCTTGGTTGGCCAAAAACTCTGTATGTGTTTTTTTCCTGAAGATATTCACGAAAAAAATGCATACACCCTTTTGCCCAACTGCATCATTTTAGAAATTCTCCTGCTTTTCATATGCTTTAAATGTGAGTACAATCTACCTTTTGAAAAATGTTTCCTGTAATTCTGCCTCTCATTCAGAACCTCTTCGTTGCCTTACCTGAATATATTTTTGGACGTTGGTTATCATTTATATCTTTGCAGGTCTTTGAATTGTCTGCTCCTGAGCTCCATTTTGATACTCGCTTTTTTTGTGAGCTGGCCGCCAAACCATTGGATTGATTCCGGCCCTATTCTGGTTCTGGGGAGGCAGGCTGAGCCTTTGGTTAATTCTTCTTCCTAAAGGGATATTAGAGTGACATGTGCCTGTCAAAACTCCTACAGCTAATCTCTCACTGGTTCCTCCTATCCCATTTATCCTCTTCAAAAATTGCAAACTGTGTGAAACAGGAGGTTAAAGGTGCTGATTCTCCAAGTGGGGAGATTGTTAGTAATGTGGCTGGAATGGTGAACCCCAGCACCAGGAGATCAAAAATGAGGTGCATTTTAGACACCTTTCCTGAGCACACGGTGTACATTCATCTCGGTTTCCCAGGCATGTTTTTGCTGTCAGAAGATTCCCTTGAAACTGCAGATTTGGGACCCATGGAATGGGTACCAGGCAGTATTACTTTAAAAGGTCTGCATTTCCTCACCCAGCCTCTCTAACATCTCTTAGCCTGCATGGCTTCCAGCCTTATATATCATCCTGCTGTGGGTCTACATGTGTTCAATCCATGTTACATCGTAGCCCTTCAACAAAAGTTGTAAGAATTTTTGTCTGTCTCACCGTTTTTATAAATATTTTTAAATTTATTTTTATATTGGTTACAGCTGATTTTCAAAGCTCTGTTTTTTGCTGCTGTACATGCACTTGATTCAGGTACTGTGTGACAACAATAAATTCTTTCTCAGATGCTTACGAGTCATATGTATTATTGTCCAGTGACTTGAGTGGACTGAGTGCAGTTCTTTGAGGTACCGTGTAGGCCTTGCCAGTTATTCAATTCGGTACTTGGAATGGTATCTTTGCTAATTTCAACCTCCTGGATAATACCTCACCATTCCCCACCTTTCCCATTTAGCAGCCTTATGACTCTTTTCTACATATTTGACTATGTTTCTGTTTTGTAGTTTATTTCATGTGTAGCCATTTTTGATTCCACCTTTAAGTGACATCTTATGATATGTGTCTTTTTCTTTGTGACATGTGTCACTTAGAATGATCATATGTAACTCCTCCAGAGTTGTTCCAACTGGCCTTATTTCATTGATTTCGGGATGAGTAATATTCCACTCTACATAAGTACCCCATCTCTTTTATCCATTTTATCCTTCCAGGGACATTTAGTTTATATCCAAGTGGAGGCCCTTTTTAACAGAGAGGTGGTAAACATTGGAGTGCCTGTTTTCTGTCATTTTTTGTTTTTCTCAAGGTATACGCCCATGAGTGCAAGTGCCCTATGCTCTGTAGCTCAGTTTTCAGATGTTTTAGCAAACACAATACACTTCTCCAGAGTGGCTGTTGGCACATTACATTTCCACTATCAGCCTCACAGGGCTCCCTTTTCTCCTCACCCTGTCCGGCATTTCTGGTGTTTACACTTTATGTGGATGGCCCTTCTGACTGATGTGAAGTGATACATTTTGTAGTATTGATTTCCAGTGCCCACCTGTTTGGTTGGATAAAAAGTGTGTATGGCCTTTACTTGAATATATTCAGAAAAAATGCATACGCCCTTTTGGGCTAACTGCATCATTGGCGATGTTCAGCCCCTTTTCTTGTGCTTTAATGGGGAGTCCTTTCTACCTCTTCAAATCTGTTTCCTGCCACTCTCCCTTGCTTACAACTCCTTTTCTGTGACTTACCTCAAGACATTTTTCGACAATAGATATTTTCAACTCTGCAGTTTCATGAATTTTATTGCCCCCGAGTTCCATTTTTCAACTTGTGTTTTTGGAAACTGGACACAAAACAGCGGGATTTCCTCTAGCCCTATTCTGTTTCCATGGGCAATTATAGCCTTTGATGAATTTGTCTTCCAGATAGGAAATTAGAGTGGCATTTGCCTGTCTGAACAACTAAGACTTGTCTCTAAATTTTTCTCATCCTTCCGCTTCATCCTCTGGACAAATTCCAAACTGTGTACAACAGGATGTTGACGGTGCTGATATCCCCAAGTAAGGAGATTGTCAGGAAAGATGCTGGAGGGTTGAACCCGTGCACCAGGTGATGAGGAGATGAGGTGCCTTTTCCAAAAGTTTTCCGATCAAACGGTGTACCATCGTCTAGGTGTGACAGGCATGTTTTAGCTGTAGGATGGGTCCCATGCATGTAAGGAGAACACCAGGGATTTTTCCAAATCAGTGCCTCCCCGAACCCCAAACTGGGGAATTTTTAAGCTACGGCTACACGTATGTCCATTAAGGGCCTTGGGAAATAGGCAGAGCCCAAATTTTAGATGATTGAAATCTTCAGGTTCAGAAGCGCTCACCATCGGCCTTGCTTAGGTTACATTTTATCTGTCATTGATAGATGATGTCAATAAAAATATCTATTCTTTTTCAGATTATTTCCCCTTATAGGTTATTGCAAAATATTCAGTGTAGTTCCCTGTGCTATACAGTAGTTCCTTGTTGATGATCTATTTTATACATAGCAGTGTGTATGTGTTAATCCCAAACTGTTAATTTATCCCTTTTCCTACCTTTCCCCTTTGGTAATAATAAATTATAAGATTTTATACTTCTCAGGAATGGGGGAGCTGAAAGAGAGGTATCCTTTTCAATGGAAAAGCATTCAAAACAAGATTGAAGTTTCAGCCAAGAGTATTCGATGTACAACCATGGAAATAAATCACTTCATTTCTCTAATGTTGACCTGACAAATAAGACAGACGTCTTCACTGAACTTGCTTATAGTAAAGTGATGGAATTATCAAATGTAAGTCTTAGAACAATCTTATTTTACCCGAGCATTATACACTGCTGTATGTTAACTACAGTTTGGCTCACACATCTGTTCATTGAAGTTACAATGTTCTCAATTTCTGTTACTGATCCTCCAGAGTGTACCCCAACAGGAGTCCCCAAGCCCACTGTCATTGGAGCCAACAGATCAAGACTGATTTTGGTTCAGAAGCAAAGGAAACATTATTTTGACAACAGAATGGAGAGGTGAGAGCGTGCACTCCCCCACGGGCTGTGGGCTGGGCTGCTGTGTAGGGATCCCGGCAGTGTCAGTGGGAGTTAGGGGATGGAGCTCTCGAGGGCTGGGTTGGCTGCAGCTCAGGCTCTATGCCGTGGAGTCTGCATGGGACTCCGCTAGCTGAGGTGTCGACCCAGGCATTCTGCACTAGGAAATCAGGTCTGAAGTGCCAGGTGTGGGACCTCTGCATGCGGAACCCTAGGAGCACGTGAAATTAGACAAAGCACAAAGGAAAAACAGGTTAGACTTTATTTTATTGCCCAGAATCTCTTTTTATCTCCCAGGAATTTTTAATGAACGTTGCCAGAGACGAACCCCTCCTCTGCTTTTTGTTCCGTTCCTCATTCTTGGGGTGTTGAGGGTGCAGACCCCTCTTTTGTAACTGCTTCATGCTGTGGTGGCAGCCCTGATAACTGGGGGGAGGGGCAAAACGTCTCCCCACCAGCCTCCAGGTGAGGTTGATTGTCCCAAGGCCTCCTGCCTCACTTCTCGTCCGCCTGAGCACCAGCATTGGAAGTGTTATAGATTCTAATGACCTTTAAGGGTCCAGGAAAGAGATGCGCAGAGATGCTGTGGTGGCAGGTTTCACCCGACCCCACATTTGTTCGGTTACATTAGGCTGATGTTTTTTGCCAGCCTAGATGCTCTGACCAGTAGTCTGTGCTTTCTTTAATTAGGTCCCTGAATTAATGTACAAACAGCACCATGTGTCAGAGCCCTGCCCGTGCAACTCCCAGACAGTCCAGGGTAAGTGGTGATCCAGGACCATGACGTCCACTGAGTCAACGGCCTTTAGAAGTAGCCAGCAGTCCAGCCGGTCATATTGGCCACCAAAACCGCGGTGTCTGTAGGGTTTTCTATGGTGAAAGCGTGATATACGTTTCCCCGCCAAGCTTATTAGCTCCCTTCTGGGTGCAGTAAGTCCTGCAAGCAGTAGTCTGCTCTTTCGGGGCACAGTCTTGTTGTTTTCTGAGAGAAACTCCAGGTCAAGTGATGGTCACACAAGTCATCTTGGGGGCCCGATGCCCCATTTGTCTCTCTGGAGGTTGGAGTTTGAAGGCCTCCTCACTCGAGGTCAGTGTGTCCACAGAGCGACCCCTGCAACTTCAGGACATGATGGGTGGTTAGGATCACCACGTGGGGTCCTTTTCCCTTAGGAGGGAGCTGGCCTTGTGGGCTGCTGATTTCTAGCTTTTTAGATACCCCAGTATCCTGGCCTGATGAGTCAGTGGGCAAAGCCCTTGGTGACCATAGTTTATCATACCTGAAGGGCATTCTTGTGTTGCTCCATTTCAAGTGGTCCCAGGTTTTGCACTAAGTCTCCAAGGGCGATTAACCTTTGACCGGGTATGTAAAGGTCAAAGGGTTTAGCTAAATTAGTGAGTTCCTGGGCAAGGATCTGAATTGACTGCTCTTTCCATTCTTGAAAGGCTGCTTCTGGATTCTATTCAAAAAGATCATCATCTTTTCGTGTCAGTGTTTCATGTAGAGGCCAAGCTATTAGACTGTAGTTAGGAATCCAGATGCAGAAATCCTAGGCCTCCCCAGGAACCCCTAAGCTGTCTTCTAGTTTTAGAAGAGGTAAGGCTGCAAATGGCTTCTTCCGTATCCTGGGATGCGTTTCTCCAAATATCTGTGAGGATGAAGCCCAGGCATGTCACCTGAGCCTGGGATATTTGAGCCTTTTTCTTGGACAGCTTCTATCCTTTCTTGGCGATGTAGTTCAGAGGCGTCTTTAGTAGGCCTGGTGATCAGAATGTCATCTGCACATTGAAGGAGGGTTCCCTTTTACAGAGGTAGAACGTTTAGGTCTTTAGAGGACATTTCCCCAATGATGGTGTGGGGATTTTTGAACCATTGGGGCAGGACGGCCCGGCATTATTGCTTGTGTTGCATGTTGTGTCCTGCCACTCACAAGCCAAAAATTATTGTGACTCTGAGATGAATGGAATACAGAAGAAGGCATCATTGAAGTCTAATACAGAATGCCATGGCCTGGTGGATGGTAGAATGAGCAGCAGGGTGTAGGAAATAGGAGCTACTGGATGTATATCCTTGGTGGCTTCACTGACTGTCGTGACATCCTTTACCAGGTCTCCAGCAGCCAATGGGGTTCTCGTGGTCAGGCCAATCCCAGGATATGGAGCTCACCTGGGCTGCATCCCGCACCCCACAGCCCACGGGGCTCTCGTGTTAAAGTCCCTCCCAGGGTACGGAGCTCCCCTGTGCAGCTACCCAGCAGCCCATGGGGCTCTCATAGTCAGGCCCTTCCCAGGATACGGAACTCCCCTGGGCAGGTACCCCAGCAGGGCTGGACACACAGGAACTGTGCACATAGCCCACATTGCAGAGAACCCCCAGCTCACCTGTCGCTCACAGCTGACACAGAACACCTCAGAGCAGGACTTGAACTAACAAACAGCAGCTCTGACAGGTCTGTGACCCTGGCTATCACTCTGTGCAGCCTCTCTCTGCCTGGTCTTCCAGACACTTCCACTGCAGCCAGGGCACCAGGCCTCTGTCTCCACCCACCATCACTCCTCTCCCTCACTCCTGGGTTCCTCTCATTAGGATAGGGTCTTCTTGAAGTTGTTTTCCACTCATGGACCAGATAAAATGATAAGAAAACAAGCCGCAGCTGCAGCCCCTTGTCTAGCCTGACTCTCAAGAGCCCACACCTGTTCCTTGGGACTGACCCGTTTAGCAAGGTTCATTTTCTGCAACTGTGAGCCCCTGAGGGGTGAGGATTGGCTGATTTGGGCAGCCTGACACTGCCTGCCAACCCCCCCACAGGTGTGCCTGGGTTGAGGTCAATATAAACACCTCTCCAGTCAGCAAGAGCCCCTGTAGCTGTGCCTGACGCCATATTCTCTGCCCCGTCAGCAGTTTCGGGGCTGGGGTGGTGGGAGGGAGTGAGGGGCCGTGGCTTTGTGGGTGGCCCAGTGTGATTTGGGCTCTGCTGGACTTTGTGCAGGAGTTGCCAGGCTGCCACCTGCTAAAGAAGAGGATGTGTCACCCATACCTGCTACTGGAATTTCTCCCCAGGCAGAGGTGAGGAAGTAAAAATGCAGTGGGGGCCGTGGCAGGAGGGGTATCTCAGGCAGGGAAATGGAAAGATTCCAGAAGAGCATCTGGGGCCAGGACCATCCTGGCTGGCCTGAAGGAACCTAGTCGGCCTGCGTGCTCTCGCTAGTGTGGCTCCACAGCCCTTCCTGTAGGCTTGCAAGTGCTTGTACATATTCAGCTGTTTTACCTGGAAAGGGTGGGAAGAGTTCAGCTGCAACAGGACTGGGGCTCAGCACACATTTACTCACAGACGCCTCGGCACATTCCCCCATCTTTGCAATGAGGATGCTCCTTGTGGGGGGGAGCACTGCTGACTGCATGGGAGACGATTTCCCACCTCTGACCAACTTAAGAATTTTTTACCACTGGAGCAAGTGCCCTGATACGATTATCCTCTCTATAACGGGTGAGTTCTGTTTGTTTGTTTGTTTTTTTCTTTTTTTCTTTTTGGTTCAAGTTAGATTTTATTTATTACTCTTTTTTTTTAATTTGGAGATATACACATGGAAATAATTCATTAATATAAAGACGTCTATGTGAAGGGAAAAACTATTTTTCTGTTTTATTTTATTAAATGTTATTTATATAGTTTTTTTTAATTTATTTCTTTTATACAGCAAGTTCTTATTGGATATCTATTTCATACATATAAGAGTGCACATGTGAATCCCAGTCTTCCAATTCATCCCACCACAACCCTCACATGGCGTTCCCTCCTTGGTGTCCATATGTTTGTTCTTTACATCTGTGTCTCTATCTCTGCCCTGCACACCGGTTCATCTGTACCATTTTTCTAGGTTCCACATATGTGCATTAATATACAATATTTGTTTTTCTCTTTCTGACTTACTTCACTCTGTATGACAGTCTCTAGATCCATCAAGGTCTCTACAAATGACCCAATTTCATTCCTATGTATGGCTGAGTAATATTCCGTTGTATATATGTACCACGTCTTTATCCATTCGTCTGTCTGTGGGCACTTAGGTTGCTTTCATTACCTGTCTATTGTAAATAGTGCTGCAGTGAACATTGTGGTGAATGTGTCTTTTTGATTTATGGTTTTCTCTGGGTATATGCCCAGTAGTGGGATTGCTGGATTATATGGTAATTCTATTTTTAGTTTTTTAAAGAACCTCCATACTGTTCTCCATAGAAACTGTAACGATTTACATTCCCACCAATAGTGGAAGAAGGTTCCTTTTCTCCACACCCTCTCCAGCATTTGTTGTTTGTAGATTTTCTGATGATGCCCATTCTAACAGGTGTGACGTGATACCTCATTGTAGTTTCGATTTCCATTTCTCTAATAATTAGTGATATTGAGCAGATTTTCATGTGCGTACTGGCCATCTCTATGTCTTCTTGGAAGAAATGTCTATTTAGATCTTCCATTTTTGTATTGGGTTGTTTGTTTTATTAATATTGAGCTGCATGAGCTGTTTATATATATTGGAGATTAATCATTTGTCCATTGATTCGTTTGCAAATATTTTCTTCCATTCTGAGGGTTGTCTTTTCGTCTTGTTTGTAGTTTCCTTTGTTTTCCAAAAGCTTTTACGTTTCATTAGGTCCCATCTGTTTAGTTTTCTTTTTTATTTCATGACTATAGGAGGTGGATCAAAAGATCTTGCTGTGATTTACGTCAGAGTATCCTTCGTAAGTTTTCCTCTCAGAGTTTTATACTGTCCGGTCTTATATTAAGGTCTCTAATTCATTTTGAATATATTTTTATGTATGGTGTTGGAGAGTGTTCTAATTTCATTTTTTACATGTAGCTCTCCATATTTCCCAGCACCAATGATTGAAGAGACTGTCTTATCTCCATTGTATAGTCTTGCCTCCTTTGTCATAGATTAGTTGACCATAGGTGTGTAGGTTTATCCTTGGGCTTTCTTTCTTTTTTTTTTCTTTTACACGTTTATTGGAGTATAATTGCTTTACAATGGAGTGTTCGTTTCTGCTATATAACAAAGTGAATCAGCTATACATATACAAATATCACCAGATCCCCTCCCTCTTGCATCTCCCTCCCACACTCCATATCCCACCCCTTTATGTGGTCACAAAGCACCGAGCTGATCTCGCTGTTCTATGTGGCTGCTTCCCAGTAACTATCGGTGTTACATTTGGTAATGTATTTATGTCCATGCCACTCTCTCACTTCGTCCCAGCTTACCCATCCCCCTTCCGGTGTCCTCAAGTCCTTTCTCTATGTCTGTGTCCTTACTCTTGTCCAGCCACTAGGTTCTTCAAAATCTTTTTTTCTTCATTAGATTCCATATATCTCTGTTAACATACAGTATTTGTTTTTCCCTTTCAGACTTACTTCACTGTGTAGGACAGATTCTAAGTCCATCCACCTCAGTACAAATAACTCAGTTTTGCTTCTTTTTATGGTTGAGTAATATTTGATTGTATATATGTGCCAGATCTTCTTTATCCATTCATCTGTCGATGGACACTTAGGTTGCTTCCATGTCCTGGCTAATGCAAATAGAGCTGCAATGAACATTTTTGTACATAACTCTTTTTGAATAATGGTTTTCGAAAGGCAAATACCCAGTACTTGGATTGTTGTGTCGTATGGTACTTCTATTGTTAGTTATTTAAAGGAACCTCCGTACTGTTCTCCCTAGTGCCCATATCAATTTACATTCCCACCCACAGTGCAAGTGTGTTCCCTTTTCTCCAATAAAGGCCTCTCCAGCGTTTATTGTTTTGTAGATTTTTTTGATGATTGCCACTCTGATTGCTGTGAGGTGATACCTCACGGTAGTTTTGATTTGTATTACTCTAATGATTAGTGATGTTCAGTATCCTTTCATGTGTTTCTTGGTAATCTGTATATCTTCTTTGGAGAAATGTCTATTAGGTCTTCTGCCCGTTTTTGGATTGGGTTGTTTGTTTTTGTGATATTGAGCTACATGCGGTGCTTGTAAAGTTTGGAGATTAATCCTTTGTCAATTGCTTCATTTGAAAATATTTTCTCCCATTCTGAGGGTTGTTTTTGCATCTTGTTTATGTTTTCCTGTACTGTGTAAAAGCTTTTAAGTTTCATTAGGTCCCATTTGTGGATTTCTGTTTTTATTTCCATTTCTCTAGGAGGTGGGTCAAAAAGGATCTTGCTGTGATTTATGTCATAGAGTGTTCTGCCTATGGTTTCCTCTAAGTGTTTTATAGTGTCTGGTCTTATATTTAGATCTCTAATCAATTTAGAGTCTATTTTTGTGTATGGTGTTATGGAGTGTTCTAATTTCATTCTTTTATGTGTAGGGGTCCAGTTTTCCCAGCACCAATTACTGAAGAGACTGTCTTTTCTCCATTGTATATCCTTAGCTCCTTTGTCATAGATGAGATAGCCATAGGTATGTAGGTTTATCTCTGGGCTTTCTGTCCTGTTCCATTGATCTGTGTTTATGCCAATCTACATACACTTGATTCCATTATGGAGACATATAAATACATAGGTTTCAAGGTTATTACCAGTCAGATATATTCCTCTTCAGTGAATAGGGTGTTTTGTGTCCAGTTCATTGAGAAAGGAGTAGGTCTTGTCTATTACATATTTGGTATATGGAATGCGATCTGTGCTCATTTCAAACTCTGCTTTTACACATCACCCCACGTCACCTTTCCCCTTAAGGAGGCATAAGTGTGTTTCCTAAATGTGTAACTCTGTTCTCTTTTGAAATTCAGTTCATGTGTAGCCATGTTTACATTTCCTCTATAAGTGATATATTACAATAAGTTTCTTTTTCTTTGTGGCTCATTTCACTTAGCATCATCATACCTAAAGCCACTCATTAAGATGCTATTGGCCTTATGACATTGCTTTTATGTCTGAGTGACATTCCATTGTATATAAGTACCACAACATCTATATCCATTTTTTTTTTCCTTTCCTGGGATATATAAAGTGTACCGAAGTCGAGGTTCTTGTAAACAGAGCAGCCCTAAAGTTTGGGCTGGCTGTGTGTTGTGGATTTTTAGTTTTCCCAAAATACACGCCCATGAGTGGAAGTGTGCTATGCTCTGTAGCTCTGTTTTAGAAAACAACATACAGTTCTCCAGAGAGGCTGTTGGCAATTTACATCCTGTCCATCGGCGTAACCAGGCTCCCTTTTCTCCATGGCCTGTCCTGCATTTGTGGCTTTTACACTATTTGTGGATGGTCCTTTTGACTGGAGGTAAGGGACACTTCTATGTAGTGTGGATTTGCAATGCCTGATGGCATGCTTTTCCAAAAAGGGCATATGCATTTTTTCCCGAATATATTCAGGAAAATACACATAGTCCCTTTTCAGCCAAGGGCAACATTGTCGAAATTCTGTCGCTTTTCATGTGCTTTAAAGACGACTCCAATCTACCTCTTGAAATCTGTTTCCTTCAATTCTGCCTTGCATTCAAATCCTCTTCACTGCCTTTCCTCAATATATTTCTGGATGATAGTTGTCCTTTATAACTCTGCAAGTTTTTGAATTGCTGTGCCCCTGATTTCCATTTTTCAGCTCGCCTCTTTGTGAGCTGGCTGCAATACCGCAGGATGGCTTTAGGCCCTACTCTGGTTCCAGGGCTTCAGGCTGAGCCTTTGGTTAATTATTCTTCCTGATGGGAAACTAGAGTGACATGTGCCCATCCAAACACCTACAGCTAATCTCTCATTTATTTCCCCTCTTCCTGTTCATCCTCTGCACAATTTGCAAACTGTGCATAATGGGAGGGTAAAGGCGCTGACACTCCAAGTGGGGAGATTTTGAGTAATGCAGATGGAATGGCAAAGCCAAGTACGACAAAAGGAAAAATGAGGTACCTTTTAGAAAACATTCCCAATTACACAGTGTACCATCCACTGGGTTTCCCATGCATGTTTTAACTGGAGGAAGATTCCCTTAAACCTGGAGAGCTGGGACCACTATAATGGGTAGCACACAGTATTGCTCTAAGTGGTGTTCTTTTGTTCACACAACCTCAGCAATCTTGTCAGCCCCAAGAGTCCAGTCTTATGTCTCATCCAGCTGTGGGTGTAAAGGTGGTCAATCTAGCTTGCATCACAGGCCCTGAACGTAATTTGTAAGACTTTCTCTCTGTTTTTGCATTTTGCTTTTGAAATTTATTTTTATAAGTGGGTTTAACTGAATTTCAGTGCTGTGTTCATGCCGTTATACACACACATGATTCCTTTATGGAGACATGAGAATACATATGTTTTAAAATACTTAGAGTCAGACATATTCCTCTGCAATGAATAGGGGGTGTTGAGTCCAGTTCATTGTGCCGGGAGTAGGTGTTGTCTATTACATACATGGTTTATATAACGGTATCTGTGCTAATTTAAAACTGTGGTTTTATGCATCACCCCGCCTCGGCTTTCCTCTTAAGCAGGCAAAAGATGTTTCCTAAATGTGTGACTCTGTTGTGTTTGTCATTCAGTTCATGTGTAGTCATGTGTACATTCCCGCTTTGAGTGATACCTTATGATAAGATTAGTTACTCTGTAATCTTTACTTACTCCGTTCATGTGTAGCCATGTTTACAGGACCTTCATAAGTGATATCTTATGATAAGTTTCTTTTTCTGTGTGACTTATTTCACTTAGAATCATCGTACCTGAATCCACTCATTTTGTTGCTACTGGTCTTATGACATTGATTTCATGGCTGAGGGATATTCCATCGTACGTAAGTACCACTATTTTTTGAACAATTTTTAACTTTCCTGGGATATTTAAGGTGTACCCAAGTTGAGGTTCTTGTAAGCAGTGCATCCCTAAATTTTGGCGTGTGTCTGTCTTATTGATTTTCAGTTTTCCCAAGGTATATTCCCTAGACTGGAAGTGCCCTTGGCTATGTAGCTTTGTTGTTTACATGTTTTAGGGAACACAATACACTCCTCCAGAGAGGCAGTTGCCAACTTACATCCCGCCCAACAGCATAACAAGCCTCCATGTTCTCCAGGTCCTCTCTTGCCTTTCTGGTTTTTACACATTTTGCCTATGTTCCTTTTGACCGGTGGGAAGGGATATTTCCTTGTACTGCAGATTTGCCTTGCCCGCTTGCTTGCTTCGCCAAAAAGGGCGTATGCATTTTCTCCTGAATATATTCAGGAGAAAACGAATACACCATTTTTGGACAAGTGCATCATTGTCGAAGTGGTGCCCCTCTTCCTGTGCTTGAAAGGTGATTCCAACGTACCTCTTGAAATCTGTTTACTGCGATTCTGCCTCGCTTTCAAGTCCACCTCGTTGCCTTCCTTCAAACAATTTTTGGACGATAGCTGTCCTTTATTACTCTTCCAGTTTGTGAACTGCTGTGTCTCTGAGCTCCATTTATCAAATCGTTTTTTGTGAGCTGAGCGCAAGTCCAAATTTTCGGTTCAGGACCTATACTGGTTTCTGGCAGTGGGATGAGGCTTTGGTTAATTCTTCTTCCTGCCGGGCAATTAGAGTCACATGTGCCCGTCCAAATGCCTAACAGCTACTCTCTCATTGGTTCTCCCTGGTCCCTTTCATCCTCTGCCAAATTGGCAACCTGTGTTATCCAGGAGGTTAAAGGGGCTGTCTCTCTAAGTTGGGAGATTGATAGTCAAGTGGTTGGAAAGTCAAATTGGAACACCAGTAGAGGGACTATTCCTTGAGTTTTAGAAAGTTTTCGTATTCACAGTGTGTCCATTCTCTAGGTTTCCAGTACATGTTATAGCTGTCTTAATATTCCCTTCAACCTGGAGAGTTTGGAACCATGGAATGGAGGCCACGCATTATTGCTTTAAATGGTCTGTGTTTGCTCACGCAGTCTCACCAAGCCTCTCAGTCCCAAGTGTCCAGCCTTATGCCCAATCAAGCTGTAGTTGTAGATAGATTCAGTCCAGGTTTCATCAGACACCCTGAAGGAATTGTAAAGAATTTCCCTGTTTTTTTGTTTTGTTTTTGAAATTCCTTTTAATAGTGGGTTTGAGCTGATTCCCACTGCCATGTTTATGCCAGTCTAGACACACTTGATTACCTTATGGAGACATATCAATACATAGGTTTTAAGATTCTTACTAGTCAGATCTATTCCTCTGTGGAAAATATGGTGTTTTGAGTCCCTTTCCCCGAGGAAGGTGTAGGTTTAACTATTCCATAGTTGGTTTTTTGAACAGTACCTGTGTTATATCAAACTCTGGTTTTATGCATCACCCCACCTCTCCTTCCCCCTTAAGCAGGCATAAGAGTGTATTCTAAATGTGAGACTCTGTTCTCTTTCCTAACTCAGTTCATGTGTAGCCATGTTTACAGGATCTTCATAAGTCATATCCTATGATAAGCTTCTTTTTCTGTGTGACTTATTTCACTTAGAATCATCGTACCTGAATCCACTCATTTTGCTGCTACGGGTCTTATGACATTGATTTCATGGCTGAGGGATATTCCATCGTACGTATGTACCACAATTTTTTGAACCATTTTTCACTTTCTTGTGATAATTAATATGTACCCAAGTTGAGGTTCTTGTAAGCAGTGCATCCCTAAATTTTGTGGTGGCTCTGTCTTATTCATTTTCAGTTTTCCCAAGGTATATTCCCTAGACTTGAAGTGCCCTTGGCTATGTAGCTCAGTTGTTTACTTGTTTTAGGGAACACAATGCACTCCTCCAGAGTGGCAGTTGGCAACTTACATTCGGCCCATCAGCATAAAAAGGCTCCCGGTTCTCCAGGTCCTCTTTTGCCTTTCTGGTTTTTGCACATTTTGCCGATGTCCCTTTTGACTGGTGGGTAGTGATGCTTCTTTGTACTGCAGATTTGCATTGCCCGCTTGCTTGCTTGGCCAAAAAGGGCGTATGCGTTTTCCCCTGAATATATTCAGGGGAAAACACATACACACTTTTTGGCCAATTGCATCATTGTCGAAGTTGTGCCCCTCTTCCTGTGCTTTACAGGTGATTCCAACTTACCGCTTGAAATCTGTTTTCTGCTATTCTGCCTCGCTTTCAAGTCTGCCTCTTTGCCTTCCTTCAAAAGATTTTTGGAAGATAGCTGTCCTTTATTACTCTGCCAGTTTGTGAATTGCTGTGCACCTGAGCTCCATTTATCAAATCGTTTTTTGTGAGCTGACCGCAAGTCCAAAATTTCGGTTCAGGACCTATACTGGTTCCCGGCAGGGGGAAGAGTCTTTGGTTAATTCTTCTTCCTGCCAGGAAATTAGAGTGACATGTGCCCGTGCAAATGCATAACATCTACTCTCTCATTGGTTCTCCCTCTTCCCTTTCATCCTCTGCCAAATTGGCAACCTCTGAGAACCAGGAGGTTAAAGATGCTGTCTCTCCAAGTTGGGAGATTGGTAGTAAAGCTGTTGGAAAGTCAAACTTGCGCACAAGGAGGGGGGCAATTCGTTGAGATTTAGAAACCTTTCATATTCACAGTGTGTCCATTGTCTAGGTTTCCCGTACATGTTAGAGCTGTAGTAATATTCCCTTCAACCTGGAGAGTTGGGACCCATGGAATGGGTGCCATGCATTATTGCTTTAAAGGGTCTGCATTTGCTCACCCAGTCTCACCAATCCTCCCAGGCCCAAGTGTCCAGCCTTGTGCCACATCCAGCTGTCATCGTAGACATGGTCATTCCAGGTTTCATCAGAGACCCTGAAGGAATTGTAAAGAATTTCCCTGTTTTTCTGTTTTGTTTTTGAAATTTTTTTTATATTGGGTTTGAGCTGGTTCTCACTGCCATGTTTATGCCAGTCTAGACACACTTGATTCCCTTACGGAGACATATCAGTACACAGGTTTTAAGATTCTTATTAGTCAGATATATTCCTCTGCACGGAATATGGGTTGTTGTGTCCCGTTTACTGAGGAAGTTGTAGGTCTTGCTATTACATATTAGGTTTTTGGAATGGTACTTGTTCTAATATTAAACTCTTGTTTTATGCATCACCCCACCTCTCCTTCCCCCTTAAGCAGGCATAAGAGTGTTTTCTAAATGTGAGACTCTGTTCTCTTTCCTAACTCAGTTCATGTGTAGCCATGTTTACAGGATACCTATAAGTGATATCTTATGATAAGTTTCTTTTTCTGTGTGACTTATTTTACTTAGAATCATCTTACCTGAATCCACTCATTTTGCTGCTACTGGTCTTATGACATTGATTTCATGGCTGAGGGATATTTCATTGGACATAAGTACCACAATTTTTGTACCATTTTTATCTTTCAGGGATATTTAAGGTGCACCCAAATGAGCTTCTTGTAAGCAGTGCAGCCCTAAATAGTGGGGTGGCTCTGTCTTACTGATTTTCAGTTTTCCCAAGGTATATTCCCTAGACTTGAAGTGCCCTTGGCTCTGTACCTCTGTTGTTTACTAGTTTTAGGGAACTCAATGCACTCCTCCAGAGAGGCAGTTGACAATTTACATCCCGCCCATCAGCATAACAAGGCTCCCTGTTCTCCAGGACCTGTCTTGCCTTTCTGGTAATTACCCATTTTGTGGATGTCACTTTTGAGCGGTGGGAAGTGATACTTCTTTGTAGTGCAGATTTGAATTGCCTGCTTGCTTGCCTGGCCAAAAAGCGTATATGTGTTTTCTCCTGAATATATTCAGGAGAAAACTCATATGCCCTTTTTGGCCTAGTGCATCATTGTCGAAGTTGTGCCCCTTTTCCTGTGCTTTAAAGGCGATTCCAACGTACCTCTTGAAATCTGTCTCCTGCTATTCTGCCTCGCTTTCAAGTCCGCCTCGTTGCCTACATTAAACAGATATTTGGACGATAGTTGTCCTGTATTTCTCTGCCAGTTTGTGAATTGCTGTGCCCCTGAGCTCCATTTTTCAACTCGTATTTTGTGAGCTGAATGCAAGTCCAAACTTTGGATCAGGACCTATACTGGTGTCCGTTGGGTGGCTGAGACTTTGGTTTATTCTTCTTCCTCCCAGGCAAAAGAGTGACATGTTCCCGTCCAAATGCCTAACAGCTACTCTCTCATTGGTTCTCCATCTTCCGTTTCATCCTCTGCCAAATTGGCAACCTGTGAGAACCAGGAGGTTAAAAGGGGCTATCTCTCCAAGTTGGGAGATTGATAGTAAAGCAGTTGGAAAGTCAAACAGGAGCACCAGGAGAGGGACTATTCGTTGAGTTTTAGGGACCTTTCGTATTCACAGTGTGTCCATTCTCTAGGTTTCCCGTACATGTTATAGCTATAGTAATATTCCCTTCAACCTGGAGAGTTGGGAAACATGGAATGGGTGCCACTCATTATTGCTTTAAAGGGTCTGCATTTGCTCACCCAATCTCACCAGTCCTCTCAGTCCCAAGTGTCCAGCCTTATGCCACATCCAGCTGTCATTTTAGATGGGGTCATTCCAGGTTTCATCAGAGACCCTGAAGGAATTGTAAAGAATTTCCCTTTATTTTTGTTTTGTTTTTGAAATTCCTTTTTATAGTGGGTTTGAGCTGATTCTCGCTGCCATGTTTATGCCAGTCTAGACACACTTGATTCCCTTATGGAGACATATCAATACATAGGTTTTATGATTCATACTAGTAAGATATATTACTCTGCGGTGAATATGGGGTGTTGAGTCCCTTTCACTGAGGAAGGTGTATGTCTTGTTTCTTCCGTATTTGGTTTTTGGAACGGTACCTGTCCTAATATCAAACTCTGGTTTTATGCATCACCCCACCTCTCCTTCCCCCTTTAGCAGGCATAAGGTTGTTTTTTTAAATGTGAGTCTCTCTTCTCTTTCCTAACTCAGTTCATGTGTAGCCATGTTTACAGGATCTTCATAAGTGATATATTATGATAAGTTTCTTTTTCTGTGTGACTTATTTCACTTAGAATTATCGTACCTGAATCCACTCATTTTGGTGCTACTGGCCTTATGACATTGATTTCATGCCTGAGGGATATTCCATCATATGTAAGTAGCACAGTTTTTTGAACCATTTATGTCTTTCCTGGGATATTTCCAGTGTACCCATGTTGAGGTATTTGTAAGCAGTTCATCCCTGAATTTTGGTGTGGATCTGTCTTAATTATTTTCAGTTTTCCCAAGGTATATTCCCTAGACTGGAAGTGCCCTTGGCTCTGTAGCTCTGTTGTTTACTTGTTTTAGGGAACACAATGCACTCCTCCAGAGAGGCAGTTGGCAATTTACATCCCGCCCATCAGCATAACAAGGCTCCCTGTTCTCCAGGGCCTGTCTTGCCTTTCTGTTTTTTACACATTTTGTGGATGTCCCTTTTGACCGGTAGGAAGTGATACTTCTTTGTAGTGCTGATTTGCATTGCCCACTTTCTTGCTTGTCCAAAAAGGGCATATGCGTTTTCTCCTGTATATATTCACGTGAAAACCCATATGCACTTTATGGCATTTCCATAATTTTCGAAGTTGTAATGCTTTTCCTGTGTTTAAAGGCGATTCCAGTGTACCTCTTGAAATCTGTTTCATGCCATTCTGCCTCATTTTCCCTTCCGCCTCGAGGCTTTCCCTCAACAGATTTTTGGAAGAGAGTAGTCCTTTATAACTCTGCATGTTAGTGAATTGCTGTGGCCCTGAGCTCCATTTTTCAACTCGTGTTTTTGTGAGCTGACCGCAAATCAACAGTTTTGTTTCTGGACTTCTAATGATTCTGGGGGGGGCAGGCTGAGACGTTGGTTAATTCCTCTTTGTGACAGGAAATTATAGTGACATGTGGCTGTCCAAATGCCTACAGCTACTCTCTCATTGGTTCTCTCTCTTCCCTTATATCCTCTGCACAATTTGCCAACTGTGCGAACCAGGAGTTTATAGGGGCTGACTTTCAAAGTTGGGAGATTGATAGTAAAGCAGTTGGAATGTCAAACTTGAGCACAAGGAGAGAATACAAGTAGTAGAGTTTTAGAAACCTTTCACCATCAGATGGTTTCCATTCTCTAGGTTCCCATACATGTTATAACTGTAGTGATATTCCCTTCTACTTGGAGAGTTGGGAACCATGGAAAGCGTGGCAGGCATAATTGCTTTAAAGGGTCTGCAATTTTTCACCCAGTCTCACCAATGCTCTCAGTCCCAAGTGACCAGCCTTATGCCACATCCAGCTGTCATTGTAGATAGGGTCATTCCAAGTTTCATCAGAACCCCTGAAGGTATTGTGTAAGAATTTTACTGTTTTTATGTTTTGTTTTGAAATTCAGTTTTATATTGGGTTTGAGCTGATTCTCACTGCCATGTTTATATCGTTCTAGACACACTTCTTTCCCTTACGGAGACATATAAATACATAGGTTTTAAAATTCTTACTAGTCAGATATGTTTCTCGGCGGGGAATAGGGATGTTGAGTTCCATTCACTGAGGAAGGAGTAGGGCTTGTCTCTTCTGTTTCTGGACTATGGAACGGTACCTGTGCTAATATCAATCTTATGTTTTGTGCATCTCCCCACATCTCTTTCCCCTTAAGCAAGCGTTAGAGTGTTTTCTAAATCTGAGACTCTGTTCTCTTCCCTAAATCAGTTCATATGTAGCCATGTTTACATTCCCTTCATAAGTGATATCTTATGTCAGAATGCACCATGGCCGTTCTCATAATAATGCTCCATGACCCCTGTCATAACAATGCACCATGCCCTGGTTATCACAATGCTCCATGTCCCTTGTCATCACAATTCTCCACGTCCATGTCATCACAGTGCTACATGACACTTCTCGTCAATATGTTACATGCTCTTGTCATCACAATTCTCCATCAACTTGACATTGCAATGCTCCATGCACTTGTCATCACAATGCTCCATGCACTTGTCATCACAATGCTCCATCCCCTTGTCATCACAATGCTCCATGACCCCTGTCATCACAATGCTCCCTGACACCTGTCATCACAATGCTTCATGCCCCTTGTCATTACAGTGCTCCATGATGCTCGACATCACAATTACCCAAGGTCTTCTCATCAAAAAGCTCCATGGCCAATATCATCAAAATGCTCCATGACCACTGTCAACACAACACTCCATGACACCTGACAACACAATGATACGGCACTCTTGTCATCACAATGTTCCATTCCTTAGTCATCACAATGCTCCATAGCCCCTGTCTTCACAATACTCCATGAACATTTTCAGCCCAATGTTCCATGACCCTTGTCATCACAATGATCAATGTCCTTGTCATCCCTATGCTCCATGACCCCTGTATTCACAATGCTCCGTGACGCTTGTCATCACAGTGCTCCATGACACATGTCATCACAATGCTCCATGCCATTGTCAGAAAAATGCTACATGACCTTGTCATTAAAATGCTCTATGCGCTTGTCATCACAATACTCCATTTCCATTGTCATCGCAATCCTCCATGAACCTTGGGATCACTTTGCTTCATGCCCTTGTCATCACAATGCTCCATGCTACTTGAAATCAAAATGATCCATGACCTCTGTCATCACAATGCTCCAAACCCTTGTGATCACAGTGTTCCATAACACTTGTCATCACAACGCTCCATGATGCCTGTCATCACAGTAATCCATGCCCTTTTCATCACAAAGCTCCATGACATTTGTCATCACAATTCTCAATACACTCGTCATCACAATGCTCCCTGACAGTTGTCATCAGAAAGCTCTTTGAATCCTGTCACGAAAAGGCTCCATGCCTTTTTAATCACAATTCCCCATGCCGTTTTCATCACAATGCTCCATGCCATTGTCATCAAAATAATCCACAAGATTCTCTTCAGAATGCTCCATGACCCTTGTCATCACAATGCTCCATGTCATTGTCATCACAATGGGCCATTACATATGTCATCACAATGCTCCCTGACACCTCTCTTCACAATACTGCATGACCTGGTCATCACAATGCTCCATGCCCTTGTCATGAAAATGCGCCATTCCAACAGTCATTGAAATAATCCATGAAACTTATGAGACCAATGTTCCATGCCCTTGTCATCACAATGCTACATGCCCTTGTTATCACAATGCTCCATGACCCCTATCATCACAATGCTCCGTGAATCCAGTCATAACAATGCTTCATGACCTTTGTCATCACAATGGTCCATGCCCTCGTCATCAGCAGTCTCTGTGACCTTTTTAACCACAATGCTCCATGAAATTTTCATCACAATGCTCTTTGACCCTTGTCATCACTATGCTCCATGCGCTTGTCAGCACAATGCTCCATGACACATGTCATCACAATGCACCATGCACATGTCATCACAGTGCTCCCCAATGTTGTCATCACAATGCTCCTTAAAATTTGTCATCACAATGCTCCATGCACTTCTCATCAAAATGCTCTCTCACCACTGATATCACAATGCTACATCACTATTTGTCACAATACTCCCTCACACCTGTCATCACAATGTTCCATGACTCCTGTCATGAGAAAGCTACATGCACTTATCATCACAATGTTCGATGACCCCTGACATCACAGTGTTCCATAACACCTGTCATCAAAATATTCCATGAAACTTTTCATCACATTGCTCCATGACCCTGTCATCAGAATGCTCCCTGCCCTTCTCATCACAATGCACAACGCCCTTGCCATCAAAATGCTCCATGACCTTTTTCATCACAAAGATCCGTGACCCTTTGCATCACAAAGCTCCATGTCATTGTCATCACATTGCTCCATGACCTTGTCTTCACAAAGCTCCATGACACACGTCTTCAGAATGCTCCAAGGCCTTCTCATCACAATGCTCCATGCCCTTGCCATAACAATGCTCCATTACCCCTGTCATAACAATGCTCCATGACCCCTGCCATCACGATGAACCATGGCCTTGTCATCACAAAGCGCCATGACACTTCTCATCACAATGCTCTAAGAACACTGTCATCACAATGCACCTTGTCCATCATCATAATGCTTCAGGCTATTGTCATCACAATGAAATCAAAATTCTCCATGAACTCTGTTATCATAATGCTCCAAACCGTTGTGATAACAATGTTTCATAACACTTATCATCACAACACCGCATGACGATCATCATCACAGTTATCCATGGTCTTCTCATCACAATGCTCCATGATCTTTGTCATCACAATGCTCAAAACACTTGTCATCACAGTGCTCCCTGACACTTGTCGTCAGTATGCTCCTTGAACCCTGTCATGACAAGGCTCCATGCCTTTTTCATCACAGTGATCCATTCCCTTTTCATCACAATGCTCCAAGACCCCTGCAATCACAAAGCTCCAAGACCCCTGTAATCACAAAGCTCTATGCCCTTGTCATCACAAAGCTCCATGATGCAAGACATCAGAATGCTCCATGGCCTTCTCCTCACAACGCTCGATGTCATTGTCATCACAGTGCTCCATTAACCCTCTTATCACATTGCTTCTTGCCCTTGACATTACAATCCTCCATGACCCATGTATCACAGTGTTCCGTGCCCTTTTCATCACAATGCTCCATGCCCAATCTCATCACAATAATCCATGAAATATTTCAGACCAATTCTCAATTCCCTTCTCATAACAATGCTCCATTACCTGTATCATAACAATGTTCCATGACCATTGCCATCACAATGTTCCACGGCCTTGTCATCACAAGGCTCCATTACCCATGTCTTTGCAATGCTCCAAGACACCTGTAATCAAAATGCTCCATGACCTTGTCATAAGAAAGCTCCATGACGCATGTCATCAGTAGGTTCCATGGCCTTCTCTTCACAATGTTCCATGCCCTTGTCATCACAGTGTTCCAAGACCCCTGTAATCACAATGCTCCATGCCCCTTTTCATCTCAATGATCCATGAACCCTGTCATCACAATGCACCATGCCCATCATCATAATGCTTCATGCTATTGTCATCACAATGAAATAAAAATGCTCCATGACCTCTGTCATAACAATGCTCCAAACCCTTGTGATCACAATATTCCATAACACTTGTCATCACAATGCCCCATGACGCTCATCATCACAATTATCAATGGTCTTCCCATCACAATGCTCCATGACCTTTGTCATCACAGTGCTCAATACACTTGTCATCAAAATGCTCCCTGACACTTGTTGTCTGTATGCTCCTTGAACCCTGTCATGACAAGGCTCCATGCCTTTTTCATCACAATGATCCATGCTCTTTTCCTCACAATGCTCCAAGAACCATTTAAAGACCATGCTCCATGCCCTTGTCATCACAAAGCTCAATGAAACATGTCTTCAGAGTGCTCCTTGGCCTTCTCCTCACAATGCTCCATGCCCATGTCATCACAATGTTCCAAGACCCCTGTAATCACAATGGTCCATGCCCCTTTTCATCAGTATGCTCCATGAGATTTGTCATCACAAGTCTCTATGGATTTCTCATCACAATGCTCCAGGACCTTGTCATCACAATGCTTCACGACCTTGTTCTGAACATTCTCATTGGCCCTTGTCATCATAATGCTCCAAGCCCTAGTCATCACAATGCTCCATTATATTTGTCATCAAAATCCTCCATTACATTTGGCATCACGATGCTCCCTGCCATTGTCATTGCAATGGACCATGACATATGTCATCACAATGCTCCCTGACACCTGTCTTCACAATAATCCATGACCTTCTCATCACAATGATCCATGCCCTTGTCATCACAATGCACCATGTCCAATGTCATCAAAATAATCTATGAAACTTGTCAAACCAATGCTCCATGCCCCTGTCACCACAATGCTCCATGCCCTTGTCATCACAATGCTCCATGACCACTGTCATCACAATGCTCCGTGACTCCAGTCATCACAATGCTTCATAACATTTGTCATCACAATGGTCCAAGCCCGCGTCATCACAAGGCTCTGTGACCTTTATAACCACAATGCTCCATGAACTTTTCATCACAATGATCCGTGACCCTTGTCATCAAAATGCTCCATGCGTTTGTCAGAAAAATGCTCCATGACACTTGTCATCACAATGTGCTACGTGATTTTCATCACAACGATCCACAAATTTGTCATGGTAATGCTCCATAAACCTTGTAATCACAATGCTCCATGCCCTTCTCATCACAATGCTCCATTTCTCCTGTCATAACAATGCTCCATGACCCCTGCCATCACAATATTCCACGGCCTTGTCATCACAAGGCTCCATTACACTTGTCATCACAATGCTCCAACACCCCTGTAATCACAATGCTCCATGCCCTTGTCATCACAAAGCTCCATGACACATGCTATCAGAATGTTCTATGTCCTTCTCATCAAAATGCTCCATTCCCTTTTCATCACAGTGCTCCAAGACCCCAGTAATCACACTGCTCCATGCCCCTTTTCATCTCAATTCTCCATGAAACCTGTCATCACAATGCACCAAGCCCATCATCATAATGCTTCCGGCTATTGTCAGCACAATGAAATCAATATTCTCCATTACCTCTGTCATCACAATGCTCCATGACCCCTGTCATCACAATAATCCATGAACATTTTCAGCCCTATGCTCCATGACACTTGTCATCACAATGATCCATGCCCTTGTCATCCCAAAGCTCCATGACCCCTGTATTCACAATGCTCCGTGACGCTTTTCATCACAGTGCTCCATGACACCTGTCATGACAATGTTCCATGCCTTTGTCAGCAAAATGCTACATGACTTTGTCATTACCATGCTCTATGCGCTTGTCATCACAATACTGCATTACCATTGTCATCACAATCCTCCATGAATCTTGGGATCACATTGCTACATGCCCTTGTCATCACAATGCTCCATGCTCCTTGAAATCAAAATGATCCATGACCTCTGTCATCACAATGCTCCAAACACTTGTGATCACAATGTTCCATAAAACTTGTCATCCCAACGCTCCATGATGCCTGTCATCACAATACTCCATGCACTTTTCATCACAATGCTCCATGACCTTTGTCATCACTATTCTCAATACACTTGTCATCACAATGTTCCCTGACACTTGTCATCAGAATGCTCCTTGAACCCTGTCACGAAAAGGTTCCATGCCTTTTTCAACACAATGCCCCATGCCGTTTTCATCACAATGCTCCACGCCACTGTCAGCAATAAACTCCACAAGCTTATCATGAGAATATTCCATGACACTTGTCATCACAATTCTCCATGCACTTTTCAGCACAATGCTCCCTGACCTTGTCATCTCAATGCTCCAAGCCACTGTCATCACAATGCACCATTACCTTTGTCATCAGAATCCTCCATGACACCTGGCATTACAATGCTCCATGCCATTGTCATCACAATGGGCCATTACATATGTTATCACAATGCTCCCTGACACCTCTCTTCACAATACTGCATGACCTAGTCATCACAATGCTCCATGCCCTTGTCACCACAAGGCACCATTCCAACAGTCATCGCAATAATCCATGAAACTTATTAGACCAATGCTCCATGACCTTGTCATCAAAATGCTCCATGACCCTTGTAATCACAATGCTCCATGAACTTTTCATCACAATGCTCTTTGTTCCTTGTCATCACAATGCTCTACGCCTTTCTCAGCGCATTGCTCCGTGACCCTTGTCATCACAATGCTCCATGCGCTTGTCAGCACGATGCTCCATGACACATATCATCATAATGCACCATGCGCTTGTCATCACAGTGCTCCACAAGCTTGTCATCACAATGCTCCATAAAACTTGTCATCACAATGCTCCATGCACTTCTCATCAAAATGCTCTCTCACCACAGATATCACAATGTTACATCACTATTTGTCACAATACTCACTCACCCCTGTTATCCCAATGTTCCATGACCCCTGTCATCACAATGCTACATGCACTTATCATCACAATGTTCGATGACCCCTGACATCACAATGCTCCATAACCCCTGTCATCAAAATGCTCCTTGACCCTTTTCATCATAATGCTCCATGACCTCTGACATCACATTGTTCCATAACCCCTGTCATCAAAATTTTCCATGACCCTTTTCATCAAATTGCTCCATGACCCTGTCATCACAATGCTCCCTGCCCTTCTCATCACAATGCACAACGCACTTGTCATCAAAATCCTCCGTGACCTTTGTCATCACAAAGATCCATGACCCTTGGCATCACAATGCTCCATGTCATTGCCATCACAATCCTCCATGAACACTCTCATCACATTGCTCCATGCCCTTGTCATCACAAAGCTCCATGACAGATGTCATCAGAATGCTCCATGGCCTTCTCATCACAATGCTCCATGCCCTTGCCGTCACAATGCTCCATTACCCCTGTCATAACAATGCTCCATGACCCCTGCCATCACGATGTTCCGTGGCCTTGTCATCACAGTGCTCCATGACACCTGTCATCACAATGCTCCATGACTTTGTCAGCAAAATGCTACATGACCTTGTCATTACAATGCTCTATGCGCTTGTCATCACAATACTCCATTTCCATTGTCATCACAATCCTCCATGAACCTTGAGAGCACATTGCTTCATGCCCTTGTCATCACAATGCTCCATGCTCCTTGAAATCAAAATGATCCATGTCCTCTGTCATCACAATGCTCCAAACCCTTGTGATCCCAGTGTTCCATAAAACTTGTCATCACAATGCTCCATGATGCCTGTCATCACAAAATTCCATGTCCTTTTCATCACAGTGCTCCATGACATTTGGCATCAAAATGCTCAGTACACTTGTCATCACAATGCTCCCTGACACTTGTCATCAGAATGCTCTTTGAACCCTGTCACGAAAAGGCTCCATGCCTTTTTCATCACAATGCCCCATTCCGTTTTCATCACAATGCTCCGTGACCATTGTCATCAAAATGCTCCATGACTTTGTCTGAAAACTCTTCCATGACCCTTGTCATCACAATGTGCCATTCGCTTTTCATCACAGCGGTCCAGAAAATTTTCATTGCAATGCTCCATAAACCTTGTAATCACAATGCTCCATACACTTCTCATCAAAATGCTCTCTCACCAGAGATATCACAGTGTTCCAACACTAGTTGTCACAATACTCCCTCACTACTGTAATCACAATATCCCATGACCCCTGTCATCACAATGCTACATCCCTTTATCATCACAATGTTCCGTGACCCCTGACATCACAATATTCTATAACCCCTGTCATCAAAATGTTCCAATACACTTTCCATCATATTGCTGAATGACACTGTCATCAAAATACTCCCTGCCCTTATCATCACAATGCACCATGCACTTGTCATCAAAATGCTCCATGACATTTGTCATCACAAAGCGCCATGACACTTGGCATCACAATGCTCCATGAACCCTCTCATCACATTGCTCCATGCCCTTGTCATCACAAAGCTCCATGACACTTGTCATCAAAATGCTCGATGCCCTTCTCATCACAATGCCCCATGACCTTGTCATTACAATGCTTCATGACCCATGTATCACAGTGTTCCATGCCCTTATCATCACAATGCTCTATGCCCACTCTCATCACAATAATCCATGAAACTTATTAGACCAATGCTCCATTCCCTTGTCATCACAAGCCTCCATGCCCTTATTATCACAATGTTCCATGACCCCTGTCATCACAATGCTCCATGCATCCATTCATCACAATGCTTCATGACCTTTGTCATCACAATGGTCCATGCCCTCGTCATCAGCAGTCTCTGTGACCTTTTTAACCACAATGTTCCATTAACTTTTCATCACAATGCTCTTTTACCCTTGTCATCACAATGCTCTATGCCTTTCTCAGCACAATGCTCCATGACCCTCGTCATCACAATGCCCCATGACCCATGTCATCACAATGCACCCTGCAATTTTCATCACAGTGCTCCACAATCTTGTCACCACAATGCTCCATAAAACTTGTCATCACAATTCTCCATGCATTTCTCATCAAAATGCTCTTTCAACACTGATATCACAATGTTACATCACTATTCATCACAATACTCCCTCACCCCTGTCATCACAATATTCCATGACATCTGTCTTTGCAATGCTACGTGCACATATCATCACAAAGTTCGATGACCCCTGATATCACAATGTTCCATAACCCCTGTCATCAAAATGCTCCATAACAATTTTCCTCAAAATGCTCAATGACCCCTGACATCACAATGTTCCATAACAACTGTTATCAAAATATTCCATGACCCTTTTCATCAAATTGCTCTATAACCCTGTCATCACAATACTCCCTGCCCTTCTCATCACAATGTACCACGCCCTTGTCATCAAAATGCTCCATGACCTTTGTCATCACAAGGATCCATGACCCTTGGCATCTCAATGATCCATGCCATTGTCATCACAAAACTCCATGAACCCTCTAATCACAATGCTCCATGCACATTTGCATCTCAATGCTCCATGAACCCTGTCATCAAAATGCACCATGCCCATCATCATAATGCTTCAGGCTATTGTCATCACAATGAAATCAAAATATTTGATGATCTATCTCATCACAATGCTCCAAATCCTTTTGATCACAATGTTCCATAACACTTATCATCAAAATGTCCCATGACGCTCATCATCACAATTATCCATGGTCTTCTCATCACAGTGCTCCATGACCTTTGTCATCACAGTGCTCTATACACTTGTCATCACAATGCTCCCTGACACTTGTCATCAGTATGCTCCTGGAACCCTGTCATGACAAGGCTCCATAGCATTTTCATAACTATGACCCATGCCAATTTCATCACAATGCTCCAAGACACCAGTAATCACAATGCTCCATGCCCTTGTCATCACAATGCCCCAAGACCCCTGTAATCACAATACTCCATGCCCCTTTTCATCAGAATGCTCCATGAGACATGTTATTACAAGGCTCCATGGTCTTCTCATCACAATTCTCCAGGAACTTTTCTTCACAGTGCTCCATTCCCTTGTCATCACAATGCTCCATGACCCCTGTCCTCACAATACTTCCTGAACATTTTCAGTCCAATTCTCCAGGAACTTCTCATCACAATGCTTCATGATCCCTATCATCACAATGCTCCATGGCCCCTGTCATCACAATGCTCCATGACCCCTGACAACACAGTGATCCGGGACTCTTGTCATCACGGTGCTCCATTCCCTAGTCATCACAATGCTCCATGAACATTTTCAGCCCAATGCTCCATAACCGTTGTCATCACAATGATCCATGACCTTGTCATCCCAATGCTCCATGACCCCAGTAATCCCAATGATCCGTGATGCTTCTCATCACAGTGCTCCATGACCCTTATCATCACAATGCTCCATGCCTGTGTCAGCAAAATGCTACATGACCTTGTCATCAAAATGCTGCATTTGCTTGTCATCACAATACTCCCTTACCATTGTCATCACAATCCTCCATGAATCTTGGGATCACATTGCTTAATGCCCTTGTCATCCCAATGCTCCATGCTCCTTGAAAACAAAATGATCCATGACTTCTATCATCACAATGCTCCAAAGCCTTGTTATCACAAAGTTCCATAACACTTGTCATCACAACGCTCCATGATGCCTCTCATCACAGTACTCCATGTCCTTTTCGTCAAAATGCTCCATGATCTTTTTCATCACCATTCTCAATACACTTGTCATCACAATGTTCCCTGACACTTGTCGTCAGAATGCTCCTTGAAACCTGTCATGAAATGGCTTCATGCCTTTTTCATCACAATGCTCCATGCCCTTTTCATCACAATGCTCCATGCCATTGTCGTCACAATACTCCACAAGCTTGTCATCAGAATGCTCCATGACACTTGTCATCACAATGCTCCATGGCCACTGTCATCACAATGCTCCATACCCCTTGTCATTACTGTGCTCCATGACGCTCGTCATCACAATTATCCATGGTCTTCTCATCACAATGCTCTACGCCCTTGTCATCAAAATGCTCCATGACCCTTGTCATCACAATGCTCCATGGCCACTGTCATCACAATGCTCCATTCCCCTTGTCATTACAGTGCTCCATGACGCTCGTCATCACAATGCTCCACGGTCTTGCCATCACAATGCTCCATTCCCTGGTCATCACAATGCTCCATGCCCTGGTCATCACAATGCTCCATGTCCCCTGTCATCACAATTCTCCTCGTTTTTGGCATCACTATGCTCCAAGACAGTTCTCATCACCGTGTTACATGATTTGTCATCACAATTCTCTATGCACTTGTCATCGCAATGCTCCATGACCCCTGTCATAGGAAGCTCCATGTGCTTCTCATCACAATGCTTCATGAACTTTTCATCAAAATTCTCAATGGCCCTTGTCATCACAATGCTCCCTGTCCCTTGTCATCACAATGCTCCAAGCACTTGTCATCAAAATGCTCCATTACATTTGTCATCACAATCCTCCATGACACTTGGCATCACAATGTTCCATTCCATTGTCATCGCAATGGACAATGACATATGTCATCACAATGCTCCCTGAGACCTGTCTTCAAAATACTCCATGACCTTCTCATCACAGTGCTCTATGCCTTGTCATCACATTGCACCTTGCCCGCTGTCATCACAATAATCCATGAAACATGTCAGGCCAATGCTCCATGCCCCTGTCATCACAATGATCATTGCCTTTTCATCACAATGCTCTATGAACCCTGTCATCACAATGCTCCATGACTCCAGTCATCACAATGCTTCATGACCTTTGTCATCACAATGGTCCATGCCCTCGTCATCACAAGGCTCTGTGACCTTTGTCACCAAAATGCTCCATGAAATTTTCATCACAATGCTCGTTGACCCTTCTCATCACAATGCTCCATGCCTTTGTAAGCACAGGGCTCCATGACCCATGTCATCACAATGCACCATGTGCTTGTCATAACAATGCTCCACAACCTTGTCATCACAATGCTCCATAAAACTTGTCATCACATTGCTCCATGCACTTCTTATCAAAATGCTCTCTCACGAATGATATCAAAATGTTCCCTCACTAGTCATCACAATACACCCACTCCCCTGTCATCACAATGGTCCACAACACCGTCATGAAAATGTTCCATGACTCCTGACATCACAATGTTCCATAACCCCTGTCATCAAAATGTTCCATGACACTTTTCATCAAATTGCTCCATGACCCTGTCATCACAATGCTCCCTGCCCTTCACAAGAGAATTCACCACACACTTGTCATCAAAATGCTCCATGACCTTTGTCATCACAAAACTCCCTGACCCTTGGCATCACAATGCTCCATGCCATTGTCATCACAATGCTCCAAAAACCTCTCATCACATCGTTCCAAGCCCTTGTCATCACAGGATCCATGATGCTTTTCATCACAATGCTCGATGCGATTCTTCTCACAATGCTCCATGCGCTTGTCATTACAATCCTCCATGAACCATGTATCACAGTGTTCCGTGCCATTCTTATCACAATGCTCCTTGCCCCCTCTCATCACAATAATCCATGAAACATCTCAGACCAATATTCCATGCCCTTTTCATCACAGTGATCCAAGACTCTTCGAATCATAATGCTCCATGCCCCTTTTCATCTCAATGCTCCATGAACGCTGTCATCACAATGCACCAATGCACATCATCATAATGCTTCATGCTATTGTCATCACAATGAAATCAAAATCCTCTATGACCTCTGTCATCATAATGCTCCAAATCCTTGTGATCACAATATTCCCTAACACTTATCATCACAGCTCCCCATAACGCTCGTCATCAAAATTATCCATGGTCTTCTAATCACAATGCTCCATGACATTTGTCATCACAATGCTCAATACCCTTGTCATCACAATGGTCCCTGACACTTGTGATCAGTGTGCTCCTTGAACCCTGTCATGACAAGGCTACATGCCTTTTTCATCACAGTGTTACATGCCATTTTCCTCACAGTGCTCCAAGTCCCCTGTAATCACAATGCTCCATGCCCTTGTCATCACAAAGCTCCATGATGCATGTCATCAGAACGCTCCATGACATTCTCATCCCAGTGTTCAATGCCCTTGTCATCACAATGCTCCAAGACCCCTGTAATCACAATGCTCCATGACCCTTTTCATCAGAATGCTCCATGAGACTTGTCATCACATGGCTCCATGGTCTTCTCCTCACAGTGCTCCAGTACCTTGTCATCACAATGCTCCTTGACCCCTGTCATCACAATACTCCATGAACATTTTCAGCCCAGTGCTCCATGGGGTTCTCATCACAATGCTCCATGACTTCTGTCATAACAGTGCTCCATGACCACTGTCATGACAATGCTCCATGAACCCTGACAACACAATGATCCGGGACGCTTGTCATCAAAATGCTCCATGCCCTTGTCATCCCAATGCTCCATGAACCCTTTAATCACAATGCTCCATGACGCTTGTCATCACAGTGCTCCATGAACCTTGTCATCATAATGCCTTTGTCAGCAAAATGATACATAATCTTGTCATCACAATGCTCCAAGACCCCTGTAATCACAATGCTCGATGACCCTTTTCATCAGAATGCTCCATGAGACTTGTCATCACATGGCTCCATGGTCTTCTCATCACAGTGCTCCAATACCTTGTCATCACAATGCTCCTTGACCCCTGTCATCACAATACTCCATGAACATTTTCAGCCCAATGCTCCATGACGTTCTCATCACAATGCTCCATGACCTCTGTCATAACAATGCTCCATGACCACTGTCATCACAACGCTCCATGAACCCTGACAACACAATGATCCGGGACGCTTGTCATCAAAATGCTCCATGCCCTTGTCATCCCAATTCTCCATGAACCCTTTAATCACAATGCTCCATGACGCTTGTCATCACAGTGCTCCATGAACCTTGTCCTCACAATGCTCCATGCCTTTGTCAGCAATATGCTACATAATCTTGTCATCACAATACTCCATGCGCTTGTCATCACAATCCTTCATGACACTTTGGATCATATTGCTTCATGCCCTTGTCATCTCCCTCTTGCCTTTCTGGTTTTTACAGATTTTCGGATGTCCCTTTTGACCCGTGGGAAGTGACAGTTCTTTGTAGTGTGGATTTGCATTGTGTGCTTGCTTGATTGTCCAAAAAGGTCGTATGCGTTTTCTCCTGATTATATTCAGGAGAAAACGCATACGCCCTTTTTGGCCAAGTGCATCATTGTCGAAGTTGTGATGCTTTTCCTGTGCTTTAAAGGCGTTTCCAATTTACTTCTTGAAATATGTTTTGTGCAATTCTGCCTCATTTTCAAGTCAGCTTCGTTGCCTTCCCTCAACAGATTTTTGGAAGACAGTAGTCCTTTATAACTGTAGGTTTGTGAATTGCTGTGCCCGTGAGCTCCAATTTTCAAATCCCATTTTTGGGAGCTGACCGCAAATCCACAATTTTGCTTCAGGACCTATACTTGTTCCAGGGGTGGCTATACTCTTCCCTGCAGGTGTCTGAGGCTTTGGTTAATTCTTCTTCCTGACGGGAATTTACAGTGACATGTGCCCGTCCAAATGCCTACATCTACTCTCTGATTGGTTCTCCCTCTTCCCTTTCATCCTCTGCACAATTAGCAAACTGTGCGAACCAGGAGGTTATAGGGGCTGGCTCTCCTAATTTGGGAGATTGATAGTAAAGCAGTTGGAATGCCAAACTGGAGCACAAGGAGAGGAAAAATTAGGAGACTTTTAGAAACCTTTCACCATCACAGGGTGTCCATTCTCTAGGTTTCCCATACATGTTATAACTGTAGTGATATTCCCTACTACCTGGAGATTTGGTATCCATGGAATCGTGGCATGCATTACTACTTTAAAGGGTCTGCATTTTCTCTCCCAATGTCACCAGTCCTCTCAGTCCCAAGTGTCCAGACTTATGTCTCATCCAGCTGTCTTTGCAGATAGGGTCATTTCCGGTTTCATCAGAACCCCTGAAGGAATTGTGTAAGAATTTCGCTGTTTTTTTGTTTGTTTTTGAAATTCATTTTTATAATGGGGTTGAGCTGATTTTCACTGACGTGTTTATGCCAGTCTAGACACACTTGATTCCCTTATGGAGACAAATCAATACATAGGTTTTAAGATTCTCACTATTCAGATATATTCCTCTGTGGGAAATAGGGGGTTTGAGTCCCGTTCACTGAGGAAGGGGTAGATCTCGTCTATTCTCTATTTGGTTTATGGAATGGTACCTGTGCTAATATCAAACTCTGGTTTTATGCATCACCCCACCTCTCCTTTCCCATTAAACAGGCATAGGAGTGTTTTCTAAATGTGAGACTCTGTTCTCTTTCTTAATTCAGTACATGTGTTGTGATGTTGACATTCCCTCTGTAAGTGATATCTTATGATAAGATTCTTTTTCTGTGTGACTAATTTCACTTAGAATTATCATACCTAAATCCACTCTTTATGCTGCTACTGGCCTTATGACATTGATTTCACGTCTGAGTGATATTCCGTTGTACAAAATTACCACAAGTTATTTATGCATTTGTCTTTTTCCTGGGATATTTTAGGTGTACCGAAGTTGAGGTTCTTGTATGCAGAGCAGCCCTAAACTTTGGGGTGCCTGTGTGTTGTCGATATTTAGTCTTCCCAAGTTATATGTCCATGAGTTGAAGTCCCCTTTGCTCGGGGGCTTTGTATTTAAATGTTTTAGGAAACAGCATACACTTCTTCAGAGTGGCTCTTGGATATTTATACCCCACCCATCAGCGTGACTAGGCTCCCTGTTCTCCATGGCCTCCCCAGCATTTCTGGTTTGTACACATTTTTTGGATGGCCTTTCTGAGCAGTGGAAATTGAGACTTCTTTGTTGTGCGGATTTGCATTTCCCGCTTGCTTGGTTGGCCAAAAACTCTGTATGTGTTTTTTTCCTGAAGATATTCACGAAAAAAAGGCATACACCCTTTTGCCCAACTGCATCATTTTAGAAATTCTGCTGCTTTTCATATGCTTTAAATGTGAGTACAATTTACCTTTTGAAAAATGTTTCCTGCAATTCTGCCTCTCATTCAGATCCCCTTCGTTGCCTTACCTGAATATATTTTTGGACGTTGGTTATCATTTATATCTTTGCAGGTCTTTGAATTGTCTGCTCCTGAGCTCCATTTTGCAACTCGCATTTATTGTGAGCTCGCCGCCAAACCATTGGATTGCTTCTGGCCCTATTCTGGATCTGAGGAGGCAGGCTGAGCCTTTGGTTAATTCTTGTTCCTAATGGGAAATTAGAGTGACATGTGCCTGTCAAAACTCCTACAGCTAATCTCTCATTGGTTCCCCCTCTTCTCATTTATCCTCTGCACAAATTGCAAACTGTGTGAAACAGGAGGTTAAAGGTGCTGATTCTCCAAGAGGGAAGATTGTTAATAATGTGGCTGGAATGGCGAACCCCAGCACCAGGAGATCAAAAATGAGGTGCATTTTAGACACCTTTCCTGAGCACACGGTGTACATTCATCTCGGTTTCGCAGGCATGTTTTCGCTGTCAGAAGATTCCCTTGAACCTGCCGATTTGGGACCCATGGAATGGGTACCAGGCAGTATTACTTTAAAAGGTCTGCATTTCCTCACCCAGCCTCTCTAACATCTCTTAGCGTGCATAGCTTCCAGCCTTATATATCATCCTGCTGTGGGTCTACATGTGTTCAATCCATGTTACATCGTAGCCCTTCAACAAAAGTTGTAAGAATTTTTGTCTGTCTCACCGTTTTTATAAATATTTTTAAATTTATTTTTATATTTGTTACAGCTGATTTTCAAAGCTCTGTTTTTTGCTGCTGTACATCCACTTGATTCATGTACTGTGAGACAACAATAAATTATTTTTCAGATGCTTACGAGTCATATGTATTATTGTCCAGTGACTTGAGTGGGCTGAGTGCTGTTCTTTGATGTACCGTGTAGGCCTTGTCAGTTATTCAATTTGGTACTTGGAATGGTATATTTGCTAATTTCAACCTCCTGGATAATACCTCACCATTCCCCACCTTTCCCATTTAGCAGCCTTATGTCTATTTTCTACATATTTGACTATGTTTCTGTTTTGTAGTTTATTTCATGTGTAGCCATGTTTGATTCCACCTTTAAGTGACATCTTATGATATGTGTCTTTTTCTTTCTGACATATGTCACTTAGAATGATCGTATGTAACTCATCCAGAGTTGTTCCAACTGGCCTTATTTCATTGATTTCGGGATGAGTAATATTCCACTCTACATAAGTACCCCATCTCTTTTATCCATTTTATCCTTCCAGGGATATTTAGGTTATATCCAAGTGGAGGCCCTTTTTAACAGAGAGGTGGTAAACGTTGGGGTGCCTGTTTTCTGTCCATTTTTGTTTTTCCCAAGGTATACGCCCATGAGTGCAAGTGCACTATGCTCTGTAGCTCATCTTTTAGATGTCTTAGCAAACACAATACACTTCTCCAGAGTGGCCATTGGCAAATTACATTTCCACTATCAGCCTCACAGGGCTCCCTTTTCTCCTCACCCTGTCCTGCATTTCTGGTGTTTACACTTTATGTGGATGGCCCTTCTGACTGATGTGAAGTGATACATTTTGTAGTATTGATTTCCAGTGCCCACCTGTTTGGTTGGATAAAAAGTGTGTATGGCCTTTACTTGAATATATTCAGAAAAAATGCATACGCCCTTTTGGGCCAACTGCATCATTGGCGATGTTCAGCCCCTTTTCTTGTGCTTTAATGGGGAGTCCTTTCTACCTCTTCAAATGTGTTTCCTGCAAGTCTCCCTTGTTACAACTCCTTTTCTGTGACTTACCTCAAGACATTTTTCGACGATAGATATTTTCAACTCTGCAGTTTTATGAATTTTAGTGCCCCTGCGTTCCATTTTTCAACTTGTGTTTTTGGAAACGGGACAAAAACAGCGGGATTTCCTCTAGACCTATTCTGTTTCCGTGGGCAATTCTAGCCTTTGATGATTTTGTCTTCCTGATTGAAAATTAGAGTGGCATGTGCCTGTCCAAACACCTAAGACTTGTCTCTAAATTTTTCTCATCCTTCCACTTCATCCTCTGGACAAATTCCAAACTGTGTGCAACAGGATGTTGACGGTGCTGATATCCCCAAGTTAGGAGATTGTTAGGAAAGATGCTGGAGGGGTGAACCCGAGCACCAGGCGATGAGGAGATGAGGTGCCTTTTCCAAACTCTTTCCGATCAAACGGTGTACCATCCTCTAGGTGTGACAGGCATGTTTTAGCTGTAGGATGGGTCCCGTGCATGGAAGGAGAACACCAGGGATTTTTCCAAATCAGTGCCTCCCCGTACCCCAAACTGGGGAATTTTTAAGCTACAGCTACACATATGTCCATTAAAGGCCTTGGGAAATAGGCAGAGCCCAAACTTTAGATGATTGAAATCTTCAGGGTCAGAAGCGTTCACCATTGGCCTTGCTTAGGTTACATTTTATCTGTCACTGATAGATGATGTCAATAAATTTATCTATTCTTTTTCAGATTATTTCCCCTTATAGGTTATTGCAAAATATTCAGTGTAGTTCCCTGTGCTATACAGTAGTTCCTTGTTGATGATGTATTTTATACATAGCAGTGTGTATGTGTTAATCCCAAACTGTTAATTTATCCCTTCTCCTACCTTTCCCCTTTGGTAATAATAAATTATAAGATTTTATACTTCTCAGAAATGGGGGAGCTGAAAGAGAGGTATCATTTTCAATGGAAAAGCATTCAAAACAAGATTGAAGCTTCAGCCAAGAGTATTCGATGTACGTCCATGTAAATAAATCACATCATTTCTCTAATATTGACCTGACAAATAAGACAGACGTCTTCACTGAACTTGCTTATAGTAAAGTGATGGAAATATCAAATGTAAGTCTTAGAAACATCTTATTTTACCCGAGCATTATACACTGCTCTTTGTTAACTACAGTTTGGCTCACACATCTGTTCATTGAAGTTACAATGTTCTCAATTTCTGTTACTGATCCTCCAGAGTGGACCCCAACAGGAGTCCCCGTGCCCAGTGCCATTGGAGCCAAGAGATCAAGACTGAGTTTGCTTCAGAAGCAAAGGAAACATTATTTTGAAAACAGAATGGAGAGGTGAGATCGTGCAGTCCCCCACGGGCTGTGGGCTAGGCTGCTGTGTAGGGATCCCAGCAGCGTCAGTGGGAGTTAGGGGATGGAGTTCTCGAGGGCTGGGTTGGCTGCAGCTCAGGCTCTATGCCGTGGAGACTGCATGTGACCCCGCTAGCTGAGGTGTCGACCCAGCCATTCTGCACTATGAAATCGGGTCTGAAGTGCCGGGTGTGGGACCTCTGCATGCGGAACCCTAGGAGCACGTGAAATTAGACAAAGCACAAAGGAAAAGCAGGTTAGACTTTATTTTATTGCCCAGATTCTCTTTTTATCTCCCAGGAATTTTTAATGAACGTTGCCGGAGATGAACACCTCCTCTGCTTTTTGTTCCGTTCCTCATTCTTGGGGTGTTGAGGGTGCAGACCCCTCTTTCGTAACTGCTTCATGCTGTGGTGGGAGCCCTGATACCTGAGGGGAGGGGCAAAACGTCTCCCCAACAGCCTCCAGGTGATGTTGATTGTCCCAAGGCCTCCTGCCTCACTTCTCATACGCATGAGCACCAGCATTGGAAGTGTTATAGATTCTAATGACCTTTAAGGGTCCAGGAAAGAGATGTGCAGAGATGATGAGGCGGCAGGTTTCACCCCACCCCACATTTGTTCGGCGACCTTAGGCTGACGGTTTTTGCCAGCCTAGATGCTCTGACCAGTAGTCTGTGCTTTCTTTAATTAGGTCCCTGAATTAATGTACAAACAGCACCATGTGTCAGAACCCTGCCCGCGCAACTCCCAGACAGTCCAGGATCAGTGGTGATCCAGGACCATGACGTCCACTGAGTCAACGGCCTTTAGAAGTAGCCAGCAGTGCTGCCGGTCATATTGGCCACCATCACCGCGGTGTCTGTAGGGTTTTCTATGGTGAAAGCGTGATATACGTTTCCCCCGCCAAGCTTAATAGCTCCCCTCTGGGTGTAGTAAGTCCTGCAAGCAGTAGTCTGCTCTTTCGGGACACTGTCTTGTTGTTTTCTGAGAGAAACTCCAGGTCAAGTGATGGTCACACGAGTCATCTTGGGGGCCCGTTGCCCCATTTGTCTCTCTGGAGGTTGGAGTTGGAGGGCCTCCTCACTCGAGGTCAGTGTGTCCACAGAGCGACCCCTTCAACTTCAGGGCATGATGGGTGGTTAGGATCACCACGTGGGGTCCTTTTCCCTTAGGAGGGAGCTGGCCTTGTGGGCTGCTGATTTCTTGCTTTTTAGATACCCTAGTATCCTGGCCTGATGAGTCAGTGGGCAAAGCCCTTGGTGACCATAGTTTATCATACCTGAAGGGCATTCTTGTGTTGCTCCATTTCAAGTGGTCCCAGTTTTTGCACTAAGGCTCCAAGGGCAATTAACCATTGACCGGGTATGTAAAGGTCAAAGGGTTTAGCTAAATTAGCGAGTTCCTGGGCAAGGGTCTGAATTGACTGCTCTTTCCATTCTTGAAAGGCTGCTTCTGGATTCTATACAAAAGGATCATCATCTTTTCGTGTCAGTGTTTCATGTAGAGGCCCAGCTATTAGACTGTAGTTAGGGATCCAGATGCAGAAAACCTTGGCCTCCCCAGGAACCCCTAAGCTATCTTCTAGTTTTAGAAGAGGTAAGGCTGCAAATGGCTTCTTCCCTATCCTGGGATGCGTTTCTCCGAATATCTGTGAGAATGAAGCCCAGGCATGTCACCTGAGCCTGTGATATTTGAGCCTTTTTCTTGGACACCTTCTATCCTTTCTTGGCTAGGTATTTCTGAGGCGTCTTTAGTAGGCCTGGCGATCAGAATGTCATCTGCATATTGCAGGAGGGATCCCTTTTACAGAGGTAGAACCTTTAGGTCTTTAGAGGACATTTCCCCAATGATGGTGTGGGGATTTTTGTACCGTTGGGGCAGGACGGCCCAGCATTATTGGTTTTGTTGCATGTTGTGTCCTGCCACTCACAAGCCAAAAATTCTTGTGACTCTGAGCTGATGGAATACAG
The DNA here is from genome assembly GCF_964341445.2 of Mesoplodon mirus. Taxonomy (NCBI): domain Eukaryota; kingdom Metazoa; phylum Chordata; class Mammalia; order Artiodactyla; family Ziphiidae; genus Mesoplodon; species Mesoplodon mirus. Next base: position 248,078 of record NW_028295653.1, on the reverse strand, counting down.
AAGAAGGCATCATTGAAGTCTAATAGAGAATGCCATGGCCTGGTGGATGGTAGAATGAGGAGCAGGGTGTAGTAAATAGGAGCTACTGGATGTATATCCTCGGTGGCTTCACTGACTGTCCTGATATCCTTTACCAGGTCTCCAGCAGCCCATGGGGCTCTCGTGGTCAGGCCAATCCCAGGATATGGAGCTCACCTGGGCTGCACCACCCATCCCCACAGCCCACGGGGCTCTCGTGTTCAAGTCCCTCCCTGGGTATGGAGCTCCCCTGTGCAGCTACCCAGCAGCCCATGGGGCTCTCATAGTCAGGCCCTTCCCAGGATACAGAGCATCCCTGGGCATGTACCCAAGCAAGGCTGGACACACAGGAACTGTGCACATAGCCCACCTTGCAGAGAACCCCCAGCTCACCTGTCGCTCACAGCTGACACAGAACACCTCAGAGCAGGACTTGAACTAACAAACAGCAGCTCTGACAGGTCTGTGACCCTGGATATCACTCTGTGCAGCCTCACTCTGCCTGGTCTTCCAGACACTTCCACTGCAGCCAGGGCACCAGGCCTCTGTCTCCACCCACCATCACTCCTCTCCCTGACTCCTGGGTTCCTCTCATTAGGATAGGGTCTTCTTGAAGTTGTTTTCCACTCATGGACCAGATAAAATGATAAGAAAACAAGCCGCAGCTGCAGCCCCTTGTCTATCCTGACTCTCAAGGCCCAAACCTGTTCCTTGGGACTGACCCGTTTAGCAAGGTTCATTTTCTGCAACTGTGAGCCCCTGAGGGGTGAGGATTGGCTGATTTGGGCAGCCTGACACTGCCTGCCAACCCCCCCCCACAGGTGTGCCTGGGTTGAGGTCAATATAAACACCTCTCCAGTCAGCAAGAGCCCCTGTAGCTGTGCCTGACGCCATATTCTCTGCCCCGTCAGCAGTGTCGGGGCTGGGGTGGTGGTAGGGAGTGAGGGGCCGTGGCTTTGCGGGTGGCCCAGTGTGAGGGGGGCTCTGCTGGACTTTCCACAGGAGTTGCTTGGCTGCCACCTGCTAAAGAAGAGGATGTGTCATCCATACCTGCCGCTTGAATTTCTCCCCAGGCAGAGGTGAGGAAGTAAAAAAGCAGTGGGGGCCGTGGCAGGAGGGGTATCTCTGGCAGGGAAATGGAAAGCTTCCAGAAGAGCATCTGGGGCCAGGACCATCCTGACTGGCCTGCAGGCACCAAGTCGGCCTGCGTGCTGTCGCTGGTGTGGCTCCACAGCCCTTCCTCTAGGCTTGCAAGTGCTTGTACATATTCAGGTGTTTTACCTGGAAAGGGTGGGAAGAGTTCAGCTGCAGCAGGACTGGGGCTCAGCTCACATTTACTCACAGACGCCTCGACACAGTCCCCCAGCTTTGCAATGAGGATGCTCCTTGTCGGGGGGAGCACTGCTGAGTGCCTGGGAGACGATTTCCCACCTCTGACCAACTTAAGAATTTTTACCACTGGAGCAATTGCCCTGATACGATTTTCCTCTGTATAACTGTTGGGTTCTGTTTTTTTTTTTTTTTTCTTTTTTTTCTTTTTGGTTCAAGGTAGATTTTATTTATTCCTCTTTTTTTTTAATTTGCAGATATAAACATGGAAATAATGCATTAATATAAAGACTTCTATGTGAAGGGAAATACTTTTTTTCTCTTTTCTTTTATTAAATGCTATTTATTTTTATTTTTTAAAATTTATTTCTTTTATACAGCAGGTTCTTATTGGATATCTATTTTATACATATAAGTGTGCACATGTGAATCCCAGTCTCCCAATTCATCCCACCACCACCCTCGCCTGGCGTTTCCCCCTTGGTGTCCATATGTTTGTTCTCTACATCTGTGTCTCTATCTCTGCCCTGCAAACCGGTTCATCTGTACCATTTTTCTAGGGTCCACATATATGCATTAATATACAATATTTGTTTTTCTCTTTCTGACTTACTTCACTCCGTATGACAGTCTCTAGATCCATTAAGGTCTCTACAAATGACCCAATTTCATTCCTATGTATGGCTGAGTAATATTCCATTGTATATATGTACCACATCTTTATCCATTCGTCTGTCTGTGGGCACTTAGATTGCTTTCATTACCTTGCTATTGTAAATAGTGCTGCAGTGAACATTGTGGTGAATGTGTATTTTTGATTTATGGTTTTCTCTGGGTATATGCCCAGTAGTAGGATTGTTGGATTATATGGTAATTCTATTTTTACTTTTTTAAGGAACCTCCATACTGTTCCCCATAGAGACTGTATCAATTTACATTCCCAAAAATACTGGAAGAAGGTTCCTTTTCTCCATACCCTCTCCAGCATTTGTTGTTTGTAGATTCTCTGTTGATGCCCATTCTAACAGGTGTGACATGACACCTCATTGTAGTTTCCATTTCCATTTCTCTAATAATTAGTGATGTTGAGCAGATTTTCATGTGCGTACTGGCCACCTCTATGTCTTCTTGGAAGAAATGTCTATTTATATCTTCTTCCATTTTTGTATTGGGTTGTTTGTTTTATTAATATTGAGCTGCATGAGCTGTTTATATATATTGGAGATTAATCATTTGTCCATTGATTTGTCTGCAAATATTTTCTGCCATTCTGAGGGTTGTCTTTTCATCTTGTTTGTAGTTTCCTTTGCTTTGCAAAAGCTTTTACGTTCCATTAGGTCCCATCTGTTTAGTTTTCTTTTTTATTTCATTACTCTAGGAGGTGGATCAAAAAAGATCTTGCTGTGATTTACGTCAGAGTATCCTTCGTTAGTTTTCCTCTCAGAGTTTTATACTATCCGGTCTTACATTAAGGTCTCTAATCCATTTTGAATATATTTTTATGTATGGTGTTGGGGAGTGTTCTAATTTCATTCTTTTACATGTAGCTGTCCATATTTCCCAGCACCAATGATTGAAGAGACTGTCTTATCTCCATTGTATAGTCTTGCCTCCTTTGTCATAGATTAGGTGACCATAGATGTGTAGGTTTATCCCTGTGCTTTCTTTTTTTTTCCTTTTACACGTTTATTGGAGTATAATTGATTTACAAAGGAGTGTTCGTTTCTGCTGTATAAAAAAATGAATGAGCTATACATATACAAATATCACCAGATACCCTCCCTCTTGCATCTCCCTCTCACACCACATATCCCACCCCTTTATGTGGTCACAAAGCACCGAGCTGATCTCCCTGTTCTATGTGGCTGCTTCCCAGTACCTATCGGTGTTACATTTGGTAATGTATTTATGTCCATGCCACTCTCTCACTTCGTCCCAGCTTACCCATCCCCCTTCCGGTGTCCTCAAGTCCTTTCTGTATGTCTGTGTCCTTAATCCTGTCCTGCCACTAGGTTCTTCAAAATCTTTTTTTTTTCTTCATTAGATTCCGTATATCTCTGTTAACATACAGTATTTGTTTTTCCCTTTCTGACTTACTTCACTGTGTAGGACAGATTCTAAGTCCATCCACCTCAGTACAACTAACTCAGTTTTGCTTCTTTTTATGGCTGAGTAATACTCCATTGTATATATGTGCCAGATCTTCTTTAAACATTCATCTGTCGATGGACACTTAGGTTGCTTCCATGTCCAGACTATTGTAAATAGAGCTGCAATGAACATTTTTCTACATAACTCTTTTTGAATTATGGTTTTCACAAGGCAAATGCCCAGTAGTTGGATTGTTGTGTCATATGGTACTTCTATTGTTAGTTATTTAAAGGAACCTCCGTACTGTTCTCCCTAGTGCCCATATCAATTTACATTCCCACCCACAGTGCAAGTGTGTTCCCTTTCCTCCAATAAAGGCCTCTCCAGCATTTATTGTTTTGTAGATTTTTTTGATGATTGCCACTCTGACTGCTGTGAGGTGATACCTCATGGTAGTTTTGATTTGCATTTCTCTAATGATTAGTAATGTTCAACCTCTTTTCATGTGTTTCTTGGTAATCTGTATATCTTCTTTGGAGAAATGTCTGTTTAGGTCTTCTGCCCGTTTTTGGATTGGGTTGTTTGTTTTTGTGATATTGAGCTACATGAGGTGCTTGTAAAGTTTGGAGATTAATCCTTTGTCAATTGCTTCATTTGAAAATATTTTCTCCCATTCTGAGGGTTGTTTTTGCATCTTGTTTATGTTTTCCTGTACTGTGTAAAAGCTTTTAAGTTTCATTAGGTCCCATTTGTTGATTTCTGTTTTTATTTCCATTTCTCTAGGAGGTGGGTCCAAAAGGATCTTGCTGTGATTTATGTCATAGAGTGTTCTGCCTATGGTTTCCTCTAAGTGTTTTATAGTGTCTGGTCTTATATTTAGATCTCTAATCAATTTAGAGTTTATTTTTGTGTATGGTGTTATGGAGTGTTCTAATTTCATTCTTCTATGTGTAGGGGTCCAGTTTTCCCAGCACCGATTACTGAAGAGACTGTCTTTTCTCCATTGTATATCCTTAGCTCCTTTGTCATAGATGAGATAGCCATAGGTATGTAGGTTTATCTCTGGGCTTTCTGTCCTGTTCCATTGATCTGTGTTTATGCCAATCTACATACACTTGATTCCATTATGCAGACATATAAATACATAGGTTTCAAGGTTATTACCAGTCAGATATATTCCTCTTCAGTGAATAGGGTGTTTTGTGTCCAGTTCATTGAGAAAGGAGTAGGTCTTGTCTATTACATATTTGGTATATGGAATGGGATCTGTGCTAATTTCAAACTCTGCTTTTACACATCACCCCACGTCACCTTTCCCCTTAAGGAGGCATAAGTGTGTTTTCTAAATGTGTAACTCTGTTCACATTTGAAATTCAGTTCATGTGTAGCCATGTTTACATTCCCTCTATAAGTGATATATTACAATATTTTTTTTCTTTGTGGCTCATTTCACTTAGCATCATCATACCTAAAGCCACTCATTATGCTGCTATTGGCCTTATGACATTGATTTTATGTCTGAGTGACATTCCATTGTATATAAGTACCACAACATCTATATCCATTTTTTTCCCTTTCCTGGGATATTTAAAGTGTACCGAAGTCGAGGTTCTTGTAAACAGAGCAGCCCTAAAGTTTGGGCTGGCTGTGTGTTGTGGATTTTTAGTTTTCCCAAAATACACGCCCATGAGTGGAAGTGTGCTATGCTCTGTAGCTCTGCTTTAGAAAACAACATACAGTTCTCCAGAGAGGCTGTTGTCAATTTACATCCTGACCATCAGCGTAACCAGGCTCCCTTTTCTCCATGGCCTGTCCTGCATTTGTGGTTTTTACACTATTTGTGGATGGCCCTTTTGACTGGAGGTAAGGGACACTTCTATGTAGTGTGGATTTGCAATGCCTGATGGCTTGCTTATCCAAAAAGGGCATATGCATTTTTTCCCGAATATATTCAAGAAAATACACATACTCCCTTTTTTGCCAAGGGCAACATTGTCGAAGTTCTGTCGCTTTTCATGTGCTTTAAAGACAACTCCAATCTACCTCTTGAAATCTGTTTCCTTCAATTCTGCCTTGCATTCAAATCCTCTTCACTGTCTTACCTCAATATATTTCTGGATGATAGTTGTCCTTTATAACTCTGCAAGTTTGTGAATTGCTGTGCCCCTGATTTCCATTTTTTCAACTCGCCTCTTTGTGAGCTGGCTGCAATACCGCAGCATGGCTGTAGGCCCTAGTCTGGTTCCGGGGCGTCAGGCTGAGCCTTTCGTTAATTCTTCTTCCTGATGGGAAACTAGAGTGACATGTGCCCATCCAAACACCTACAGCTAATCTCTCATTTGTTTCCCCTCTTCCTGTTCATCCTCTGCACAATTTGCAAACTGTGCATAACAGGAGGGTAAAGGCGCTGACACTCCAAGTGGGGAGATTTTTAGTAATGCAGATGGAATGGCGAAGCCGAGCACGACAAACGGAAAAATGAGGTACCTTTTAGAAAACTTCCCCAATTACACAGTGTACCATCCACTGGGTTTCCCATGCATGCTTTAACTGTAGGAAGATTCCCTTAAACTTGGAGAGTTGGGACCACTTGAATGGGTAGTACACAGTATTGCTCTAAGTGGTGTTCTTTTGCTCACACAACCTCAACAATCTTGTCAGCCCCAAGTGTCCAGTTTTATGTCTCATCCAGCTGTGGGTGTAAAGGTGGACAATCCAGGTTGCATCACAGGCCCTGAACGTAATTCTTAAGGCTTTCCCTCTGTTTCGCTGTTTTTGCATTTTGCTTTTGAAATTTATTTTTATAAGGGTGTTTAGCTGAATTTCAGTGCTGTGTTCATGCCATTATACACACACATGACTCCTTTATGGAGACATGATAATACATATGTTTTAAAATTCTTGGAGTCAGATATATTCCTCTGCAATGAATAGGGGGTGTTGAGTCGAGTTCATTGTGCGGGGAGTAGGTGATGTCTATTAAATACTTGGTTTATGTAACGGTATATGTGCTAATTTAAAACTGTGGTTTTATGCATCAACCCACCTCGCCTTTCACCTTAAGCAGGGAGAATATTGTTTTCTAAGTGTGTGACTCTGTTGTGTTTGTAATTCAGATCATTCGTAGCCAAGTGTACATTCCCACTATAAGTGATATCTTATGATAAGATTCAGTACTCTGTTATCTTTCCTAACTCAGTTCATATGTAGCCATGTTTACAGGATCTTCATAAGTGATATCTTATGATAAGTTTCTTTTTCTGTGTGACTTATTTCACTTAGAATCATCGTAACTGAATCCACTCATTTTGCTGCTACTGGTCTTATGACATTGATTTCATGGCTGAGGGATATTCCATCGTATGTAAGTAACACAATTTTTTGAACCATTTTAATCTTTCTTGGGATATTTTAGGTGTACCCAAGTTGAGGTTCTTGTAAGCAGTGCAGCCCTAAATTTGAGGGTGGCTCTGTCTTATAGATTTTCAGTTTTCCAAGGTATATTCCCTAGACTGGAAGTGCCCTTGGCACTGTAGCTCGGTTGTTTACTTGTTTATGGAACACAATGCACTCCTCCAGTGAGGCAGTTGGCAATTTACATGCCGCCCATCAGCATAACAAGGCTCCCTGTTCTCCAGGGCCTGTCTTGCCTTTCTGTTTTTTTTCCATTTTGTGGATATGCATTTTGACTGGTGAGAAGTGATACTTCTTTGGAGTGCAGATTTGCAATGCCCGCTTGCTTGCTTGGCAAAAAGGGCGTATGCGTTTTCTCCTGTATATATCCAGGAGAAAACGCATACACCCTTTTTGAACAAGTGCATCATTGTCGAAGTAGTGCCCCTCTTCCTGTGCTTTAAAGCCGATTCCAACGTACCTATTGAAATCTGTTTCCTGCTATTCTGCCTCGCTTTCAACTCCGCCTCGTCGCCTTCCCTCAACAGATTTTTGGACGATAGTTGTCCTTTATTACTCTGCCAGTTTGTGAAGTGCTGTGCCCCTGAGCTCCAATTTTTAACTCGTTTTGTGTGAACTGAACGCAAGTCCAAAATTTTGGTTCAGAAACTCTATTGGTTCCCGGTGGGTGGTGGAGACTTTGGTTAATTCTTCTTCCACACTGGATATAAGAGTGACATGTGCCCGTCCAAATGCCTAACAGCTACTCTCTCATTGGTTCTCCCTCTTCCCTTTCATCCTCTGCCAAATTGGCAACCTGTGAGAACCAGGAGGTAAAAGGTGCTGTCTCTTCAAGTTGGGAGATTGATAGTAAAGCAGTTGGAATGTCAAACCGGAGCACCAGGAGGGGGACTATTCGTTGAGTTTTAGAGACCTTTCGTATTCACAGTGTGTCCATTTTCTACGTTTCACGTACATGTTATAGGTGTAGTAATATTCCCTTCAACCTGGAGACATGGGACCCATGGAATGGGTGCCATGCATTATTGCTTTTAAGGGTCTGCATTTGCTCACCCAATCTCACCAATCCTCTCAGTCCCATGTGTCCAGCCTCATACCACATCCAGCTCTCATGTAGATAGGGTCATTCCAGGTTTCATCAGAGATCCTGAAGGAATTGTAAAGAATTTCCGTTTTTTTTTGAAATTCCTTTTAATAGTGGGTTTGAGATGATTCTCACTGCCATGTTTATGCCAGTCTAGACACTCTTGATTCCCTTAATGAGACATACCAATACATAGGTTTTAAGATTCTTCCTAGTCAGATATATTCCTCTGCAGGAAGTATGGGTTGTTGAATCCCTTTCACTGAGGAAGGTGTAGATCTTGTGTATTCTGTATTTCGTTTTTGGAATGGTGCCTGTTCTAATATTAAACTCTGATTTTATGCAACACCCCACCTCTCCTTCCCCCTTAAGGAGGCCTAAGAGTGTTTTCTAAATGTGATACTCTGTTCTCATTCCTAAATCAGTTCATGTGTAGCCATGTTTACAGGATCTTCATAAGTGATATCTTATCATACGTTTCTTTTTCTGTGTGACTTATTTCACTTAGAATCATCAAACCTGAATCCACTCATTTTGCTGCTACTGGTCTTATGACATTGATTTCATGGCTGACGGATATTCCATCGTACCAAAGTACCACAATTTTTTGAACCATTTTTATCTTTCCTCTGATATTTAAGGTGTACCCAAGTTGAGGTTCTTGTATGCAGTGCAGCCCTAAATTTTGGGGTGGCTCTGTCTTATTGATTTTCAGTTTACCAAGGTTTATTCCCCAGACTGGAAGTCCACTTGGCTCTGTAGCTCTGTTGTTTACTTGTTTTAGGGAACACAATGCACTCCTCCAGAGAGGCAGTTGGCAATTTACATGCCGCCCATCAGCATAACAAGGCTCCCTTTTCTCCAGGCCCTGTCTTGCCTTTCTGGTTTTTATCCATTTTGTGGATGCACCTTTTGACTGGTGGGAAGTGATACTTCTTTCTAGTGCTGATTTGCATTGCTGGCTTGCTTGCTGGGTCAAAAAGGGCGTATGCGTTTCCTCCTGAATATATTCAGGAGAAAACGCATACGCCCATTTTGGCCAAGTGCATCATTGTCGAAGTTGTGCCCCTCTTCCTGTGCTTTAAAGGCGATTCCAACGTACCTATTGAAATCTGTTTCCTGCTATTCTGTCTCGCATTCAAGTCCGCCTCGTTGCCTTCCCTCAACAGATTTTTGGATGATAGTTGTCTTTTATTACTCTGCCAGTTTGTGAAGTGCTGTGCCCCTGAGCTCCATTTTTTTTTTTTTTTTTTTTTTTTTTGCTGTACACGGGCCTCTCACTGCTGTGGCCTCTCCCGTTGCGGAGCACAGGCTCCAGACACACAGGCTCCGCGGCCATGGCTCGCAGGCCCAGCCGCTCCGCGGCATGTGGGGTCTTCCGGGATCGGGGCACGAACCCGTGTCCCCTGCATCGGCAGGCGGACTCTCAACCACTACGCCACCAGGGAAGCCCTGAGCTCCATTTTTTAGCTCGTTTTTTGTGCGCTGAACACAAGTGCAGAATTTTGGTTCAGGACCTATACTGGTTCCCGGCGGGTGGCTGAGACTTTGGTTAATTCTTCTTCCTCCCAGCATATAAGAGTGACATGTGCCTGTCCAAATGCCTAACAGCTTCTCTCTCATTGTTTCTCCCTCTTCCCTTTCATCCTCTTCCAAATTGGCAACTTGTGTTATTCAGGAGGTTAAAGGGGCTGTCTCTCCAAGTTGGGAGATTGATAGTAAAGCAGTTGGAAAATCAAACTGGAGCACCAGGAGAGGGACAATTAGTTGAGTTTTAGAAACCATTCGTATACACAGTGTGTCCATTCTCTAGGTTTCCCGTACATGTTATAGCTGTAGTAATATTCCCTTCAACCTGGAGAGTTTGGAACCATGGAATGGAGGCCACGCATTATTGCTTTAAGCGGTCTGTGTTTGCTTACCCAGTCTCACCAATCCTCTCAGTCCCAAGTATGCAGCCTTATGCCACATCAAGCTGTAGTTGTAGACAGGGTCATTCCAGGTTTCATCAGAGACCCTGAAGGAATTGTAAAGAATTTCCCTGTTTTGTTGGGTTATTTTTTGAAATTCCTTTTTATAGTGGGTTTGAGCTGATTCTCACTGCCGTGTTTATGCCAGTCTAGACACACTTGATTCCCTTACGGAGACATATCAATACATATGTTTTAAGATTCTTACTAGTCAGATATATTCCTCTGCGGAAAATATGCGGTTTTGAGTCCCTTTCCCCGAGGAAGGTGTAGATCTTGTCTATCCCATAGTTTGTTTTTGGAACGGTACCTGTGCTTATATGAAAGTCTGGTTTTATGCATCACCCCACCACTCCTTCCTCCTTAAGTAGGCATAAGAGTGTTTTCTAAATGTGAGACTGTGTTCTCTTCCCTCACTCAGTTCATGTGTAGCCATGTTTACAGGAACTTCTTAAGTGATATCTTATGATAAGCTTCTTTTTTCATTGTGACTTATTTCACTTAGAATCCTCATACCTGAATCCACTCATTTTGCTGCTACTGGTCTTATGACATTGATTTCATGGCTGAAGGATATTCCATCGTACGTAAGTACCACAATTTTTTGTAAATTTTTTAACTTTCCTGGGATAATTAAGGTGTACCCAATTTGAGGTTCTTGTAAGCAGTGCAGCCCTAAATTTTGGGGTGGCTCTGTCTTATTGATTTTCAGTTTTCACAAGGTATATTCCCTAGATTGGAAGTGCCCTTGGCTCTGTAGCTTTGTTGTTTACTTGTTTTAGGGAACACAATGCACTCCTCCAGAGAGGCAGTTGCCAACTTACATCCCGCCCATCAGCATAACAAGGCTCCCTGTTCTCCAGGTCCTCTCTTGCCTTTCTGGTTTTTACACATTTTGCCAATGTCCCTTTTGACCAGTGGGAAGGGATACTTCTTTGTACTGCAGATTTGCATTGCCCGCTTGCTTGCTTGGCCAAAAAGGGCGTATGCTTTTTCTCCTGAATGTATTCAGGAGAAAACGCATACGCCCATTTTGGCCAAGAGCATCATTGTCGAAGTTGTGCCCCTCTTCCTGTGCGTTAAAGGCCATTCCAACGTACCCCTTGAAATCTGTTTCCTGCTATTCTGCCACGCTTTCAAGTCCGCCTCTTTGCCTTCCCTCAACAGATTTTGGACGATCGTTGTCCTTTCTTACTCTGCCAGTTTGTGAAGTGCTGTGCCCCTGAGCTCCATTTTTTAACTCGTTTTTTGTGAGCTGAACGCAAGTCCAAAATTTTTGTTCAGGACCTATACTGGTTCCCGGTGGGTGGCTGAGACTTTGGTTAATTCTTCTTGGTGCCAGGCAATTAGAGTGACATGTGCCTGTACAAATGCCTAACAGGTATTCTCTCATTGGTTCTCCCTCTTCCCTTTCATCCTCTGCCAAATTGGCAACCTGTGTTTTCCAGGAGGAGAAAGGGGCTATCTCTCCAAGTTGGGAGATTGATAGTAAATCAGTTGGAAAGTCAAACCAGAGCACCAGGAGAGGGACTATTCGTTGAGTTTTAGAGACCTTTCGTATTCACAGTGTGTCCATTTTCTAGGTTTCCCGTACATGTTATAGCTGTAGTAATATTCCCTTCAACCTGGAGAGTTGGGACACATGGAATGGGTGCCATGCATTATTGCTTTAAAGGGTCTGCATTTCCTCACCCAATCTCACCAATCCTCTCAGTCCCAAGTGTCCAGCCTTATGCCACATCCAGCTGTCATTGTAGACAGGGTCATTCCACGTTTCATCAGAGACCCTAAAGGAATTGTAAAGAAATTCCCTGTTTTTTTTGTTTTGTTTTTGAAATTCCTTTTTATAGTGGGTTTGAGCTAATTCTCGCTGCCATGTTTATGCCTGTCTAGAAACACTTGATTCCCTTATGGAGACATATCAATACATAGGTTTTTAGATTCTTACTAGTCAGATATATTCCTTTGCTGGAAATATGGGGTTTTGAGTCCCTTTCACTGAGGAAGGTATAGGTAGGTCTTGTCTATTCCATAATTGGTTTTGGGAACGGTACCTGTGCTTATATCAAACTCTGGTTTTATGCATCACCCCACCTCTCCTTCCCCCTTAAGCAGGCATAAGAGTGTTTTCTAAATGTGAGACTCTCTTCTCTTTCCTAACTCAGTTCATGTGTAGCCATGCTTACAGGATCTTCGTAAGTGATATCTTAAGATAAGCTTCTTTTTCTGTGTGATTATTTCACTTAGAATCATTGAACCTGAATCCACTCATTTTGCTGCTACTGGTCTTATGACATTGATTTCATGGCTGACGGATATTCCATCGTACGTAAGTACCACAATTTTTTGAACCATTTTTTATCTTTCTTGGGATATTTCAGGTGTACCCAGTTGAGGTTCTTGTAAGCAGTGCAGCCCTAAATTTGAGAGTGGCTCTGTCTTATTGATTATCAGTTTTCCCAAGATATATTCCCTAGACTGGAAGTGCCCTTGGCTCTGTAGCTCTGTTGTTTACTTGTTTTAGGGAACACAATGCACTCCTCCAGAGAGGCAGTTGGCAATTTACATCCTGCCCATCAGCATTACAAGGTCCCCTGTTCTCCAGGGCCTGTCTTGCCTTTCTGATATTTACACATTTTGTGGATGTCTCTTTTGACCGGTGGGAAGTGATACTTCTTTGTAGTGCAGATTTGCATTGCCCGCTTGCTTGCTTGCCAAAAAAGGGGCGTATGCGTTTTCTCCTGCATATATTCAGGAGAAAATGCATACGCCCTTTTTGGCCAAGTGCATCATTGTCGAAGTTGTGACCCTCTTCCTGTGCTTTACAGGTGATTCCTACGTACCTCTTGAAATCTGTTTCCTGCTATTTTGCCTCGCTTTCAAGTCCACCTCGTTTCCTTCCCTCAACATATTTTGGGGTGATAGTTGCCCTTTATTGCTCTGTCAGGTTGTGAATTGCTGTGCCGCTCAGGTGCATTTTTCAACTCGTTTTTTGTGAGCTGAAAGCAAGTCCAATATTTTGGTTGAGGACCTAAACTGTTTCCCGGTGGGTGGCTGAAACTTTGGTTAATTCTTCTTCCTCCCGGGAAATAAGAGTGACATGTGCCCGTCCAAATGCCTAACAGCTACTCTCTCATTGGTTCTCCCTCTTCCCTTTCATCCTCGGCCAATTTGGCAACCTATGCGAACCCGGAGGCTAAGGGGCTGTCTCTCCAAATTGGGAGATTGATAGTAAAGAAGTTGGAAAGTCAAACGGGAGCACCAAGAGAGTGACAATTTGTTAAGTTTTGGAGACGTTTCGTATTCAGAGTGTGTCCATATTCTAGGTTTCCCATACATGTTATCGCTGTAGTAATATTCCCTTCAACCTGGAGACATGGGACCCATGGAATGGGTGCCATGCATTATTGCTTTAAAGGGTCTGTATGTGCTCCCCCAGTCTCTCCAATCCACTCAGTTCTATGTGTCCAGACTTATGCCACCTCCAGCTGTCATTGTAGATAGGGTCTTTCCAGGTTTCATCAAAGACCCTGAAGGAATTGTAAAGAATTTCCCTGTTTTTTTGTTGTGTTTTTGAAATTTCTTTTTATAGTGGTTATGAGCTTATTCTCGCTGCCATATTTATGCCAGGCTAGAAACACTTGATTCCCTTATGGAGACATATCAATACATAAGTATTAAGATTCTTACTAGTCAGATATATTCCTCTGTGGGAAATATGGGGTTTTGAGTCCCTTTCACTGAGGAAGGTGTAGGTCTTGTCTATTCCATAGTTGGTTTTTGGAACGGTACGTGGGCTTATATCAAACTCTGGTTTTATGCATCACCCCACCTCTCCTTCCCCCTTAAGCAGGCATAAGTGTGTTTTCTAAATGTGAGACTCTGTTCTCTTTCTTAACTCAGTTCATGTGTAGCCATGTTTACAGGATCTTCCTAAGTGATATCTTATGATAAGTTTCTTTTTCTTTGTGACTTATTTCACTTAGAATCATCGTACCTGAATCCACTCATTTTGCTGCTACTGGTCTTATGACATTGATTTCATGGCTGAGGGATATTCCATCGTACGTCAGTACAATAATTTTTTGAACCATTTTTATCTTTCCTGGGATATTTATGGTGTACCCATGTTGAGGTTCTTGTAAGCAGTGCAGCCCTAAATTTTGGGGTGGCTCTGTCTTATTGATTTTCAGCTTTCCCACGGTATATTCCCCAGACTGGAAGTGCCCTTGGCTCTGTAGCTCTGTTGTTTACTTGTTTTAGGGAACACAATGCACTCCTCCAGAGAGGCAGTTGGCAATTTACATCCCGCCCATCGGCATAACAAGGCTCCCTGTTGTCCAGTGCCTGTCTTGTCTTTCTGGTTTTTTCATATTTTGTGGATGTCCCTTTTGACCGGTCGGAAGTGATACTCCTTAGTAGTGAATATTTGCATTGCCCGCTTGCTTGCTTTGCCAAAATGGGCATATGCGTTGTCTCCTGAATATATTCAGGAGGTAACGCATATGCCCTTTTTGGCCAAGTGCATCATTGTCGAAGTTGTGCCCCTCTTCCTGTGCTTTAAAGGCTATTCCAACGTATCTCTTGAAAGCTGTTTCCTGCAATTCTGCCTCGCTTTCAAGTCTGTGTCTTTGCCTTCCCTCAACAGATTTTTGGACGATAGCTGTCCTTTACTATTCTGCCAGTTTGTGAATTGTTGTGCCCCTGAGCTCCGTTTTTCAACTCGTTTTTTGTGAGCTGAAGGCAAGTCCAAAATTTTGGTTCAGGACCTATACTGGTTCATGGTGTGTGGCTGAGACTTTGGTTACTTCTTCTTCCTGCAGGGAAATTAGAGTGACATGTGCCCGTCCAAATGCCTAACAACTACTCTCTCATTGGTTCAACTTCTTCCCATTCATCCTCTGCAAAATTGGCAACCTGTGTACCAGGAGGTTAAAGGTGCTGTCTCTCCAAGTGGGGAGATTGTTAGTAAAGCAGTTGTTAAGTCAAACCGGAGCACCAAGAGAGGGACTATTAATTGAGTTTTAGAAATCTTTCGTATTCACTGTGTGTCCATTCTCTAGGTTTCCCGTACATGTTATAGCTGTACTAATATTGCCTTCAACCTGGAGAATTGGGACCCATGGAATGGGTGCCATGCATTATTGCTTTAAAGGGTCTACATTTGCTCACCCAATCTCACCAATCCTCTCAGTCCCAAGTGTCCAGCCTTATGCCACATCCAGCTGTCATTGTAGATAGGGTTATTCCAGGTTTCATCAGCGACCCTGAAGGTATTGTGTAAGAATTTTATGGTTTTTATGTTTTGTTTTGAAATTCATTTTTATATTGTGTTTGAGCTGATTCTCCCTGCCATGTTTATGTCGTTCTAGACACACTTAGTTACCTTACGGAGACATATCAATATATAGATTTTAAAATTCTTACTAGTCAGATATATTTCTCTGCGGGGAATAGGGATGTTGAGTTCCGTTCTCTGAGGAAGGAGTAGGGCTTGTCTCTTTTGTTTTTGGATTATGGAACGGTACCTGTGCTAATAGCAAACTTTTGTTTTGTGCATCTCCCCACCTGTCTTTCCCCTTAAGCAAGCGTTAGAGTGTTTTCTAAATCTGAGACTCTGTTCTCTTCCCTAAATCAGTTCATATGTAGCCATGTTTACATTCCCTTCATAAGTGATATCTTATGTCAGAATGCACCATGGCCCTTGTCATAATAATGCTCCATGACCCCTCTCATCACAGTGATCCATGCCCTGGTTATCAAAATGCTCCATGTCCCTTGTCATCAAAATTCTCCACGTCCTTGTCATCACAATGCTACATGACACTTCTCATCAAAATGTTACATGCTCTTGTCATCACAATTCTCCATTCTCTTGACATTGCAATGCTCCATGTCCTTGTCATCACAATGCTCCATGCCTTTGTCATCACATTGCTCCATGAACCCTGTCATCACATTGCTCCCTGACACCTGTCATCACAATGCTTCTATCCCCTTGTCATTACAGTGCTCCATGATGCTCGACATCACAATTACCCAAGGTCTTCTCATCACAATGCTCCACGGTTTTGCCATCACCATGCTCCATGCCTTGTCATCTCAAAGCTCAATGTCCCTTGTCCTCACAATTCTCCACGTCCTTGTCAGTACAGTGCTCCATGGCACTTCACATCACAATGTTATATGCTCTTGTCATCACAATACTCCATGCACTTGTCATCACAATGCTCCATGACCCCTGTCATAGGAAGCTCCATGCGCTTTCATCAAAATGTTTCACGACCAGGACATTAAAATTCTCAATGGCCCTTGATATCACAATTCTCAATGCCCTTGTCATCACAATGCTCCTTTACTTGTCACAACAATCCTCCATAAAAATTGGCATCACAATGCTCCATGTTATTGTCATCAAACTGGAACATGACATATTTCATCACAATGCTCCCTGACACCTTTCTTCACAATAATCCATGACATTGTCATCACAGTGCTCCATGACCTTCTCATCAAAATGTGTCATGCCCATACTTATCACAATAATCCAAGAAACTTTTCAGACCAATGCTCCATGCCACTTTTCATCACAATGCTCCATGAACGCTGTCATCCAAATGCACCATGCCCATCATCACAATGCTTCATGCTATTGTCATCACAATGAAATCTAAATGATCCATGACATCTGTCATCAAATTGTTGCAAACCCTTGTGAACACAATGTCCCATAACACTTGTCATCACAATGCACCATGACACTGGTCAGCACAGTTATCCATGGTCTTCTCATCACAATGCACCATGACTTTTTTCAGCACAGTGCTCAATACCCTTGTCAACACAATACTCAATGACTACTGACCTCAGTATGCACCGTGCACTCTTTCATGACAAGGCTCCATGGCTTATTCATCACAATGCACCATGGCGTTTTCATCACAATACATCATGCCATTGTCATCAAAATACTCCACAAGCTTGACATCAGAATGCTCCATGACCCTTGTCATCACAATTCTCCATGCACTTGTCAGAACAATGCTCCCTGACCCTTATCATCACAATGCTACAAGCCATTATCATCACAATGGGCCATTACATATGTCATCACAATGCTACCTGACACGTGTCTTTACAATACTGCATGACCTGGTCATCACAATGCTCCATGCCATTTTCATCACAATGCGCTGTTCCAACTGTCATCACAATAATCCATGAAACTTATTAGACCAATGTTCCATGCCCTTGTCATCACAACGCTCCATGCCCTTGTTATCACAATGCTCCATGGCCCCTGTCATCACAACGCTCCGTGACTCCAGTCATCACAGTGCTTCATTAATTTTGTCATCAAAATGGTCCATGCCCGCGTCATCAACAGTCTCTGTGAACTTTTTAACCACAATGTTCCATGAACATTTCATCACAATGCTCTTTGACCCTTGTCATCACAGTGCTCCATGCGCTTTTCAGCACAATGCTCCCTGACACATGTCATCACAATGCACCATGCGCTTGTCATCACAGTGCTCGACAATCTTTTCATCACAATGCTCCTTAAAATTTGTCATCACAATGCTCCATGCATTTCTCATCAAAATGCTCTCTCACCACTGATATCACAATGCTACATCACTATTTGTCACAATACTCCCTCACCCCTGTCATCACAATGTTCCATGACTCCTGTCATCACAATGCTTCATGCACTTATCATCACAATGTTCGATGACCCCTGACATCACAGTGTTCCATAACACCTGTCATCAAAATGTTCCATGACACTTTTCATCAAATTGCTCCATGACCCTGTCATCAGAATGCTTCCTGCCCTTCTCATCACAATGCACAACTCCCTTGCCATCTAAATGCTCCATGACATTTGTCATCACAAAGATCCATGACCCTTGGCATCACATTTCTCCATGTCATTTTCATCACAATGCTCCATGAACGCTCTCATCACATTGCTCCATGCCAATGTCTTCACAAAGCTCCATGACACATGTCATCAGAATGCTCCATGGCCTTCTCATCATAGTGCTCCATGCCCTTGCCATCACAATGCTCCATTACACCAGTCATAACAATGCTCCATGACCCCTGCCATCATGATGTTCCATGGCCTTGTCATCACAAAGCTCCATGACCCTTCTCATCACAATGCTCCAAGAACCCTGTAATCACAATGCTCTATGCCATTTTTCATCTCAATGATCCATGAACCCTGTCATCACAGTGGACCATGCCCATCATCATAATGCTTCATGCTATTGTCATCACAGTGAAATCAAAATGCTCCATGACCTCTGTCATAACAATGCTCCAAACCCTTGTGATCACAATATTCCCTATCACTTGTCATCACAATGCCCCATGACACTCGTCATCACAATTATCAATGGTCTTCTCATCACAATGCTCAATACACTTGTTATCACAATGCTCCTTGACATTTGTCGTCAGTATGCTCCTTGAACACTGTCATGACTAGGCTCCATGCCTTTTTCATAACAATGATCCATGCCCTTTTCATCACAATGCTCCACGACCCATGTAATCTCAATGCTCCATGCCATTGTCATCACAAAGCTCAATGACGCATGCCATCATAATGCTCCTTGGTCTTCTCCTCACAATGCTCCATGCCCTTGTCATCACAATGTTCCAAGACCCCTGTAATCACAATGCTCCATGCTCTTGTCATCAAATAACTCCATGACGCATGTCATCAGAATGTTCCATGGCATTCTCATCACAATGCTCCAGGCCCTAGACATCACAATGATCCAAGACCCCTGAAATCACAATGCTCCTGGCCCCTTTTCATCAGAATGCTCCATGAGACTTGTCATCACAACTCTTCATGGTCTTCTCATAACAGTGCTCCAGGACCTTGTCATTCCCATGCTCCATTCCCTTGTCATCACAATGCTCCATGACCACTGTCATCACAACACTCCATGACCACTGTCATCACAACACTCCATGACAACTGACAACACAATGATCCGGGACTCTTGTCATCACAATGCTCCATTCCCTAGTCATCACAATGCTCCATGAACCGTGTCATCACAATACTCCATGAACATTTTCAGCCAAGTGCTCCATGACACTTGTCATCCCAATGACCCATGCCCTTGTCATCCCAATGCTCCATGAACCATGTATTCACAATGCTCCGTGACGATTGTCATCACAGTGCTCCATGACACATGTCATCACAATGCTCCATGCCTTTGTCAGCAAAATGCTACATGACCTTGTCATTACAATGCTCTATGCGCTTGTCATCTGAATACTCCATTTCCATTGTCATCACAATCCTTCCTGAACCTTGGGATCACATTGCTTCATGCCATTGTCATCACAATGCTCCATGCTCCTTGAAATCAAAATGATCCATGACCTCTGTCATCACAATGCTCCAAACACTTGTGATCACATTGTTCCATAACACTTGTCATCACAATGCTCCATGATGTCTGTCATCACAATACTCCATGCCCTTTTCATCACAATGCTCCATGACCTTTGTCATCACAATGCTCAATACACTTGCCATCACAATGCTCCCTGACACTTGTCCTCAGAATGCTCCTTGAACCCTGTCAGGAAATGGCTCCATGCCGTCTTCATCACAATGTTCCATGTCATTGTCATCAAAATACTCCACAAGCTTATCATCAGAATGCTCCATGACCCTTGTCATCACAATTCTCCTTGCACTTGTCAGCACAATGCTCCCTCACCATTGTCATCACAATGCTCCAAGCCATTGTCATTAAAATGCTCCATTACTTTGTCATCAGAATCCTCCATGACACTTGGCATCACAATGCTCCATGCCATTGTCATCACAAAGGGCCATTACATATGTCATCACAATGCTCCCTGACACCTGTCTTCACAATACTGCATGACCTGGTCATCACAATGCTCCATGCCCTTGTCATCACAATGTGCCATTCCAACTGTCATCGCAATAATCCATGCAACTTATTAGACCAATGTTCCATGCCCTTGTCATCACAATGCTCCGTGCCCTTGTTATCACAATGCTCCATGACCCCTGTCATCACCATGCTTCGTGACTCCAGTCATCACAATGCTTCATGACCTTTGTCATCACAAAGGTCCATGCCCTCGTCATCAACAGTCTCTGTGACATATTTAACCACAATGCTCCATGAACTTCTCTTCACAATGCTCTTTGACATTTGTCAGCACAATGCTCCATGTGCTTATCAGCAGAAGGCTCCATGACACATGTCATCACAATGCACCATACGCTTGTCATCACAGTGCTCCACAATCTTTTCATCACAATGCTCCTTAAAATTTGTCATCACAATGCTCCATGCACTTCTCATCAAAATGCTCTCTCACAACTGATATCACAATGCTAAATCACGATTTGTCACAATACTCCCTCACCTCTGTCATCACAATGTTCCATGACTCCTGTCATCACAATGCTACATGCACTTATCATCACAATGTTCGATGACCTCTGACATCACAATGTTCCATAACACCTGTCATCAAAATATTCCATGACACTTTTCATCAAATTGCTCCATGACCCTGTCATCAGAATGCTCCCTGCGCTTCTCATAACAATGCACAATGCCCTTGCCATCAAAATGTTCCATGACATTTGTCGTCACAAAGATCCATGACCCTTGGCATCACAATGCTCCATGTCATTGTCATCACAATGCTCCATGAATGCTCTCATCACGTTGCTCCAGGCCCTTGTCTTCACAAAGCTCCATGACACATGGCATCAGAATTCTCCATGGCCTTCTCATCACAATGCTCCATGCCCTTGCCATCACAATGCTCCATTACCCAACATATAAAAATGCTCCATGGCCACTGCCATCACGATGTTCCATGGCCTTGTCATCACAAAGCTCCATGACCCTTCTCATCACAATGCTCCAAGAACCCTGTAAACACAATGCTCTATGCCCATTTTCATCTCAATGATCCATGAACCCTGTCATCACAATGCACCATGCCCATCATCATAATGCTTTATGCTATTGTCATCACAATGAAATGAAAATGCTACATGACCTCTGTCATAACAATGCTCCAAACCCTTGTGATCACAATATTCCGTAACACTTGTCATCACAAATCTCAATGACGCATGCCAACAGTAAGCTCCTTGTTCTTCGCCTCACAATGCTCCATGCCCTTGTCATCACAATGTTCCAAGACCCCTGTAATCACAATGCTCCTTTCCCTTGTCATCAAAAAACTCCATGACACATGTCATCAGAATGCTCCATGTCCTTCTCATCACAATGCTCCATGCCCTAGTCATCACAATGCTCCAAGACACCTGTCATCACAATGTTCCATTTCCCTTTTCTTCAGAATGCTCCCTGAGACTTGTCATCACAAGTCTCCATGGTCTTCTCATCACAATGCTCCAGGACCTTGTCATTACCATGCTCCATTCCCTTGTCATCACAATGCTCCATGACCCCTGTCATCACAATAATCCATGATTATTTTCATCCCAATGCTCCACGACTTACTCATCACAATGCTCCATGGCCAATATCATCACAATGCTCCATGACCACTGTCATCACAACACTCCATGACACCTGACAACACAATGATCCGGGACTCTTGTCATCACAATGCTCCATTCCCTAGTCATCACAATGCTCCATGACCCCTGTCATCCCAACACTCCGTGAACATTTTCAGCCCATTGCTCCATGACCCTTGTCATCACAATGATCCATGCCCTTGTCATCCCAATGCTCCATGACCCCTGTTTTCACAATGTTCCGTGACGGTTGTCATGACAGTGCTCCATGACCCCTCTTTTCACAATGTTCCGTGACGGTTGTCATGACAGTGCTCCATGACACCTGTCATCAAAATGCTCCATGCCGTTATCAGCAAAATGCTACATGACCTTGTCATTACAATGCTCTATGCGCTTGTCATCACAATACTCCATTTCCATTGTCATCACAATCCTCCATGAACCTTGGGATCACATTGCTTCATGCCCTTTTCATCACAATGCTCCATGCTCCTTGAAATCAAAATGATCCATGACCTCTCTCATCACAATGCTCCAAACCCTTGTGATCACATTGTTCCATAACACTTGTCATCACAACACTCCATGATGCCTGTCATCACAGTATTACATGCACGTTTCATCACAGTGCTCCATGACATTTGTCATCACTATGCTCAATACACTTGTCATCGAAATGCTCCCTGACACTTGTTGTCTGTATGCTCCTTGAACGTTGTCATGACAAGGCTCCATGCCCTTTTCATCACAATGATCCATGCCCTTGTCATCCCAATGCTCCATGACCCCTGTTTTCACAATGTTCCGTGACGGTTGTCATCACAGTGCTCCATGACACCTGTCATCAAAATGCTCCATGCCCTTGTCATCAAAAAACTCCATGACGCATGTCATCAGAATGCTCCATGGCATTCTCATCACAATGCTCCATGCCCTAGTCATCACAATGCTCCAAGACCCGTGAAATCACAATGCTCCTGGCCCCTTTTCAGGAGAACGCTCCATGAGACTTGTCATCACAACTCTTCATGGTCTTCTCATAACAGTGCTCCAGGACCTTGTCATCCCCATGCTCCAACCCTTGTCATCACAATGCTCCATGACCACTGTCATCACAACACTCCATGACACCTGACAACACAATGATCCGGGACACTTGTCATCACAATGCTCCATTCCCTACTCACCACAATGCTCCATGACCCGTGTCATCACAATACTCCATGAACATTTTCAGCCAAGTGCTCCATGACACTTGTCATCCCAATGACCCATGCCCTTGTCATCCCAATGCTCCATGACCCATGTATTCAGAATGCTCCGTGACGCTTGTCATCACAGTGCTCCATGACACATGTCATCAAAATGCTCCATGCCTTTGTCAGCAAAATGCCACATGACCTTGTCATTATAATGCTCTATGCGCTTGTCATTTCAATACTCCATTTCCATTGTCATCACAATCCTCCATGGACCTTGGGATCACATTGCTTCATGCCATTGTCATCACAATGCTCCATGCTCCTTGAAATCAAAATGATCCATGACCTCTGTCATCACAATGCTCCAAACCCTTGTGATCACATTGTTCCATAAAACTTGTCATCACAATGCTCCATGACCTTTGGCATCACAATGCTCAATACACTTTTCATCACAATGCTCCCTGACACTTGTCATCAGAATGCTCCTTGAAACCTGTCACAAAAATGCTCCATGCGTTTTTCATCATAATGCCCCATTCCGTTTTCATAATAATGCTCCATGCCATTGTCATCAAAATACTCCACAAGCTTGTCATCTGAATGCTCCATGACCCTTGTCATCACAATTCTCCATGCACTTGTCAGCACAATGCTCCCTGAAATTTGTCATCTCAATGCTCCAAGCCATTGTCATCAAAATGCTCCATTACCTTTGTCATCAGAATACTCCATGACACTTGGCATCACAATGCTCCATGCCATTGTCATCACAAAGGGCCATTACATATGTCATCACAATGCTCCCTGACACCTGTCTTCACAATACTGCATGATCTGGTCATCACAATGCTCCATGCCCTTGTCATCACAGTATGCCATTCCAAGAGTCATCACAATAATCCATGAAACTTATTAGACCAATGTTCCATGCCCTTATCATCACAAAGTTCCATGCCCTTGTTATCACAATGCTCCATGACGCCTGTCATCACAATGCTCCGTGACTCCAGTCATCACAATGATTCATGACCTCTGTCATCACAATGGTCCATGCCCTCATCATCAACAGTCTCTGTGACCTTTTTAAACATAATGCTCCATGAACTTTTCATCACAATGCTCTTTGACCCTTGTCATCACAGTGCTCCATGTGGTTGTCAGCACAGTGCTTCATGACACATGTCATCACAATGCACCACACTCTTGTCATCACAGTGCTCCACAATCTTGTCATCACAATGCTCCATAAAATTTTTCATCAAAATGCTCCATGCACTTCTCATCAAAATGCTCTGTCACCACTGATATCACAATGCTACATCACTATTTGTCACAATACTCCCTCACCCCTGTCATCACAATGTTCCATGACTCCTGTCATCACAATGCTTCATGCACTTATCATCACAATGTTCGATGACCCCTGACATCACAGTGTTCCGTAACACCTGTCATCAAAATGTTCCATGACACTTTTCATCAAATTGCTCCATGACCCTGTCATCAGAATGCTCCCTGCCCTTCTTAACACAATGCACAACACCCTTGCCATCAAAATGATCCATGACCTTTGTCATCACAATGATGACCCTTGGCATCAAAAAGCTCCATGTCATTGTCATCACAATGCTCCATGAACGCTCTCATCACATTGCTCCAGGCCCTTGTCTTCACAATGCTTCATGACACATGTCATCAGAATGCTCCATGGCCTTCTTATCACAATGCTCCACGCCCTTGCCATCACAATGCTCTATTACAAAAGACATAAAAATGCTCCATGACACCTGCCATCACGATGTTCCATGGACTTGTCATCACAAAGATCCATGAACCTTCTCATCACAATGCGCCATGACCATTGTCATCACAATGCTCAATACACTTGTCATCAAAATGCTCCCTGACACTTGTCTGTATGCTCCTTGAATCCTGTCATGACAAGGCTCCATGCCTTTTTCATCACAGTGATCCATGTCCTTTTCATCAAAATGCTCCAAGAAACATGTAATCTCAAAGCTCCATGCCCTTCTCATCAGAAAGCTCAATGACTCATGCCATCAGAATGCTCCTTGTTCTTCTCCTCACAGTGCTCCTTGCCCTTGTCATCACAATGTTCCAAGACGCCTGTAATCACAATGCTCCATGCCCTTGTCATCAAAAAACTCCATGACGCATGTCATCAGAATGCTCCATGGCCTTCTCATCACAATGCTCCATGCCCTAGTCATCACAATACTCCAAGACCCCTGTAATCACAATGTTCCATGTCCCTTTTCATCAGAATGCTCCATGAGAATTGTCATCACAAGTCTCTATGGTCTTCTCATCACAATGCTCCAGGACCTTTTCATCACCATGCTCCATTCCCTTGTCATCACAATTCTCCATGAACCCTGTCATCACAATAATCCATGAATATTTTCAGAACAATGCTCCACGACCTACTCATCACAATGCTCCTTGGCCAATATCATCACAATGCTCCATGACCACTGTCATCACAACACTCCATGACACCTGACAACACAATGATCCGGGACTCTTGTCATCACAATGTTCCATTCCCTAGTCATCACAATGCTCCATGACCACTGTCATCACAACACTCCATGAACATTTTCAGCCCAGTGCTCCATGACCCTTGTCATCACAATGATCCATGCCCTTGTCATCCCAATGCTCCATGACCCCTGTATTCACAATGCTCCGTGACGCTTGTCATCACAGTGCTCCATGACACATGTCATCACAATGCTCCATGCCTTTGTCATCAAAATGCTACATGACTTTGTCATTACAATGCTCTATGCGCTTGTCATCACAATACTCCATTTCCATTGTCATCACAATCTTCCATGAACCTTGGGATCACATTGCCTCATGCCCTTGTCATCACAATGCTCCATGCTCCTTGAAATCAAGATGATCCATGACCTCCGTCATCACAATGCTCCAAACACTCGTGATCACAGTGTTCCATAACACTTGTCATCACAACGCTGTATGATGTTTGTCATCACAATACTCCATGCCCTTTTCATCACAATGCTCCCTGACACTTGTCATCACTATTCTCAATTCACTTGTCATCACAATGCTCCCTGACACTTATCATCAGAATGCTCCTGGAAACCTGTCAGGAAAAGGCTCCATGCCTATTTCATCACAATGCCCCATGCAGTTTTCATCACAATGCTCCATGCCATTGTCATCAAAATACTCCACAAGCTTGTCATCAGAATGCTCCATGACCCTTGTCATCACAATTCTCCATGCACTTGTCAGCACAATGCTCCCTGACCCTTGTCATCACAATGCTCCAAGCCATTGTCATCACAATGCTCCATTACCTTTGTCATCAGAATCCTCCATGACACTTGGCATCACAATGCTCCATGTCATTGTCATCACAATGGGCCATTACATATGTCATCACAATGCTCCCTGACACCTGTCTTCACAATACTGCATGACCTGGTCATCACAATGCTCCATGCCCTTTTCATCACAATGCGACATTCCGACTGTCATCACAATAATCCATGCAACTTATTAGACCAATGCTCCATGACCTTGGTATCACAATGCTCCATGACCCCTGTCATCACAATGCTCCGTGAACCCTGTCATCACAATGCTCCCTGACTCCAGTCATCTCAATGCTTCATAACGTTTGTCATCACAATGGTCCATGCCCGCGTCATCACAAGGCTCTGTGACCTTTGTAACCACAATCCTCCATAAACTTGTCATCACAATACTCTGTGACCCTTGTCATTACAATGCTCCATATCTTTGTCAGAACAATGCTCCATGACCATTGTCTTCACAATGTGCCACGCGCATTTCATCACAACGGTCCACAACATTGTCATTGCAATGCTCCATAAACCTTGTAATCACAATGGTCCATGCACTTCTCATCAAAATTCTCTCTCACCAGGGATATCACAATGTTCCACCACTAGTCATCACAATACTCCCTCACCCCTGTAATCACAATGATCCATGACCCTGTCATCACACTGCTACATCCCCTTACCATCACAATGTTCCATGACACCTGTCATCAAAATGCTCCATGACACATTTCATCCCAAAGATCCAAGACCCCTGACATCACAATGTTCTATAACCCCTGCCATCAAAATGTTCCATGACACTTTTCATCAAATTGCTGCATGACCCTGTCATCAGAATGCTCCCTGCCCTTCTCATCACCATGAACAACGCCCTTGCCATCAAAATGCTACATGACATTTGTCATCACAAAGATCCATGACCCTTGGCATCACAATGCTCCATGTCATTGTCATCACAATGCTCCATGAACGCTCTCATCACATTGCTCCATGCCCATGTCTTCACAAAGCTCCATGACACATGTCATCAGAATGCTCCATGGCCTTCTCATCACAATGCTCCATTATCCCAGTAATAACAATGCTCCATGACCTCTGCCATCACGATGTTCCATGCCCTTGTCATCACAAAGCTCAATGACACATGTCATCAGAATGCTCCATGGCCTTCTCATCACAATGCTCCATTCCCTTGTCATCACAATGCTCCAAGACCCCTGTAATCACAATGCTCCATGTCCCTTTTCATCAGAATGCTCTATGAGACTTGTCATCACAAGTCTCCATTGTCTTCTCATCGAAGTGCTCTAGGAACTTGTCATCAAAATGTAACATGATCCCTGTCATCACAATACTCCATGAATATTTTCAGCCCAATGCTCCATGACCTTCTCATCAATATGCTCCATGACCCCTGTCATCACAATACTCCATGAACATTTTCAGCTCAATGCTCCATGACCCTTGTCATCACAATGATCCATGCCCTTGTCATCCCAATACTCCATGACCCATGTATTCACAATGGTCCGTGACGCTTGTCATCACAGTGCTCCATGAAACCTGTCATCACAGTGCTCCATGACTTTGTCAGCAAAATGCTACCTGACCTTGTCATTGCGATGCTCTATTCGTTTGTCATCACAATACTCCATTACCATTGTCATCACAGTCCTCCATGAACCTTGGGATCACATTGCTTCATGCCCTTGTCATCACAATGCTCCATGCTCCTTGAAATCAAAGTCATCCATGACTTCTGTCATCAGAATGCTCAAAACCCTTGTGATCACAGTGTTCCATAACACTTGTCATCACAACGCTGCATAATGCCTGTCATCACCATACTCCATGCCCTTTTCATCACAATGCTCCAAGACTTTGTCATCACAATTCTCAATACACTTGTCATCACAATGCCCCATGCCATTTTAATCACAATGCTCCATGCCATTTTCATCAACATGCTCCATGCCATTGTAATCAAAATACTCCACAAGCTTGTCATCAGAATGCTCCATGACCCTTGTCATCACAATTCTCCATGCACTTGTCAGCACAATGCTCCCTGACCCTTGTCATCACAATGTTCCAAGCCATTATCATCACAATGCTCCATTACCTTTGTCATCAGAATCCTCCATGACACTTGGCATCACAATGCTCCATGCCATTCTCATCACTATGGGCCATTACATATGTCATCACAATGCTCCCTGACACCTGTCTTCACAGTACTGCATGACCTGGTCATCAAAATGCTCAATGCCCTTGTCATCACAATGCGCCATTCCAACTGTCATCACAATAATCCATGAAACTTATTAGACCCATGCTCCATTCCCTTGTCATCAGAAGGCTCCATGCCCTTGTTATCACAATGGTCCATGACCCCTGTCATCACAATGCCCCATGCCTCCATTGATCACAATGCTTCATGACCTTTGTCATCTCAGTGGTCCATGCCCTAGTCATCAGCAGTCTCTGTGACATATTTAACCACAATGCTCCATGAACGTTTCATCACAATGCTCTTTGACCCTTGTCATCACAATGCTCTATGCCTTTCTCAGCACAATGCTTCATGACCCTCGTCATCACCATGCTCCATGCGCTTGTCAGCACAATGTTCCATGACCCATGTCATCACAATGCACCCTGCACTTTTCATCACTGTGCTCCACAATCTTGTCACCACAATGCTCCATAAAACTTGTCATCACAATGCTCCATGCACTTCTCATCAAAATGCTCTGTCAACACTGATATCACCATGTTACATCACTATTCATCACAATACTCCCTCACCCCTGTCATCACAATGTTCCATTACTTCTGTCTTTGCAATGCTACATGCACTTATCATCACAAAGTTCGATGACCCCTGACATCACAATGTTCCATAACCCCTGTCATCAAAATGCTCCATAACACTTTTCCTCAAAATGCTCATTGACCCCTGACATCACAATGTACCATAACACCTGTCATCAAAATATTCCATGACACTTTTCATCAAATTGCTCTATAACCCTGTCATCACAATGCTCCCTGCCCTTCTCATCACAATGTACCACGCCCTTGTCATCAAAATGCTCCATGACCATTGTCATCACAAGGCTCCATGACCATTGGCATCTCAATGCTCCATGCCATTGTCATCACAATGCTCCATGAACCCTCTAATCACAATGCTCCATGCCCCTTTGCATCTCAATGCTCCATGAACCCTGTCATCAAAATGCACCATGACCATCATCATAATGCTTCAGGCTATTGTCATCACAATGAAATCAAAATATTCGATGATCTATCTCATCACAGTGCTCCAAATCCTTGTGATCACAATGTTCCATAACACTTATCATCACAACGTCACTTGACACTCATCCTCACAATTATCCATGGTCTTCTCATCACAGTGCTCCATGAACTTTGTCATCACAGTGCTCTATACACTTGTCATCACAATGCTCCCTGACACTTGTCATCAGCATGCTCCTGGAACACTGTCATGACAAGGCTCCATACCAATTTCATAACAGTGATCCATGCCAATTTCATCACAATGCTCCAAGACACCAGTAATCACAATGCTCCATGCCCTTGTCATCACAATGCTCCAAGACCCCTGTAATCACAATACTCCATGCCCCTTTTCATGAGAATGCTCCATGAGACTTGTTATTACAAGGCTCCATGGTCTTCTCATCACAATTCTCCAGGAACTTTTCATCACAGTGCTCCATTCCCTTGTCATCACTATGCTCCATGACCCCTGTCCTCACAATACTTCCTGAACATTTTCAGTCCAATTCTCCAGGAACTTCTCATCACAATGCTTCATGATCCCTATCATCACAATGCTCCATGACCACGGTCATCACAACGCTCCATGACCCCTGACAACACAGTGATTCGGGACTCTTGTCATCACAATGCTCCTTTCCCTAGTCAGCACAATGCTCCATGAACATTTTCAGCCCAATGCTCCATGACACTTGTCATCACAATGATCCATGCCCTTCCCATCCCAATGCTCTATGACCCCTATAATCACAATGATCCGTGATGCTTCTCATCACAGTGCTCTATGACCCTTATCATCACAATGCTCCATGCCTGTGTCAGCAAAATGCTACATGACCTTGTCATCAAAATACTCCATTTGCTTGTAATCAAAATACTCCCTTACCATTGTCATCAAATTCCTCCATGAACCTTGGGATCACATTGATTCATGCCCTTGTCATCCCAATGCTCCATGCTCCTTGAAAACAAAATGATCCATGACTTCTATCATCACAATGCTCCAAACCCTTGTGATCACAATGTTCCATAACACTTGTCATCACAACGCTCCATGATGCCTGTCATCACAATACTCCATGTCCTTTTCGTCAAAATGCTCCATGATCTTTTTCATCACCATTCTCAATACACTTGTCATCACAATGTTCCCTGACACTTGTCGTCAGAATGCTCCTTGAAACCTGTCATGAAATGGCTTCATGCCTTTTTCATCACAATGCTCCATGCCCTTTTCATCACAATGCTCCATGCCATTGTCGTCACAATACTCCACAAGCTTGTCATTAGAATGCTCCATGGCCACTGTCATCACAATGCTCCATACCCCTTGTCATTACTGTGCTCCATGACGCTCGTCATCACAATTATCCATGGTCTTCTCATCACAATGCTCTACGCACTTGTCATCAAAATGCTCCATGACCCTTGTCATCACAATGCTCCATGGCCACTGTCATCACAATGCTCCGTACCCCTTGTCATTACTGTGCTCCATGACGCTTGTCATCACAATTATCCATGGTCTTCTCATCACAATGCTCTACGCCCTTGTCATCAAAATGCTCCATGACCCTTGTCATCACAATGCTCCATGGCCACTGTCATCACAATGCTGCATTCCCCTTGTCATTACAGTGCTCCATGACGCTCGTCATCACAATTATCCATGGTCTTCTCATCACACTGCTCCACGGTCTTTCCATCACAGTGCTCCATGCCCTGGTCATCACAATGCTCCATGTCCCTTGTCATCACAATTCTCCTCGTTCTTGGCATCACTATGCTCCCTGACACTTCTCATCACCGTGTTACATGATTTGTCATCACAATTCTCTATGCAGTTGTCATCACAATGCTCCATGACCCCTGTCATAGGAAGCTCCATATGCTTCTCATCACAATGCTTCATGAACTTGTCATCAAAATTCTCAATGGCCCTTGTCATCACAATGCTCCATGCCCTTGTCATCACAATGCTTCATGTCCCTTGTCATCACAATGCTCCAAGCCCTTGTCATCAAAATGCTCCATTACATTTGTCATCACAATCCTCCATGACACTTGGCATCACAATGTTCCATTCCATTGTCATCGCAATGGACCATGACATATGTCATCACAATGCTCCCTGAGACCTTTCTTCAAAATACTCCATGACCTTCTCATCACCATGCTCCATGCATTTGTCATCACATTGCACCATGCCCACTGTCATCACAATAATCCATGAAACATGTCAGGCCAATTCTCCATGCCCCTGTCATCACAATGCTCATTGCCTTTTCATCACAATGCTCTATGACCCTTGTCATCACAATGCTCCGTGACTCCAGTCATCACAATGCTTCATGACCTTTGTCATCACAATGGTCAATGCCCTCGTCATCACAAGGCTCTGTGACCTTTGTCACCAAAATGTTCCATGAAATTTTCATCACAATGCTCGGTGACCCTTGTCATCACATTGCTCCATGTCTTTATCAGCACAGTGCTCCATGACCCATGTCATCACAGTGCGCCATGTGCTTGTCATCACAATGCTCCACAATCTTGTCATCACAATGCTCCATAAAACTTGTCATCACAATGCTCCATGCACTTCTTATCAAAATGCTCTCTCACGAATGATATCAAAATGTTCCCTCACTAGTCATCACAATACACCCACTCCCCTGTCATCACAATGGTCCACAACACCGTCATGAAAATGTTCCATGACTCCTGACATCACAATGTTCCATAAACCCTGTCATCAAAATGTTCCATGACACTTTTCATCAAATTGCTCCATGACCCTGTCATCACAATGCTCCCTGCCCTTCACAAGAGAATTCACCACACCCTTGTCTTCAAACTGCTCCATGACCTTTGTCATCACAAAACTCCATGACCCTTGGCATCACAATGCTCCATTCCATTGTCATCACAATGCTCCAAAAACCTCTCATCACATCGTTCCAAGCCCTTGTCATCACAGGATCCATGATGCTTTTCATCACAATGCTCGATGCCATTCTTCTCACAATGCCCCATGCGCTTGTCATTACAATCCTCCATGAACTATGTATCCCAGTGTTCCGTGCCGTTGTTATCTCAATGCTCCTTGCCCCCTCTCATCACAATAATCCATGAAACATCTCAGACCAATGTTCCATGCCCTTTTCATCACAATGATCCAAGACTCCTCTAATCATAATTCTCCATGCCCCTTTTCATCACAATGCACCATGAACCCTGTCATCACAATGCACCAATGCACATCATCATAATGCTTCATGCTATTGTCATCACAATGAAATCTAAATGCTCTATGACCTCTGTCATCACAATTCTCCAAATCCTTGTGATCACAATATTCCATAACACTTATCATCACAGCTCCCCATAACGCTCGTCATCACAATTATCCATGGTCTTCTAATCACAATGCTCCATGACATTTGTCATCACAATGCTCAATACCCTTGTCATCACAATGGTCCCTGACACTTGTCATCAGTATGCTCCTTGAACCCTGTCATGACAAGGCTCCATGCCTTTTTAATCACAATGTTACATTCCCTTTTCCTCACAGTGCTCCAAGACCCCTGTAATCACAATGCTCCATGCCCTTGTCATCACAAAGCTCCATGATGCATGTCATCAGAACGCTCCATGACATTCTCATCCCAATGTTCAATGCCCTTGTCATCAGAATGCTCCAAGAGCCCTGTAATCACAATGCTCCATGACCCTTTTCATCAGAGTG
The DNA here is from genome assembly GCF_964341445.2 of Mesoplodon mirus. Taxonomy (NCBI): domain Eukaryota; kingdom Metazoa; phylum Chordata; class Mammalia; order Artiodactyla; family Ziphiidae; genus Mesoplodon; species Mesoplodon mirus. The sequence goes on along the minus strand of NW_028295653.1, from coordinate 214,955 downwards.
CTCCATGAGACTTGTCATCACATGGCTCCATGGTCTTCTCATCACAGTGCTCCAGTACCTTGTCATCACAATGCTCCTTGACCCCTGTCATCACAATACTCCATGAACATTTTCAGCCCAATGCTCCATGACGTTCTCATCACAATGCTCCATGACCTCTGTCATCACAATGCTCCATGAACACTGTCATCACAATGCTCCATGAACCCTGACAACACAATGATCCGGGACTCTTGTCATCAAAATGCTCCATGCCCTTGTCATCCCAATGCTCCATGAACCCTTTAATCACAATGATCCATGACGCTTGTCATCCCAGTGCTCCATGAACCTTGTCATCACAATGCCTTTGACAGCAAAATGATACATAATCTTGTCATCACAATGCTCCATGTGCTTGTCATCACAATCCTCCATGACCCTTGGGATCATATTGCTTTATGCCCTTGTCATCTCTATCTTGCCTTTCTGGTTTTTACAGATTTTCGGATGCCCTTTTTGACCGGTGGGAAGCGACAATTCTTTGTAGTGTGGATTTGCATTGTGCGCTTTCTTGATTGGCCAAAAAGGGCCTATGCCTTTTCTCCTGAATATATTCAGGAGAAAATCATACGCTGTTTTTGGCCAAGTGCATCATTCTCGAAGTTGTGATGCCTTTCCTGTGCTTTAAAGGTGATTCCAATTTACCTCTTGAAATATGTTTTGTGCAATTCTACCTCATTTTCAAGTCCGCTTTGTTGCCTTCCCTCAACAGATTTTTGGAAGAGAGTAGTCCTTTGTAACTCTGCAGGTTTTTGATTTGCTTTGCCCCTGAGCTCCAATTTTCATATCCCATTATTGGGAGCTGACCGCAAATCCACAATTTTGCTTCAGGACCTATACTGGTTCCAGGGGTGGCTATACAGGTTCCCTGTGGGTGGCTGAGGCTTTCGTTAATTCTTCTTCCTAATGGGAATATAGAGTGACGTGTCCGTCCAAATGCCTACATCTACTCTCTGATTGGTTCTCCCTCTTCCCTTTCATCCTCTGCACAATTAGCAAACTGTGCGAACCAGGAGGTTATAGGGGATGACTCTCCTAAGTTGGGAGATTGATAGTAAAGTTGTTGGAATGCCAAACTGTAGCACAAGGAGAGGAAAAAGTAGGAGACTTTCAGAAACCTTTCGCCATCACAGGGTGTCCATTCTCTAGGTTTCCCATACATGTTATAACTGTAGTGATATTCCCTTCTACCTGGAAATTTGGGACCCATGGAATGGTGGCATGCATTACTACTTTAAAGGGTCTGCATTTTCTCTCCCAATCTCACCAGTCCTCTCAGTCCCAAGTGTCCAGCCTTATGTCTCATCCAGCTGTCTTTGCAGATAGGGTCATTCTAGGTTTCATCAGAACCCCTGAAGGAATTGTGTAAGAATTTCGCTGTTTTTTGTTTTGTTTTTGAAATTCATTTTTATAATGGGGTTGAGCTGATTTTCCCTGACGTGTTTATGACGGTCTAGACACACTTGTTTCCCTTACAGAGGCATATCAATACATAGGTTTTAAGATTCTTACTAATCAGATATATTCCTCTGTGGGGAATAGGGGTTTTGAGTCCCGTTCACTGAGGAAGGTGTAGGTCTTGTCTATTCTGTATTTGGTTTATGGAATGGTACCTGTGCTAATATCAAACTCTGGTTTTATGCATCACCCCACCTCTCCTTTCCCCTTAAGGAGGCATAAGAGTGTTTTCTAAATGTGAGACGCTGCTCTCTTTCCTAATTCAGTTCATGTGTTGTGATGTTGACATTCCCTCTGTAAGTGATATCTTATGATAAGATTCTTTTTCTGTGTGACTAATTTCCCTTAGAATCATCATACCTAAATCCTCTCATTATGCTGCTACTGGCCTTATGACATTGATTTCACATCTGAGTGATATTCCGTTGTACAAAATTACCACAAGTTCTTTATGCATTTCTCTTTTTCCTGGGATGCTTTAGGTGTACCAAAGTTGAGGTTCTTGTATGCAGAGCAGCCCTAAACTTTGGGGTGCCTGTGTCTTGTTGATATTTAGTCTTCCCAAGTTATATTTCCATGAGTTGAAGTCCCCTTTGCTCGGGGGCTTTGTATTTTAGATGTTTTAGGAAACAGCATACACTTCTTCAGAGTAGCTCTTGGATATTTATACCCCACCCATCAGCGTGACTAGTCTCCCTGTTTTCCATGGTCTCTCCTGCATTTTTGATTTGTACACATTTTTTGGATGGACTTTCTGAGCAGTGGAAATTGAGACTTCTTTATTGTGCGGATTTGCATTTCCCTCTTGCTTGGTTGGCCAAAAACTGTGTATGTGTTTTTTTCCTGAAGATATTCACGAAAAAAACGCATACACCCTTTTGCCCAACTGCATCATTTTAGAAATTCTGCTGCTTTTCATATGCTTTAAATGTGAGTACAATCTACCTTTTGAAATCTGTTTCCTGCAATTCTGCCTCTCATTCAGAACCTCTTCGTTGCCTTACCTGAATATATTTTTGGACGTTGGTTATCTTTTATATCTTTGCAGGTCTTTGAATTGTCTGCTCCTGAGCTCCATTTGCAACTCGCTTTTTTTGTGAGCTGACCGCCAAACCATTGGATTGATTCCGGCCCTATTCTGGTTCTGGGGAGGCAGGCTAAGCCTTTGGTTAATTCTTCTTCCTAATGGGAAATTAGAGTGACATGTGCCTGTCAAAACTCCTACAGTTAATCTCTCATTGGTTCCTCCTCTTCCCATTTATCCTCTTCAAAATTGCAAACTGTGTGAAACAGGAGGTTAAAGGTGCTGATTCTCAAAGTGGGGAGATTGTTAGTAATGTGGCTGGAATGGTGAACCCCAGCACCAGGAGATCAAAAATGAGGTGCATTTTAGACACCTCTCCTGAGCACACGGTGTACATTCATCTCGGTTTCCCAGGCATGTTTTTGCTGTCAGAAGATTGCCTTGAAACTGCAGCTTTGGGACCCATGGAATGGGTACCAGGCAGTATTACTTTAAAAGGTCTGCATTTCCTCACCCAGCCTCTCTAACATCTCTTAGCGTGCACAGCTTCCAGCCTTATATATCATCCTGCTGTGGGTCTACATGTGTTCAATCCATGCTACATCGTAGCCCTTCAACAAAAGTTGTAAGAATTTTTGTCTGTCTCACTGTTTTTATAAATATTTTTAAATTTATTTTTATATTTGTTACAGCTGATTTTCAAAGCTCTGTTTTTTGCTGCTGTACATCCACTTGATTCATGTACTGTGAGACAACAATAAATTCTTTCTCAGATGCTTACGAGTCATATGTATTATTTTCCAGTGACTTGAGTGGACTGAGTGCCGTTCTTTGAGGTACCGTGTAGGCCTTGCCAGTTATTCAATTCGGTACTTGGAATGGTATCTTTGCTAATTTCAACCTCCTGGATAATACCTCACCATTCCCCACCTTTCCCATTTAGCAGCCTTATGTCTATTTTCTACATATTTGACTATGTTTCTGTTTTGTAGTTTATTTCATGTGTAGCCATTTTTGATTCCACCTTTAAGTGACATCTTATGATATCTGTCTTTTTCTTTCTGACATGTGTCACTTAGAATGATCGTATGTAACTCCTCCAGAGTTGTTCCAACTGGCCTTATTTCATTGATTACTGGATGAGTAATATTCCACTCTACATAAGTACCCCATCTCTTTTATCCATTTTATCCTTCCAGGGACATTTAGTTTATATCCAAGTGGAGGCCCTTTTTAACAGAGAGGTGGTAAACGTTGGGGTGCCTGTTTTCTGTCATTTTTTGTTTTTCCCAAGGTATACGCCCATGAGTGCAAGTGCCCTATGCTCTGTAGCTCAGTTTTCAGATGTTTTAGCAAACCCAATACACTTCTCCAGAGTGGCCGTTGGCAAATTACATTTCCACTATCAGCCTCACAGGGCTCCCTTTTCTCCTCACCCTGTCCTGCATTTCTGGTGTTTACACTTTATGTGGATGGCCCTTCTGACTGATGTGAAGTGATACATTTTGTAGTATTGATTTCCAGTGCCCACCTGTTTGGTTGGATAAAAAGTGTGAATGGCCTTTACTTGAATATATTCAGAAAAAAATGCATACGCCCTTTTGAGCCAAGTGCATCATTTGCGATATTCAGCCCCTTTTCTTGTGCTTTAATGGGGAGTCCTTTCTACCTCTTCAAATCTGTTTCCTGCCACTCCCCCTTGCTTACAAGTCCTTTTCTGTGACTTACCTCAATACATTTTTCAACAATAGATATTTTCATCTCTGCAGTTTCATGAATTTTAGTGCCCCTGAGTTCCATTTTTCAACTTGTGTTTTTGGAAACTCGACACAAGACAGCAGGATTTCCTCTAGCCCTATTCTCTTTCTGTGGGCAATTCTAGCCTTTGATGAATTTGTCTTCCGGATTGGAAATTAGAGTGGCATGTGCCTGTCCGAATACCTAAGATTTTTCTCTAAATTTTTCTCATCCTTCTGCTTCATCCTCTGGACAAATTCCAAACTGTGTGCAACACGATGTTGACGGTGCTGATATCCCCAAGTGAGGAGATTGTTAGGAAATATGCTGGAGGGGTGAACCCGAGCACCAGGCGATGAGGAGATGAGGTGCCTTTTCCAAACTCTTTCCGATCAAACGGTGTACCATCCTCTAGGTGTGACAGGCATGTTTTAGCTGTAGAAAGGGTCCCGTGCATGGAAGGAGAACACCAGGGATTTTTCCAAATCAGTGCCTCCCCGAACCCCAAACTGGGGAATTTTTAAGCTACGGCTACACGTATGTCCATTAAGGGCCTTGGGAAATAGGCAGAGCCCAAACTTTAGATGATTGAAATCTTCAGGTTCAGAAGCGCTCACCATCGGCCTTGCTTAGGTTACATTTTATCTGTCATTGATAGATGATGTCAATAAAAATATCGATTCTTTTTGAGATTATTTCCCCTTATAGGTTATTGCAAAATATTCAGTGTAGTTCCCTGTGCTATACAGTAGTTCCTTGTTGATGATCTATTTTATACATAGCAGTGTGTATGTGTTAATCCCAAACTGTTAATTTATCCCTTCTCCTACCTTTCCCATTTGGTAATAATAAATTATAAGATTTTATACTTCTCAGAAATGGGGGAGCTGAAAGAGAGGTATCATTTTCAATGGAAAAGCATTCAAAACAAGATTGAAGCTTCAGCCAAGAGTATTCAATGTACATCCATGGAAATAAATCACTTCATTTCTCTAATGTTGACCTGACAAATAAGACAGATGTCTTCACTGAACTTGCTTATAGTAAAGTGATGGAAATATCAAATGTAAGTCTTAGAAAAATCTTATTTTACCCGAGCATTATACACTGCTCTATGTTAACTACAGTTTGGCTCACACATCTGTTCAATGAAGTTACAATGTTCTCAATTTCTGTTACTGATCATCCAGAGGGAACCCCAACAGGAGTCCCCGTGCCCAGTGTCATTGGAGCCAACAGATCAAGACTGAGTTTGGTTCAGAAGCAAAGGAAACATTATTTTGAAAACCGAATGGAGAGGTGAGAGCATGCACTCCCCCATGGGCTGTGGGCTGGGCTGCTGTGTAGGGATCCCGGCAGCGTCAGTGGGAGTTAGGTGATGGAGCTCTCGAGGGCTGGGTTGGCTGCAGCTCAGGCTCTATGCCGTGCAGTCTGCATGGGATCCCGCTAGCTGAGGTGTCGACCCAGCCATTCTGCAATAGGAAATCGGGTCTGAAGTGCCGGGTGTGGGACCTCTGCATGCGGAACCCTAGGAGCACGTGAAATTAGACAAAGCACAAAGGAAAAACAGCTTAGACTTTATTTTATTGCCCAGATTCTCTTTTTATCTCCCAGGAATTTTTAATGAACGTTGCCAGAGACAAACCCCTCCTCTGCTTTTTGTTCGATTCCTCATTCTTGGAGTGTTGAGGGGGCAGACCCCTCTTTTGTAACTGCTTCATGCTGTGGTGGGAGCCCTGATACCTGGGGGAAGGGGCAAAACGTCTTCCCACCAGCCTCCAGGTGAGGTTGATTGTCCCAAAGCCTCCTACCTCTCTTCTCGTCCGCCTGAGCACCAGCATTGGAAGTGTTATAGATTCTAATGACTTTTAAGGGTCCAGGAAAGAGATGCGCAGAGATGCTGTGGTGGCAGGTTTCACCCCACCCCACATTTGTTCGGTGACATTAGGCTGACGTTTTTTGCCAGCCTATATGCTCTGACCAGTAGTCTGTGCTTTCTTTAATTAGGTCTCTGAATTAATGTACAAACAGCACCATGTGTCAGAGCCCTGCCCGCGGAAATCCCAGACAGTCCAGGGTCAGTGGTGATCCAGGACCATGACGTCCACTGAGTCAACGGCCTTTAGAAGTAGCCAGCAGTCCAGCCGGTCATATTGGCCACCATCACCGCGGTGTCTGTAGGGTTTTCTATGGTGAAAGCGTGATATACGTTTCCCTCGCCAAGCTTATTAGCTCCCCTCTGGGTGAAGTAAGTCCTGCAAGCAGTAGTCTGCTCTTTCGGGGCACAGTCTTCTTGTTTTCTGAGAGAAACTCCAGGTCAAGTGATGGTCACACGAGTCATCTTGGGGGCCCGTTGCCCCCATTTGTCTCTCTGGAGGTAGGAGTTGGAGGGCCTCCTCACTCGAGGTTAGTGTGTCCACAGAGCGACCCCTGCAACTTCAGGACATGATGGGTGGTTAGGATCACCACATAGGTTCCTTTTCCCTTAGGAGGGAGCTGGCCTTGTGGGCCGCTGATTTCCAGCTTTTTAGATACGCCAGTATCCTGGCCTGATGAGTCGGTGGGCAAAGCCCTTGTTGACCATAGTTTATCATACCTGAAGGGCATTCTTGTGTTGCTCCATTTCAAGTGGTCCCAGTTTTTGCACTAAGTCTCCAAGGGCGATTTACCTTTGACCGGGTATGTAAAGGTCAAAGGGTTTAGCTAAATTAGCGAGTTCCTGGGCAAGGATCTGAATTGATTGCTCTTTCCATTCTTGAAAGGCTGCTTCTGGATTCTATTCAAAAGGATCATCATCTTTTCGTGTCAGTGTTTCATGTAGAGGCCCAGCTATTAGACTGTAGTTAGGGATCCAGATGCAGAAAACCTTGGCCTCCCCAGGAACCCCTAAGCTGTCTTCTAGTTTTAGAAGAGGTAAGGCTGCAAATGGCTTCTTCCCTATCCTGGGATGCGTTTCTCCAAATATCTGTGAGGATGAAGCCCAGGCATGTCACCTGAGCCTGGGATATTTGAGCCTTTTTCTTGGACACCTTCTATCCTTTCTTGGCTAGGTAGTTCAGAGGCGTCTTTAGTAGGCCTGGCGATCAGAATGTCATCTGCACATTGAAGGAGGGTTCCCTTTTACAGAGGTAGAACGTTTAGGTCTTTAGAGGACATTTCCCCAATGATGGTGTGGGGATTTTTGAACCATTGGGACAGGACAGCCCAGCATTATTGGTTTTGTTGCATGTTGTGTCCTGCCACTCACAAGCCAAAAATTCTTGTGACTCTGAGATGAATGGAATACAGAAGAAGGCATCATTGAAGTGTAATACAGAATGCCATGGCCTGGTGGATGGTAGAATTTCCAGCAGGGTGTAGGAAATAGGAGCTACTGGATGTATATGCTCGGTGGCTTCACTGACTGTCCTGATATCCTTTACCAGGTCTCCAGCAGCCCATGGGGCTCTCGTGGTCAGGCCAATCCCAGGATATGGAGCTCACCTGGGCTGCACCACCCATCCCCACAGCCCACGGGGTTCTCATGTTCAAGTCCCTCCCAGGGTATGGAGGTCACCTCTGCAGCTACCCAGCAGCTCATGGGGCTCTCATAGTCTGGCCATTCCCAGGATACGGAACTCCCCTGGGCAGGTACACCAGCAGGGCTGGACACACAGGAACTGTGCACATAGCCCACCTTGCAGAGAACCGCCAGCTCACCTGTCGCTCACAGCTGACACAGAACACCTCAGAGCAGGACTTGAACTAACAAACAGCAGCTCTGACAGGTCTGTGACCCTGGCTATCACTCTGTGCAGCCTCTCTCTGCCTGGTCTTCCAGACACTTCCACTGCAGCCAGGGCACCAGGCCTCTGTCTCCACCCACCATCACACCTCTCCCTGACTCCTGGGTTCCTCTCATTAGGATAGGGTCTTCTTGAAGTTGTTTTCCACTCATGGACCAGATAAAATGATAAGAAAACAAGCCGCAGCTGCAGCCCCTTGTCTATCCTGACTCTCAAGAGCCCACACCTGTTCCTTGGGACTGACCTGTTTAGCAAGGTTCATTTTCTGCAACTGTGAGCCCCTGAGGGGTGAGGATTGGCTGATTTGGGCAGCCTGACACTGCCTGCCAGCCCCCCCCACAGGTGTGCCTGGATTGAGGTCAATATAAACAACTCTCCAGTCAGCAAGAGCCCCTGTATCTGTGACTGACGCCATATTCTCTGCCCCGTCAGCAGTGTCGGGGCTGGGGTAGTGGGAGGGAGTGAGGGGCCGTGGCTTTGTGGGTGGCCCAGTGTGAGTGGGGCTCTGCTGGACTCTCCACAGGAGTTGCCAGTCTGCCTTCTGCTAAAGAAGAGGATGTGTCACCCATACCTGCCACTGGAATTTCTCCCCAGGCAGAGGTGAGGAAGTAAAAAAGCAGTGGGGGCCGTGGCAGTAGGGGTATCTCAGGCAGGGAAATGGAAAGATTCCAGAAGAGCATCTGGGGCCAGGACCATCCTGGCTGGCCTGCAGGCACCACGTCGGCCTGCGTGCTCTCACTAGTGAGACTCCACAGCCCTTCCTCTAGGCTTGCAAGTGCTTGTACATATTCAGGTGTTTTACCTGGAAAGGGTGGGAAGAGTTCAGCTGCAGCAGGACTGGGGCTCAGCTCACATTTACTCACAGACGCCTCGACACAGTCCCCCAGCTTTGCAATGAGGATGCTCCTTGTGGGGGGGAGCGCTGCTGACGGCATGGGAGACGATTTCCAACCTCTGAACAACTTAAGAATTTTTTACCACTGGAGCAAGTGCCCTGATACGATTTTCCTCTGTATAACTGGTGAGTTCTGTGGGTTTTTTTTTTCTTTTTTTCTTTTTGGTTCAAGTTAGATTTTATTTATTCATCCTTTTTTTTTTTAATTTGGAGATATAAACATGGAAATAATGCATTAATATAAAGACGTCTATATGAAGGGAAAATTTTTTTTTGTTTTATTTTATTAAATGTTATTTATTTATTTTTTAATTTTTTTAAATTTATTTCTTTTATACAGCAGGTTCTTATTCGATATGTATTTTATACATATAAGTGTGCACATGTGAATCCCAGTCTCCCAATTCATCCCACCACCACCCTCATATGGCGTTCCCTCCTTGGTGTCCATATGTTTGTTCTCTATATCTGTCTCTATCTCTGCCCTGCAAACTGGTTCATCTGTACCATTTTTCTAGGTCCCACATATATGCATTAATATACAATATTTGTTTTTCTCTTTCTGACTTACTTCACTCTGTATGACAGTCTCTAGATCCATCAAGGTCTCTACAAATGACCCAATTTCATTCCTATGTATGGCTGAGTAATATTCCGTTGTATATATGTACCACATCTTTATCCATTCGTCTGTCTGTGGGCACTTAGGTTGCTTTCATTACCTGTCTATTGTAAATAGTGCTGCAGTGAACATTGTGGTGAATGTGTCTTTTTGATTTATGGTTTTCTCTGAGTATATGCCCAGTAGTGGGATTGCTGGATTATATGGTAATTCTATTTTTAGTTTTTTCTTTTTCTTTTTGCGGTATGCTGGCCTCTCACTGTTGTGGCCTCTCCCGTTGTGGAGCACAGGCTCCGGACGCGCAGGCCCAGCGGCCGTGGCTCACGGGCCCAGCCACTCCGTGGCATATGGGATCCTCCCAGACCGGGGCACGAACCCATATCCCCTGCATCAGCAGGCGGACTATCAACCACTGCGCCACCAGGGATGCCCTATTTATAGTTTTTTGAGGAACCTCCATACTGTTCTCCATAGAGACTGTATCGATTTACATTCCCAACAATAGTAGAAGAAGGTTCCTTTTCTCCACACCCTCTCCAGCATTTGTTGTTTGTAGATTTTCTGATGATGCCCATTCTAACAGGTGTGACGTGATACCTCATTGTAGTTTCGATTTCCATTTCTCTAATAATTAGTGATGTTGAGCAGATTTTCATGTGCGTACTGGCCATCTCTATGTCTTCTTGGAAGAAATGTCTATTTTGATCTTCCATTTTGTATTGGGTTGTTTGTTTTATTAATATTGAGCTGCATGAGCTGTTTATATATATTGGAGATTAATCATTTGTCCATTGATTCGTTTGCAAATATTTTCTGCCATTCTGAGGGTTGTCTTTTCGTCTTGTTTGTAGTTTCCTTTGCTTTGCAAAAGCTTTTACGTTTCATTAGTCCCATCTGTTTAGTTTTCTTTTTTATTTCATTACTATAGGAGGTGGATCAAAAAAGATCTTTCTGTGATTTACGTCAGAGTATCCTTCGTAAGTTTTCCTCTCAGAGTTTTATACTGTCTGGTCTTACATTAAGGTCTCTAATCCATTTTGAATATATTTTTATGTATGGTGTTGGGGAGTGTTCTAATTTCATTCTTTTACATGTAGCTCTCCATATTTCCCAGCACCAATGATTGAAGAGACTGTCTTATCTCCATTGTATAGTCTTGCCTCCTTTCTCATAGATTAGTTGACCATAAGTGTGTAGGTTTATCCTTGGGCTTTCTTTTTTATTTTTTTTTCTTTTACACGTTTATTGGAGTATAATTGCTTTACAATGGAGTGTTCGTTTCTGCTGTATAACAAAGTGAATCAGCTATACATATACAAATATCACCAGATCCCCTCCCTCTTGCATCTCCCTCCCACACTCCATAACCCACCCCTTTATGTGGTCACAAAGCACCGAGCTGATCTCCCTGTTCTATGTGGCTGATTCTCAGTAGCTATCAGTGTTACATTTGGTAATGTATTTATGTCCATGCCACTCTCTCACTTCGTCCCAGCTTACCCATCCCCCTTCCGGTGTCCTCAAGTCCTTTCTCAATGTCTGTGTCCTTAATACTGTCCTGCCACTCGGTTCTTCAAAATCTTTTTTTTTTCTTCATTAGATTCCATATATCTCTGTTAACATACAGTATTTGTTTTTCCCTTTCTGACTTACTTCACTGTGTAGGACAGATTCTAAGTCCATCCACCTCAGTACAAATAACTCAGTTTTGCTTCTTTTTATGTTTGAGTAATATATGATTGTATATATGTGCCAGATCTTCTTTATCCATTCATCTGTCGATGGACACTTAGGTTGCTTCCATGTCCTGGCTAATGCAAATAGAGCTGCAATGAACATTTTTGTACGTAACTCTTTTTGAATTATGGTTTTCGCAAGGCAAATGCCCAGTAGTTGGATTGTTGTGTCCTATGGTACTTCTATTGTTAGTTATTTAAAGGAACCTCCGTACTGTTCTCCCTAGTGCTCATATCAATTTACATTCCCACCGACAGTGCAAATGTGTTCCCTTTTCTCCAATAAAGGCCTCTCCAGCATTTATTGTTTTGTAGATTTTTTTGATGATTGCCACTCTGATTGCTGTGAGGTGATACCTCACGGTAGTTTTGATTTGCATTACTCTAATGATTAGTGATGTTCAGCATCCTTTCATGTGTTTCTTGGTAATCTGTATATCTTCCTTGGAGAAATGTCTATTAGGTCTTCTGCCCGTTTTTGGATTGGGTTGTTTGTTTTTGTGATATTGAGCTACATGCGGTGCTTGTAAAGTTTGGAGATTAATCCTTTGTCAATTGCTTCATTTGAAAATATTTTCTCCCATTCTGAGGGTTGTTTTTGCATCTTGTTTAAGTTTTCCTGTACTGTGTAAAAGCTTTTAAGTTTCATTAGGTCCCATTTGTTGATTTCTGTTTTTATTTCCATTTCTCTAGGAGGTGGGTCAAAAAGGATCTTGCTGTGATTTATGTCATAGAGTGTTCTGCCTATGGTTTCCTCTAAGTGTTTTATAGTGTCTGGTCTTATATTTAGATCTCTAATCAATTTAGAGTCTATTTTTGTGTATGGTGTTATGGAGTGTTCTAATTTCATTCTTTTATGTGTAGGGGTCCAGGTTATCCAGCACCAATTACTGAAGAGCCTGTCTTTCCTCCATTGTATATCCTTAGCTCCTTTGTCATAGATGAGATAGCCATAGGTATGTAGGTTTATCTCTGGGCTTTCTGTCCTGTTCCATTGATCTGTGTTTATGCCAATCTACATACACTTGATTCCATTATGGAGACATATAAATACATAGGTTTCAAGGTTATTACCAGTCAGATATATTCCTCTTCAGTGAATAGGGTGTTTTGTGTCCAGTTCATTGAGAAAGGAGTAGGTCTTGTCTATTACATATTTGGTATATGAAATGGAATCTGTGCTAATTTCAAACTCTGCTTTTACACATCACCGCACGTCACCTTTCCCCTTAAGGAGGCATAAGTGTGTTTTCTAAATGTGTAACTCTGTTCTCTTTTGAAATTCAGTTCATGTGTAGCCATGTTTACATTTCCTCTATAAGTGATATATTACAATAAGTTTCTTTTTCTTTGTGGCTCATTTCACTTAGCATCATCGTACCTAAAGCCACTCATTATGCTGCTATTGGCCTTATGACATAGATTTTATGTCTGTGTGACATTCCATTGTATATAAGTACCACAACATCTATATCCATTTTTTTTTCTTTTATTGGGATATTTAAAGTGTACCGAAGTTGAGGTTCTTGTAAACAGAGCAGCCCTAAAGTTTGGGCTGGCTGTGTGTTGTGGATTTTTAGTTTTCCCAAAATACACGCCCATGAGTGGAAGTGTGCTATGCTCTGTAGCTCTGTTTTAGAAAACAATATACAGTTCTCCAGAGAGGCTGTTGGCAATTTACATCCTGCCCATCGTCGTAACCAGGCTCCCTTTTCTCCATGGCCTGTCCTGCATTTGTGGTTTTTACACTATTTGTGGATGGCCCTTTTGACTGGAGGTAAGGGACACTTCTATGTAGTGTGGATTTGCAATGCCTGATGGCTTGCTTGGCCAAAAAGGGCATATGCATATTTTTCCGAATATATTCAAGAAAATACACATAATCCCTTTTCAGCCAAGGGCAACATTGTCGAAATTCTGTCGCTTTTCATGTGCTCTAAAGACGACTCCAATCTACCTCTTGAAATCTGTTTCCTTCAATTCTGCGTTGCATTCAAATCCTCTTCACTGCCTTTCCTCAATATATTTCTGGATGATAGTTGTCCTTTATAAATCTGCAAGTTTGTGAATTGCTGTGCCCCTGATTTCCATTTTTCAACTCGCCTCTTTGTGAGCTGGCTGCAATACCGCAGGATGGCTTTAGGCCCTAGTCTGGTTCCGGGGCTTCAGGCTGAGCCTTTGGTTAATTCTTCTTCCTGATGGGAAACTAGAGTGACATGTGCCCATCCAAACACCTACAGCTAATCTCTCATTTATTTCCCCTCTTCCTGTTCATCCTCTGCACAATTTGCAAACTGTGCATAACGGGAGGGTAAAGGCGCTGACACTCAAAGTGGGGAGATTTTGAGTAATGCAGATGGAATGGCGAATCCGAGCACGACAAAAGAAAAATGAGGTACCTTTTAGAAAACTTTCACAATTACACAGTGTACCATCCACTGGGTTTCCCATGCATGTTTTAACTGGAGGAAGATTCCCTTAAACCTGGAGAGTTGGGACCACTAGAATTGGTAGCACACAGTATTGCTCTAAGTGGTGTTCTTTTGTTCACACAACTTCAGCAATCTTGTCAGCCACAAGTGTCCAGTCATATGTCTCATCCAGCTGTGGGTGTAAAGGTGGTCAATCTAGCTTGCATCACAGGCCCTGAACGTAGTTTTTAAGACTTTCTATCTGTTTTTGCATTTTGCTTTTGAAATTTATTTTTATAAGTGGGTTTAACTGAATTTCAGTGCTGTGTTCATGCCGTTATACACACACATGATTCCTTTATGGAGACATGAGAATATATATGTTTTAAAATACTTAGAGTCAGACATATTCCTCTGCAATGTATAGGGGGTGTTGAGTCCAGTTAATTGTGCCGGGAGTAGGTGTTGTCTATTACATACATGGTTTATATAACGGTATCTGTGCTAATTTAAAACTGTGGTTTTATGCATCACCCCACCTCGGCTTTCCCATTAAGCAGGCAGAAGATATTTTCTAAATGTGTGACTCTGTTGTGTTTGTCATTCAGTTCATGTGTAGTCATGTGTACATTCCCGCTATGAGTGATAATTTATGATAAGATTAGTTACTCTGTAATCTTTCCTAACTCAGTTCATGTGTAGCCATGTTTACAGGGACTTCATAAATTATATCTTATGATAAGTTTCTTTTTCTGTGTGACTTATTTCACTTAGAATCATCATACCTGAATCCACTCTTTTTGCTGCTACTGGCCTTATGACATTGATTTCATGGCTGAGCGATATTCCATCGTACGTAAGTACCACAATATCTTGAACCATTTTTGTCTTTCCTGGGATACTTAAGGTGTACCCAAGTTGAGGTTCTTGTAAGCAGTGCAGCGCTAAATTTTAGGGTGGCTCTGTCTTATTGATTTTCAGTTTTCCCAAGGTATATTCCCTAGACTGGAAGTGCCCTTGGCTGTGTTGCTCTGTTGTTTACTTGTTTTAGGGAACACAATGCACTCCTCCAGAGAGGCAGTTGGCAACTTACATCCCTCCCTTCAGCATAACAAGGCTGCCTGATCTCCAGGGCCTGTCTTGCCTTTCTGGTTTTTACACATTTTGCAGATGTCCCTTTTGACCGGTGGGAAGGGATACTTCTTTGTAGTGCAGATTTGCATTGCTCCTTGCTTGCTTGGCCAAAAAGGGCGTATGCGTTTTCTCCTGAATATATTCAGGAGAAAACGCATACACCCTTTTTGGCCAAGTGCATCATTGTCGAAATTGTGCCCCTCTTCCTGTGCTTTAAAGGTGATTCCAAAATACCTCGTGAAATATGTTTCCTGCTATTCTGCTTCCCTTTCAAGTTCGCCTCCTTGCCTTCCCTCAACAGATTTTTGGACGATAGTTGCACTTTATTACTCTGCCAGTTTGTGAATTGCTGTGCCCCTGAGCTCCATTTTTTAACTCGTTTTTTCTGAGCTGAACCCAAGTCCAATATTTTGGTTCAGGACCTACAGTGGTTTTCGGTGGGTGGCTGAGACTTTGGTCAATTCTTCTTCCTCCCGGGAAATAAGAGTGACATATGCCCGTCCAAATACCTAACACCTACTCTCTCATTGGTCCTCGCTCTTCCCATTCATCCTCTGTGAAATTGGCAACCTGTGCGAAACAGGAGGTTAAAGGTGCTGTCTCTCCAGGTTGAGAGATTGATAGTAAAGCAGTTGGAACGTCAAACTGGAACGCCAGGAGAGGGACTATTCGTTGAGTTTTAGAGACCTTTCGTATTCACAGTGTGTCAATTCTCTAGGTTTCCCGTACATGTTATAGCTGTAGTAATATTCCCTTCAACCTGGAGAGTTGGGACACATGGAATGTGTGCCATGAATTATTGCTTTAAAGGCTCTGCATTTGCTCACCCAATCTCACCAATCCTCTCAGTCCCATGTGTCCTGCCTTATGCCACATCCAGCTGTCGTTGTAGATAGGGTCATTCCAGGTTTCATCAGAGACCCTGAAGGAATTGTAAAGAATTTCCCTGTTTTTTTGTTTTGTTTTTGAAATTCCTTTTTATAGTGGGTTTGAGCTGATTCTCGCTGCCATGCTTATGTAAGTCTAGATACACTTGATACCCTTACGGAGACATATCAGTACATAGGTTTTAAGATTCTTACTCGTCAGATACATTCCTCTGCGGGAAATATGGGGTTTTGAATCCCTTTCAATGAGGAAGGTGTAGGTCTTGTCTATTCCATAGTTGGTTTTTGGAACAGTACCTCTGCTTATATCAAACTCTGGTTTTATGCATCACCCCACCTCTCCTTCACCGTTAAGAAGGCATAAGTGTGTTTTCTAAATGTGAGACTCTGTTCTCTTTCCTAACTCAGTTCATGTGTAGCCATGTTTACAGGATCTTCATAAGTGATATCTTATGATACGTTTCTATTTCTGTGTGACTTATTTCACTTAGAATCATCGTACCTGAATCCACTCATTTTGCTGCTACTGGTCTTATGACATTGATTTCATGGCTGAGGGATATTCCATCGTATGTAATTAGCACAAAGTTTTGAACCATATTTATCTTTCCTGGGATATTTACGGTGTACCTAAGTTGTGGTTCTTGTAAGCAGTGCAGCCCTAAATTTTGGGGTGGCTCTGTCTTATTGATTTTCAGTTTTCCAAAGGTAAATTCCCTAGACTGGAAGTGCCCTTGGCTCTGTAGCTCTGTTGTTTACTTGTTTTAGGGAACACAATGCACTCCTCCAGAGAGGCAGTTGGCAATTTACATCCCGCCCATCAGCATAACAAGGCTCCCTGTTCTCCAGGGCCTGTCTTGCCTTTCTGGTTACACCCATTTTGTGGATATCCCTTTTGACCGGTGGGAAGTGATACTTCTTTGTAGTGCAGATTTTCAGTGCCCACTTGCTTGCTTGGCAAAAAAGGAGTATGCGTTTTCTCGTGAAAATATTAAGGATGAAACACATACGCCCTTTTTTGCCAAGTGCATCATTGTCGAAATTGTGCCCCTTTCCTGTGCTTTAAAGGCGATTCCAACATACCTCTTGAAATCTGTTTCCTGCTATTCTGCCTGGCTTTCAATTCTGCGTCATTGCCTTCCCTCAACAGATTGTTGGATGATAGTTGTCCTTTATTACTCTGCCAGTTTGTGAATTGTTCTGCCCCATAGCTCCATTTTTTAACTCGTTTTTTGTGAGCTGAACGCAAGTTCAATATTTTGGTTTAGGAACAATACTGGTTCCCGGTGGGTGGCTGAGACTTTGGTTAATTCTTCTTCCTCCCGGGAAATAAGAGGGACATGTGCCCGTCCAAATGCCTAACAGCTACTCTCTCATTGGTTCTCCCTCTTCCCTTTCTTCCTCTGCCATATTCGCAACCTGTGCGAACCAGGAGGTTAAAGGGGCTGTCTCTGCAAGTTGGGAGATTGATTGTAAAGCAGTTAGAATATCAAAACAGAGCACCAGGAGAGGGACTATTCGTTGAGTTTTAGAGACCTTTCGTATTCACAGTGTGTCCATTCTCTAGGTTTCCCATACATGTTATAGCTGTAGTAATATTCCCTACAACCTGGAGAGTTGCGACCCATGGAATGGGTGCCATGCATTATTGCTTTAAAGGGTCGGCGTTTGCTCATCCAATCTCACAAACCCTCTCAGTCCCATGTGGCCAGCCTTATGCCACATCCAGCTTTCATTGTAGATAGGGTCATTCCAGGTTTCATCAGAGAAACTGAAGGAATTTTAAAGAATTTGCCTGTTTTTTTGTTTTGTTTTTGAAATTCATTTTTATAGTTGGTTTGAGCTGATTCTCGCTGCCATGTTTATGCCAGTCTAGACACATTTGATTCCCTTATGGAGACATATCAATACATAGGTTTTAAGATTCTTACTAGTCAGATATATTCCTCTGCGGGAAAAATTGCGTTTTGAATCCCTTTCACTGAGGAAGGTGTAGGTGTTGTTTATTCCATAGTTGGTTTTTGGAAGGGTACCTGTGCTTATATCAAACTCTGGTTTTGTGCTTCACCCCACATCTCCTTCCCCCTTAAGCAGCCATAAGAGTGTTTTCTAAATGTGAGACTCTGTTCTCTTTCCTAACTCAGTTCATGTGTAGCCATGTTTACAGGATCTTCATAAGTGATATCTTATGATAAGTTTTTTTTTCTGTGTGACTTAATTCACTTAGAATCATCGTACCTGAATCCACTCATTTTTCTGCTACTGGTCTTATGACATTGATTTCATGGCTGAGGGATATTCCATCATACGTAAGTACCACAATTTTTTGAACCAATTTTACATTTCCAGGGATACTTAAGGTGTACCCAAGTTGAGGTTCTTGTATGCAGTGCAGCCCTAAATTTTGGGGTGGCTCTGTCTTATTCATTTTCATTTTTCCCAAGGTATATTCCCTAGTCTGGGAGTGTACTTGGCTCTGTAGCTCTGTTGTTTACTTGTTTTAGGGAACACAGTGCACTCCAACAGAGAGGCAGTTGGCAATTTACATCCCGGCCATCAGCATAACAAGGCTCCCTGTTCTCCAGGTCCTGTCTTGCCTTTCTGGTTTTTACCCATTTTGTGGATGTCCCTTGTGACCAGTGGGACGTGATACATCTTTGTAGTGCAGACTTGCATTGCACACTTGCTTGCTTGGCCAAAAGTGTCTATGCGTTTTCCCCTGAATATATTCAGGGGAAAACGCATACGGCCTTTTTGGCCATGTGCATCATTGTCGAAGTTGTGCTCCTCTTCCTGTGCTTTAAAGGCAATTCCAACGTACCTCTTGAAATCTGTTTCCTGCTATTCTGCCTCGCTTTCAAGTCCGCCTAGTTGCCTTCCCTCAACAGATTGTTGGAAGATAGTTGCCGTTTATTACTCTGCCAGTTTGTGAATTGCTTTGCCCCTGAGCCCCATTTTTTAACTCGTTTTTGTGAGCTGAACGCAAGTCCAATATTTTGGTTCAGGACCTATACTGGTTTTTGGTGGGGGGCTGAGACTTTTTTTAATTCTTCTTCTTGCCGGAAAATTAGAGTGACATTTGGCGGTCCAAATGCTTAACAGCTACTCTCTCATTGGTTCTCCCTCTTCCCATTCATTCTCTGCGAAATTGGCAACCTGTGAGAACCAGGAGGTTAAAGGGGCTGTCTCTCTACGTTGGGAGATTAATAGTAAAGCAGTTGGAAAGTCAAACCTTAGCACCAGGAGAGGGACTATTAGTTGAGTTTTAGAAACCTTTCGTATTCACAGTGTGTCCATTGTCTAGGTTTCCCGAACATGTTATAGCTGTTGTAATATTCCCTTCAACCTGGAGAGTTGGTACCCATGGAATGGGTGCCACTCATTATTGCTTTAAAGGGTCTGCATTTGCTCACCCAATCTCAACATTCCTCTCAGTCCAAAGTGTCCAGCCTTATGCCACATCCAGCTGTCATTGTAGATAGGGTCATTCCAGGTTTCATCAGAGACCCTGAAGGAATTGTAAGGAATGTCCCTGTTTTTTTGTTTTGTTTTTGAAATTCCTTTTTATAGTGGGTTGAGCTGATTCTCACTGCCATGTTTATGCCAGTCTAGACACACTTGATTCCCTTAGGGAGACATATCAATACATAGGTTTTAAGATTCTTACTAGTAAGATATATTACTCTGCGTTGAATATGGGGTGTTGAGTCCCTTTCACTGAGGAACTTGTAGGTCTTGTCTATTCTGTATTTGGTTTTTGGAACTGTACCTGTACTAATATGAAACTCTGATTTTATGCATCACCCCACCTCTCCTTCCCCCTTAAGAAGGCATAAGGTTGTTTTCTAAATGTGAGACTCCCTTCTCTTTCCTATCTCAGTTCATGTGTAGCCATGTTTACAGGATCTTCATCATTGATATCTTATGATAATTTTCTTTTTCTGTTTGACTTATTTCACTTAGAATTATCGTACCTGAATCCACTCATTTTGCTGCTACTGGCCTTATGACATTGATTTCATGGCTGAGGGATATTCCATCATACCTAAGTACCACAATTTCTTGAACCATTTTTGTCTTTCCTGGGATATTTAAGGTGTACCCATGTTGAGGTTTTTGTAAGCAGTGCAGCCCTGAATTTTGGTGTGGATCTGTCTTATTAATTTTCAGTTTTCCCAAGCTATATTACCTAGACTGGAAGTGCCATTGGCTCTGTAGCTCTGTTGTTTACTTGTTTTAGGGAACACAGTGCACTCCTCCAGAGAGGCAGTTGGCAATTTACATCCCGCCCATCAGCATAACAAGGCTCCCTGTTCCCCAGGGCCTGTCTTGCCTGTCTGTTTTTTACACATTTTGCGGATGTCCCTTTTGGCTGGTGGGAAGTGACACTTCTTTTTAGTGCAGATTTGCATTGCCCGCTTGCTTGCTTTGCTGAAAAGGGCATACGCGTTTTCTCCTGAATATATTCACATGAAACCCCATATGCCCTTTATGGCCATTTCCTTTATTTTCGAAGTTGTGATGCTTTTCCTGTTTTTAAAGGCGATTCCAATGTACCTCTTGAAATCTGTTTCATGCCATTCTGCCTCATTTTCACTTCCGCCTCGTGGCTTTCCCTCAACAGATTTTTGGAAGAGAGTAGTCCTTTATAACTCTTCAGGTTAGTGAATTGCTGTGGCCCTGAGCTCCATTTTATAACTCCCGTTTTTGTGAGCTGACCGCAAATCCACACTTTTGCTTCTGGACCTATACTGGTTCTGGGGGGGGCAGGCTGAGTCTTTGGTTAATTCCTCTTTGTGACGGGTAATTAGAGTGAAATGTGGCCGTCCAAATGCCTACAGCTACTCTCTCATTGGTTCTCTCTCTTCCCTTATATACTCTGCTCAGTTTGCCAGCTGTGCGAACCAGGAGGTTATAGGGCCTGACTCTCCAAGTTGGGAGATTGATAGTAAAGCAGTTGGAATGTCAAACTGGAGCACAAGGAGAGAAGAAAAAAGTAGTAGAGTTTTAGAAACCTTTCACCATCAGATGGTTTCCATTCTCTAGGTTCCCTTACATGGTATAACTGTATTGATATTCCCTTCTACTTGGAGAGTTGGGAACCATGGAATGCGTGGCAGGCATTATTGCTTTAAAGGGTCTGCATTTTTTCACCCAATCTCACCAATCCTCTCAGTCCCAAGTGACCAGCGTTATGCTACATCCAGCTGTCATTGTAGATAGGGTCATTCCAGGTTTCATCAGAACCCCTGAAGGTATTGTGTAAGAATTTTACTATTTTTATGTTTTGTTTTGAAATTCATTTTTATAGTGGGTTTGAGCTGATTCTCACTGCCATGTTTATGTCGTTCTAGACACACTTGGTTCCCTTACGGAGACATATCAATACATAGGTTTTAAAATTCTTACTAGTCAGATATATTTCTCTGTGGGGAATAAGGATGTTGAGTTCCGTTTACTGAGGAAGGAGTAGGGCTTGTCTCTTCTCTTTTTGGATTCTGGAACGGTACCTGTGCTAATATCAAACTTTTGCTTTGTGCATCTCCCCACCTGTCTTTCCCCTTAAGCAAGCATTAGAGTGTTTTCTAAATCTGAGACTCTGTTCTCTTCCCTAATTCAGTTCATATGTAGCCATGTTTACATTCCCTTCATAAGTGATATCTTATGTCAGAATGCACCATGGCCTTGTCATAATAATGCTCCATGACCCCTGTCATCACAATGCTCCATGCCCTGGTTATCACAAAGCTCCATGTCCCTTTTCATCACAATTCTCCACGTCCATGTCATCACAATGCTACATGATACTTCTCATCAAAATATTACATGCTCTTGTCATCACAATTCTCCATGCATTTGAAATTGCAATGCTCCATGCACTTGTCATCACAATGCTCCATGCACTTGTCATCACAATGCTCCATGCCCTTGTCATCACATTGCTCCATGACACCTGTCATCACAATGCTCCCTGACACCTGTCATCACAATGCTTCATGTCCCTTTTCATTATAGTGCTCCATGATGCTCGACACCACAATTACCCAAGGTCTTCTCATCACAATGCTCCACGGTTTTGCCATCACCATGCTCCATGCCTAGTCATCACAAAGCTAAATGTCCCTTGTTCTCACAATTCTCCACGTCCTTGTCATTACAATGCTCCTGGCACTTCACATCAAAATGTTATATGCTCTTGTCATCACAATACTCCATGCCCTTTTCATCACAATGCTCCATGACCTTTGTCATCACAATTCTCAATACACTTGTCATCACAATGCTCCCTGACACTTGTCTTCAGAATGCTCCTTGAACCCTCTCACGAAAAGGCTCCATGATGTTTTTATCACAATGCCCCATGCAGTTTTCATCACAATGCTCCATGCCATTGTCATCACAATGGGCAATTACATATGTCATCTCAAAGTTCTCTGACACCTATATTCACAATATTGCATGACCTGGTCATCACAATGTTCCATGCCCTCGTCATCACAATGCGACATTCCAACAGTCATCACAATACTCCATGAAACATATTAGACCAATGATACATGCCCTTTTCATTCCAATGCTCCATGCCCTTTTTATCACAATGCTCCATGACCCCTGTCATCTCAATGCTCCGTGACTCCAGTCATCACAATGCTCCATGATATTTGTCATCACAGTGGTCCATGCCCTCATCATCAACAGTCGCTGTGAACTTTTTAACCACAAAGCTCCATGAACATTTCATCACAATGCTATTTGACCCATGTCATCACAATTCTCTATGCCTTTCTCAGCAAAATTCTCCATGTCCTTCTCATCATAATGCTCCATGAGCCCTGTCATCACAATGCTCCGTGACTCCAGTCATCACAATTCTTCATAACATTTGTCATCACAATGGTCGATGCCCACGTCATCGCAAGGCTCTGTTACCTTTGTAACCACAATGCTCCATGAACTTTTCATCACAATGCTACGTGACACTTGTCATCACAATGCTCCATGCCTTTGTCAGAAAAATGCTCCATGACCCTTGTCATCACAGTGTTCCAAGCGCTTTTCATCCCAATGGTCCAAAAATTGGTCATGACAATGCTCCATAAACCTTGTAATCACAATGCTCCATGCCCTTCTCATCACAATGCTCCCTGCCCTTGCCATCACAATGCACCATGTGCACTGTCATCACAATAGTCTATGAAACATGTCACACAAATGCTCCATGCACCTTTCATCACAATACTCCATGCCCTTGACATCACAATGCTCCATGACACATGTCATCACAATGCTCCTTGACTCCAGTCATCACAATGCTTCATAACGTTTGTCATCAGAGTGGTCCATGCCCGCGTCATCACAAGGCTCTGTGACCTTTGTAACCACAATGCTCCTTGAACATTTCATCACAATGCTCCGTGACCCTTGTCATCACAATGCTCCATGCCTTTGTCAAAACAATGCTCAATGAAACTTGTCATTACCCTGTGCCATGCACTTTTCATTACAACGGTCCACAACTTTGTCTTCGCTATGCTCCATAAAACTTGTAATCACAATGCTCCATGCACTTCTCATCAAAAAGCTCTCTCACCAGAGATATCAGAGTGTTCCATCACTAGTCATCACAATACTCCCTCACCCCTGTAATCACAATGATCCATGACACCTGATATCACAATGTTCTATAACCCCTGTCATCAAAATGCTCCATGACCCTTTTCATCCCAAAGCTCCATGACCCCTGGCATCACAATGATCTATAACCCCTGTCATCAAAATGTTCTATGACACTTTTCATCAAATTGCTGCATGACCCTCTCATAAAAATGCTCCCTGCCTTTCTCATCACAATGCACCACACACTTCTCATCAAAATGCTCCATGACCTTTATCATCACAAACCTCAATGACCCTTGGCATCACAATGCTCCATGTCATTTTCATCACAATGCTCCATGAACCCTCTCATCACATTGCTCCATGCCCTTGTCATCAAAAGCTCCATGACCCTTGTAATCACAATGCTCAATGCCCTTCTCATCACAATGATCCATGCCCTTGTCATTACAATCCTCCATGACCCATGTATCACAGTGTTCCGTGCCATTGTCATCACAATGCTCCATGCCCTCTCTCATCACAATAATTCATGAAATATTTCAGACCAGTGCTCAGTGTCCTTCTCATCACGATGCTCCATTACCTCTGTCATAACAATGCTACATGAACCCTGCCATAAAAATGATCCACGGCCTTGTCATCACAAGGCTCCATGACCCTTGTCATCACAATGCTCCAAGACCCCTGTAATCACAATGCTCCATGCCCTTGTCATCACAAAGCTCCATGACGCATGTCATCAGAATGTTCCATGGACTTCTCATCACAATGCTCCATGCCCTTGTCATCACAATGCTCCAAAACCACTGTAATCACAGTGCTCCATGACCCTTTTCATCTCAATGCTCCATGAACCCTGTCATCACAATGCACCATGCCCATCATCATAATGCTTCAGGCTATTGTCATCACAATGAAATCAGTAATGTCCATGACCTCTGTCATCATAATGCTCCAAAACCTTTTGATCACAATGTTCCATAACACTTATCATCACAACACACCATGACACTCATGATCACAATTATCCATGGTCTTCTCATCACAATGCTCCATGACATTTGTCATCACAATGCTCAATACACTTGTCATCACAGCTCCCTGACACTTGTCGTCAGTATGCTCCTTGAACCCTGTCATGACAAGGCTCCATGCCTTTTTCATCACAATGATCCATGCCCTTTTCATCACAATGCTCCAAGACCCCTGTAATCACAATGTTCCATGCCCTTGTCATCACAAAGCTCCATGACGCATGTCATCAGAATGCTGCATGGCCGTCTCATGACAATGCTCCATGCCCTTGTCATCACAATGCTCCAAGACCACTGTAATCACAATGATCCATGCCCCTTTTCATTAGAATGCTCCATGAAACTTGTCATCACAAGCCTCCATGGTCTTCTCATCACAATGCTACAGGACCTTGTCATCACCAAGCTCCATGACCCTTGTCATCACAATGCTCAATGAATATTATCAGCACAATGCTCCATGACATTCTCATCACAATGCTCCATGACCAATATCATCACAATGCACCATGACAACAGTCATCACAACACTCCATGACACCTGACAACACAATGATCCGGGACTCTTGTCATCACTATGCTCCATTCCTTAGTCATCACCATTATCGATAACCCCTGTCATCACAATGCTCCGTGACACCTGTCATCACAATGCTTCATAATGTTTGTCACCACAATGGTCCATGCCCGCGTTATCCCAAGTCTCTGTGACCTTTATAACCACAATTCTCAATGAACTTTTCATCACAATGCTCCGTGACCCTTGTCATCACAATGCTGCAGGACACATGTCAACAGAAAGCTCCATGGCTTTCTCATCAAAAAGCTCCTTGCCCTTGCCATCACAGTGCTACATTACCCCTGTCATAACAATGCTCCATGATCCCTGCCATCACGATGTTCCATGGCAATGTCATCACAAGGCTCCATGACCCTTCTCATCACAATGCTCCAAGAACACTGTAATCACAATGTTCCATGCCCCTTTTCATCTCAATGATCCATGAACCCTGTCATCACAATGCACCATGCCCATCATCCTAATGCTTCATGCTATTGTCATCACAATGAAATAAAAATTCTCCATGACCTCTGTCATAACAATGCTCCAAACCCTTGTGATCACAATATTCCATAACACTTGTCATCACAATGCCCCATGACGCTCGTCATCACAGTTATCTATGGTCTCCACATCACAATGCTCCATGACCTTTGTCATCACAATGCTCAGTACTCTTATCATCAAAATGCTCCCTGACACTTGTTGTCTGTACTCTCCTTGAACCCTGTCATAACTAGGACCCATGACCTTTTCATTATAATGTTCCAAGACCCCTGTAATCACAATGGTCCATGAACCTTTTCATCAGTATGCTCCATGAGATTTATTATCACAAGGCTCCATGGTTTTCTCATCACAATGCTCCAGCACCTTGTCATCACAATGCTTCACGACCTTGTCATGAAAATTCTCAATGGCCCTTGTCATCATAATGCTCCAAGCGCTAGTCATCACAATGTTCCATTATATTTGTCATAACAATCCTCCATTAAATTTGGCATCACAATGCTCCATGCCATTGTCATCACAATGGCCCATGACATAGGTCATCACAATGCTCCCTGAAACCTGTCTTCACAATACTCCATGACATTCTCATCACAATGCTCCATGCCCTTTTCATCACAATGCTCCGTGACTCCAGTCATCACAATGCTTCATGACTTTTGTCATCCCAATGCTCCATGCCCTTGTCATTACAATCCTGCATGACTCATGCATCATAGTGTTCCATACCCTTGTCATCACAATGCTCTATGCCCACTCTCATCACAATAATCCATGAAACATTTTAGACCAATGTTCCATGCCCTTCTCATCACAATGCTCCATTAGCTCTGTCATAACAATACACCATGACCCTTGCCATCACAATGTTCCACGGCATAGTCATCACAAGGTTCCATGAGACGTGTTATCACAATGCTGAAGACCCTTGTAATCACAATGCTCCATGCCCTTGTCATCACAAAGCTCCATGACGCATGTCATCAGAATGTTCCATGGCCTTCTCATCACAATGCTCCATGCCCTTGTCATCAGAATGCTCCAAGACCACTGTAATCACAGTGCTCCATGACACTTTTCATCTCAATGCTCCATGAACCCTGTCATCACAATGCACCCTGCCCATCATCATAATGCTTCAGGCTAATTTCATCACAATGAAATCAGTAATCTCCATGACCTCTGTCATCATAATGCTCCAAACCCTTGTGATCACAATGTTCCATAACACTTATCATCACAACACCCCATGACGCTCATCATAACAATTAACCATGGTCTTCTTATCACAGTGCTCCATGATCTTTGTCATCACAATGCTCAATACACTTGTCATCACAATGCTCCCTGACACTAGTCGTCAGTATGCTCCTTGAAGCCTGTCATGACAAGGCTCCATACCTGTTTCATAACAATGATCCGTGCCGTTTTCATAAAAATGCTCCAAGATCCCTGTAATCACAATGCTCCATGCCCTTGTCATCACAAAACTCCATGACACATGTCATCTGAATGCTCCATGGCCTTCTCATCACAATGCTCCATGCCCTAGTCATCACAGTGCTACAAGACCCCTGTAATCACAATGCTCCATGCCCCTTTTCATCAGAATACTCCATGAGACTTGTCATCACAAGTCTCCATGGTCTTCTCATCACAATGCTCCATTCCCTTGTCATCACAATGCTCCATGACCCATATCATCACAATAATCCATGAACATATTCAGCCCAATGCTCCACGACCTACACATCACAGTGCTCCATGGCCAATATCATCACAATGCTCCATGACCACTGTCATCACAACACTCCATTACTCCTGACAACACAATGATAGGGGACTCTTGTCATAACAATGTTCCAGGACCCCTGTCATCACAACACTCCATGAACATTTCAGCCCAGTGCTCCATGACCCTTGTCATCACAATGATCCATGCCCTTTTCATCCCAATGCTCCATGACCCCTGTATTCACGATGCTCCGTGACGCCAGTTATCACAGTGCTCCATGACACATGTCATCACAATGCTCCATGCATTTGTCAGCAAAATGCTACATGACCTTGTCATTACAATGCTCTATGCACTTGTCATCACAATGCTCCCTGACATTTGTCATCAGAATGCTCCTTGAACCGTCACAAAAAGGCTCAATGCCTTTTTCATCACAATACCCCATGCCGTTTTCATCACAATGCTCCATGCCATTGTAATCAAAATACTCCAGAAGCTTGTCATCAGAATGCTCCATGACACTTGTCATCACAATTCTCCATGCACTTGTCAGCACAATGCTCCCTGACCCTTGTCATCACAATGCTCCAAGCCATTGTCATCACAACTCTCCATTACCTTTGTCATCAGAATCCTCCATGACACTTGGCATCAAAATGCTCCATGCCATTGTCATCACAATAGGCCATTGCATATGTCATCACAATGCTCCCTGACAACTGTCTTCACAATACTGCATGACCTGGTTATTACAATGCTCCGTGCCCCTGTCATCACAATGTGCCATTCCAACTGTCATCGCAATAATCCATGAAACTTATTAGAACAATATTCCATGCCCTTGTCATCACAATTCTCCATTCCCTTATTATCACAATGCTCCATGACCCCTGTCATCACAATGCTCCATGCACTTGTCAGCACAATGCTCCATGACACATGTCATCACAATGCTCCATGACCCCTGTCATCACAATGCTCCGTGACTCCAGTCATCAAAATGCTTCATAACCTTTCTCATCACAGTGGTCCATGCCCGCGTCATCACAAGGCTCTTTGACCTTTGTAACCACAATTCTCCATGAATATTTCTTCACAATTCTCTGTGACCCTTGTCATCACAATGCTCCAAGACCCCTGTAATCACAATGCTCCATGCCCCTTTTCATCAGTATGCTCCATGAGACTTGTCATCACAAGGCTCCATAGTTTTGTCATCACAGTGCTCCAGGACTTTGTCATCACAATGCTTCACGACCTTGTCATGAAAATTCTCAATGACCCTTGTCATCATAATGCCCCAAGCGCTAATCATCACAATGCTCCATTATATTTGTCATCACAATCCTCCATTACATTTGGCATCACAATGCTCCATGTCATTGTCATCGCAATGGACCATGACATATGTCATCACAATACTCCCTGACACCTGTCTTCACAATAATCCATGACCTTCTCATCACAATGCTCCATGCCCTTGTCATCAAAATGCACCATGCCCAGTGTCATCACAATAATGTATGAAATTTGTTAGACGAATGCTCCATTCTCCTGAGAAAACAATGCTCCATGCCCTTGTCATTACAATGCTCCATGACCCCTGTCATCACAGTGCTCCGTGACTGCAGTCATCACAATGCTTCATAACGTTTGTCATCAAAACGGTCCATGCCCGCGTCATCACAAGGCTCTGTGACCTTTGTAACCACAATGCTCCATGAACTTTTCATCACTATTCTCTGTGACCCTTGTCATCACAATGCTCCATGTCTTTGTCAGAACAATGCTCCATGACCATTGTCATCACAATGTGCCACGCGCATTTCATCACAACGGTCCACAAACTTATCATTGCAATGCTCCATAAACTTTGTAATCACAGTGGTCCATGCACTTCTCATCCAAATGCTCTGTCACCAGAGATATCACAATGTTCCATCACTAGTCACCACAATACTCCCTCACCCCTGGAATCACAATATTCCATGACCCTGTCATCACAATGCTACATTCCCTTATCATCACAATTTTCCTTGAACCCTGACATAACAATGTTCCATAATCCCTGTCATCAAAATGCTCCATAACCCTTGTCAACACAATTCTCCATGCACTTGCCAGCACAATGCTCCCTGACCCTTGTAATCACAATGCTCCAAGCCATTGTCATCACAATGCTCCATTACCTTTGTCATCAGAATTCTCCATGACGCTTGTCATCACAGTGCTCCATGACACCTGTCATCACAATGCTCCATGCCTTTGTCAGCAAAATGCTACATGACCTTGTCATTACAATGCTCCATGACTTGTCCTCACAAATCTCCATGACCCATGACCCATGTATCACAGCGTTCCATGTCCTTGTCATCACAATGCACCATGCCACTCTCATTACAATAATCCATGAAATATTTCAGACCAATTCTCCATGCCCTTCTCAACAAAATGCTCCATTACTCCTGTCATAACAATGCTCCATGACCCCTGCCATCACAATGTTCAACGGCCTTGTCATCACAAGGCCTCATGACACTTGTCATCACAATGCCCCATGACGCTCGTCATCACAATTATCCATGGTCTTCTCATCACAATATTCCATGATCTTTGTCATCACAATGCTCAATACACTTGTCATCACAATGATCCCTGACACTTGTCGTCAGTATGCTCCTGAACCCTGTCATGACAAGGCTGCATGCCTTTTTCATCACAATGTTCCATGCCCTTTTCATAACAATGCTCCAAGACCCCTGTAATCACAATGATCCATGCCCTTGTCATCACAAAGCTCCAGGACACATGTCATCAGAATGCTCCATGGCCTTCTCATCACCATGATCCATGCCCTTCTCATCACAATGCTCCAAGAACCCTGTAATCACAATGATCCATGCCCCTTTTCAACAGAATGCTCCATGAGACTTCTCATCAAAAGTCTCCATGGTCTTCTCATCACAATGCTCCAGGACATTGTCATCAACATGCTCCATTCCCTTGTCATCGCAATGCTCCATGACCAATATCATCACAAGTCTCCATGACCAATGTCATCACAACACTCCATGACACCTGACAACACAATGATCCGGGACTGTTGTCATCACAATGCTCCATTCCATAGTCATCACAATGCTCCAGGACAGTTGCCATCACAGTGATCCATGCACTTGACATCCCAATGCTCCATAAAACCTGTATTCACAATGCTCCATGATGCTTGTCATCACAGTGCTCCATGACACCTGTCATCAAAATGCTCCATGACCCATTTCATCCGAAAGCTCCAAGACCCCTGACATCACAGTATTCTATAATCCCTGCCATCAAAATATTCCATTACACGTTCCATCAAATTGCTGCATGGCACGGTCATCAAAATGCTCCCTGCCCTTCTCATCACAATGCACCATGCCCTTGTCATCAAAATGCTCCATGACTTGTCATCACAAAGCTCCATGACGCATGTCATCAGAATGTTCCATGGCCTTCTCATCACAATGCTCCATGCCCTAGTCATCACAATGCTCCAAGACCCCTGAAAACACAATGCTCCTTGCCCCTTTTCATCTCAATGCTCCATGAACCCTGTCATCACAATAGACCATGCCCATCATCATAATGCTTCAGGCTATTGTCATTACAATGAAATCAATATTCTCCATGACCTCTGTCATCATAATGCTCCAAACCCTTGTGATCACAATGTTCCATAACACTTATCATCACAACACCCCATGACGCTCCTCATCACAATTGTCCATGTTCTTCTCATCACAGTGCTCCATGAACTTCGTCATCACAATGCTCAATACAGTTGTCCTCACAATGCTCCCTGACACTTGTCGTCAGTATACTACTTGAACCCTGTCATGACAAGGTTCCATAACTTTTTCATCACAATAACCCATGCCCTTTTCATCACAGTGCTCCAAGATCCCTGTAATCACAATGCTCCATGCCCTTGTCATCAAAAAGCTCCATGACGCATGTCATAAGAATGCTCCATGACCCTTGTCATCACAATTCTCCATGCAACTGTCAGCACAATGCTCCCTGTCCAATGTCATCACAATGCTCCAAGCCATTGTCATCACAGTGTTCCATAACCTTTGTCATCAGAATCCTCCATGGCACTTGGCATCACAATGCTCCATGCCATTGTCATCACAATGGGCCATTACATATATCATCACAATGCTCCCTGACACCTCTCTTCACAATATTGCATGACCTGGTCATCACAATGCTCCATGCCCTTGTCATCACAGTGTGCCATTCGAACTGTCATCGCAACAATCCATGGAACTTATTAGACTAATGTTCCATGCCCTTGTCATCACAGTGCTCCATGCCCTTGTTATCACAATGCTTCATTACCTTTGTCATCACAATGGTCCATGTCCTCATCATCAACAGTCTCTGTCACCTTTTTAACCACAATGCTACATGAACTTTTCATCAAAATGCTCTTTGACCATTGTCATCACAATACTCCATGCACTTCTCATCAAAATGCTCTCTCACCACTGATATCACAATGGTACATCACTATTTGTCACAATACTCCCTCACCCCTGTCATCACGATGTTCCATGACTCCTGTCATCACATTGCTACATGCACTTATCATCACAATGTTCGATGACCCCTGGCATCACAATGTTCCATAACATCTGTCATCAAAATGTTCCATGACCCTTTTCATCAAATTGCTCCATGATCCTGTCATCACAGTGCTCCCTACCCTTCTCATCACAATGCACAATGCTCTTGTCATCAAAATGCTCCTTGACCTTTGTCATCACAAAGATCCATGACCCTTGGCATCACAATGCTCCATGTCATTGTCATCACAATGCACCATGAAGGTTCTCATCACATTGCTCCATGTCCTTGTCATCACAAACCTCCATGACACATGTAATCAGAATGCTCCATGGCCTTCTCATCACAATGCTCCATGCCCTTGCCATCACAATGTTCCATTACCCCTGTCATAACAATGCTCCATGAACCCTGTAATCACGATGTTCCATGGCCTTGTCATCACAAGGCTCCATGACCCTTCTCATCACAATGCTCCAAGAACCCTGTAATCACAATGCTCCATGCCCGTTTTCATCTCAATGATCCACGAACACTGTCATCACAATGCACCATGCCCATCATCATAATGCTTCATGCTATTGTCATCACAATGAAATCAAAAGGCTCCATGACATCTGACATAAAAATGCTCCAAACCCTTGTGATCACAATATTCCATAACACTTGTCATCACAATGCGCCATGAAGCTCATCATCACAATTATCCATGGTCTTCTCATCACAATGCTCCCTGAACTTTGTCATCACAATGATCAATACACTTGTCATCAATATGCTCCCTGACCCTTGTTGTCTGTATGCTCGTTGAACCCTGTCATGACAAGGCTCCATGCCTTTTTTATCACAATGATCCATGCACTTTTCATTACAATGCTTCAAGACCCCTGTAATCACAAAGCTCCATGCCCTTGTCATCACAAAGCTCAATGACGTATGTCTTCAGAATGCTCCTTGTCCTTCTCCTCACAATGCTCCATGCCCTTGTCATCACAATGCTCCATGACACCTGTCATCACAATGCTCCGTGATTCCAGTTCTCACAATGCTTCATAATGTTTGTCATCACAATTGTCCTTGCCAGCGTCATCCCAAGGCTCTGTGACCTTTGTAATCACAATGCTCCATGAACTTTTCATCACAATTCTCTGCGACCCTTGTCATCACAATTCTCCATGTCTTTGTCAGATCAATGATCCATGACCATTGTCATCACAGTGTGCCACGCGCATTTCATCACAACGGTCCACAACCTTATCATTGCAATGCTCCATAAACATTGCAAACACAATGGTCCATGCACTTCTCATCAAAATGCTCTCTCACCAGAGATATCACAATGTTCCATCACTAGTCGTCACAGTACTCCCTCAACCATGAAATCAAAATGTTCCATGACCCTTTCATCACAATGCTACTTCCCCTTATCATCACAATGTTCCATGACCTCTGACAACACAATGTTCCATAAGCCCTGTCATCAAAATGCTCTATGACATTTGTCATCACAATTCTCCATGCACTTGTCAGCCCAATGCTCCCTGACCCTTGTCATCACAATGTTCCAAGCCATTGTCATCACTGTGCTCCATTACCTTTGTCATCTGAATCCTCCATGTCACTTGGCATCACAATGCTCCATGCCATTGTCATCACAATGGGCCATTACATATGTCATCAAATTGCTCCCTGACACCTGTCTTCACAGTACTGCATGACCTGGTCATCACAATGCTCCATGCCCTTGTCATCACAATGCGCCATTCCAACTGTCATTGCAATAATCCATGAAGCTTACTAGACCAATGTTCCATGCCTTTGTCATCACAGTGCTCCATGTCCTTGTTATCACAATGTTCCATGACCCCTGTCATCACAATGCTCCGTGACTGCAGTCATCACAATGCTTCATGACTTTTGTCATCACAATGGTCCATGCCCTCGTCATCAACAGTCTCTGTGACCTTTTTAACCACAGTGCACCATGAACTTTTCATCACACTGCTCTTTGACCCTTGTCATCACAATGCTCTATGCCTTTCTCAGCACAATGCTCCATGACCCTGGTCATCACAATGCTCCATGCGCTTGTCAGCACAATGCTCCATGACACATGTCATCACAATGCACCATGCGCTTGTCATCACAGTGCTCCACAATCTTGTCATCACAATGCTCCATAAAACTTGTCATCACAATGCTCCATGCACTTCTCATCAAAATGCTCTCTCACCACAGATATCACAATGTTGACATCACTATTCGTCACAATACTCCCACACCTCTGTCATCACAATCATCCATGATTCCTGTCATCACAATGCTACATGCACTTATCATCAAAATGTTCGATGACCCCTGATATCAAAATGTTCCATAACCCCTGTCATCAAAATGTTCCTTGACACTTTTCATCAAATTGCTCCATGAACCTGTCATCAAAATGCTCCCTGACCTTCTCATCACAATGCACAATGCCCTTGCCATCAAAATGCTCCATGACCTTTGTCATCACAAATATCCATGACCCTTGGCATCACATTGTTCCATGCCCTTGTCATCACTAAGCTCCATGACACATGTCATCAGAATGCTCCATGGCCTTCTCATCACAATGCTCCATGCCCTTTCCATCAAAATGCTCCATTACCCCTGTCATAACAATGCTCCATGACACCTGCCATCACGATGTTCCATGGATTTGTCATCACAAGGCTCCATGACCTTTCTCATCACATTGTTCCAAGACCACTGTAATCAAAATGCTCCATGCCCATTTTCATCTCAATGATTCAAGATCCCTGTAATCACAATGCTCCATGCCCCTTTTCATCTCAATGATCCATGAACCCTGTCATCACAATGCACCATGCTCATCATCATAATGCTTCATGCTATTGTCATCACAATGAATTCAAAATGCTCCATGACCTCTGTCATAACAATGCTCCAAACCCTTGTGATCACAATATTCCATAACACTTGTCATCACAATGCCCCATGACGCTCGTCATCACAATTATCCATGGTCTTCTCATCACAATGCTCCATGACCTTTGTCATCACAATGCTCTATACACTTGTCATCAATATGCTCCCTGACATTGGTGTCTGTATGCTCCTTGAATCCTGTCATGACAAGGCTCCATGCCCTTTTCATCACAATGCTCCAAGACCCCTGTAATCACAATGCTCCATGCACTGGTCATCACAAAGCTCAATGACGCCTATCCTCAGAATGCTCCTTGGCCTTCTATTCACAATGATCCATGCCATTTTCATCACAATGTTCCAAGACCCCAGTAATCACAATTGTCCATGCCCCTTTTCATCAGTATGCTATATGAGAATTGTCATCACAAGTCTCCATGGATTTCTCTTCACCATGCTCCAGGACATTGTCATCACAATGCTTCACGAACTTGTCATGACAATTCTCAATGGCCCTTTTCATCATAGTGCTCCAAGCCCTAGTCATCATAATGCTCCATTGTATTTGACATCACAATCCTCCATTACATTTGGCATCACAATGCTCCATGCCATTGTCATCGCAATGAACCATGACATATGTCATCACAATGCTCCCTGAAACCTGTCTTCACAATACTCCATGACCTTCTCATCACCATGATCCATGCCCTTGTCATCACAATGCACCATGTCCACTGTCAACACAATAATCTATGAAACTTGTCTGACCAATGCTCCATGCCCCTGTCACCACAATGCTCCATGCCCTTGTCATCACAATTCTCCATGACCCCTATCATCACAATGCTCCGTGACTCCAGTCATTACAATGCTTCATAAAGTTTGTCATCAAAACGTTCCATGCCCGCGTCATCACAAGGCTCTGTGACCTTTGTAACCACAATGCTCCATGAACTTTTCATCACAATTCACAGTGACCCTTGTCATCACAATGCTCCATGCCTTTGTCAGAAAAATGCTCCATGACCCTTGTCATCACAATGTGCCACGTGCTTCTCATCACATCGGTCCACAATATTGTCATCGCTATGCTCCATAAACCTTGTAATCACAATGCTCCAGGCACTTCTCATCCAAATGCTCTCTCACCAGAGATATCACAGTGTTCCATCACTAGTCATCGCAATACACCCTCACCCCTGTAATCATAATTTTCCATGACCCCTGTCATCACAATGCTACATACCCTTATCATCACAATGTTCCATGACCCCTGGCATCACAAAGTTCCATAACCCCTGTCATCAAAGTGCTCCATGACCCTTTTCATCCCAAAGTTCCATGACCCCTGACATCACAATGTTCTATAGCACTTGACCTCAAAATGTTCCATTACACTTTTAATCAAATTGCTGTATGAACCTGTAATCAAAATGCTCCCTCCCCTTCTCATTACAATGCACCACACCATTGTCATCGAAATACTCCTTGTTATTTGTCATCACAAATCTCCATGACCCTTGTCATCACAAAGCTCCATGACACTTGTCACCACAATGCTTGATGCCCTTCTCATCACAATGCTCCATGCCTTTGTCATTACAATCCTCCATGAACCATGTATCACAGTGTTCCGTGCCCTTGTCATCCCAATGCTCCAGCCCACTCTCATCACAATAATCCATGAAATATTTTAGACCAAAGCTCAATGCCCTCCTCATCACAATACTCCATTAGCTCTGTCACAAAAATGGTCCATGACCCCTGCCATCACAGTGTTCAATGGCATGTCATCACAAGGCTCCATGACCCTTGTCATCACAGTGCTCCATGACGCATGTCATCAGAATGTTCCATGGCCTTCTCATCACAATGCTCCATGCCCTTGTCATCACAATGCTCCAAGACCCCGGTAATCACAATGCTCCATTCCCCTTTTCATCTCAATGCTCCATGAACCCTGTCATCACAATGCACCATGCCCATCATCATAATGTTTCATGCTATTGTCATCACAATGAATTCTAAATTCTCCATGATCTCTGTCATCATAATGCTCCAAACCCTTGTGATCACAATGTTCCATAAGACTTATCATCACAACACCCCATGACGCGCATCATCACAATTATCCATGGTCTTCTCATCACAAAGCTCCATGACTTTTGTCATCAAATGCTCCATGCCCTTGTCATCACAATGCTCCAAGACCAGTGTAATCACAATGCTCCATTCCCCTTTTCATCTCAATGCTCCATGAACGCTCTCATCACAATGAACCATGCCCATCATCATAATGCTTCCGGCTATTGTCATCACAATGAAATCAAAATTCTCCATGAACTCTGTCATCACAATGCTCCATGACCCCTGTCATCACAATACTCGATGAACATTTTCAGCCAAATGCTACATGACTCTTGTCATCACAATGATCCATGCCCTTGTCATCCCAATGCTCCATGACCCCTGTATTCACGATGCTCCGTGACGCCAGTTATCACAGTGCTCCATGACACATGTCATCACAATGCTCCATGCATTTGTCAGCAAAATGCTACATGACCTTGTCATTACAATGCTCTATGCACTTGTCATCACAATGCTCCCTGACATTTGTCATCAGAATGCTCCTTGAACCGTCACAAAAAGGCTCAATGCCTTTTTCATCACAATACCCCATGCCGTTTTCATCACAATGCTCCATGCCATTGTAATCAAAATACTCCAGAAGCTTGTCATCAGAATGCTCCATGACACTTGTCATCACAATTCTCCATGCACTTGTCAGCACAATGCTCCCTGACCCTTGTCATCACAATGCTCCAAGCCATTGTCATCACAACTCTCCATTACCTTTGTCATCAGAATCCTCCATGACACTTGGCATCAAAATGCTCCATGCCATTGTCATCACAATAGGCCATTGCATATGTCATCACAATGCTCCCTGACAACTGTCTTCACAATACTGCATGACCTGGTTATTACAATGCTCCGTGCCCCTGTCATCACAATGTGCCATTCCAACTGTCATCGCAATAATCCATGAAACTTATTAGAACAATATTCCATGCCCTTGTCATCACAATTCTCCATTCCCTTATTATCACAATGCTCCATGACCCCTGTCATCACAATGCTCCATGCACTTGTCAGCACAATGCTCCATGACACATGTCATCACAATGCTCCATGACCCCTGTCATCACAATGCTCCGTGACTCCAGTCATCAAAATGCTTCATAACCTTTCTCATCACAGTGGTCCATGCCCGCGTCATCACAAGGCTCTTTGACCTTTGTAACCACAATTCTCCATGAATATTTCTTCACAATTCTCTGTGACCCTTGTCATCACAATGCTCCAAGACCCCTGTAATCACAATGCTCCATGCCCCTTTTCATCAGTATGCTCCATGAGACTTGTCATCACAAGGCTCCATAGTTTTGTCATCACAGTGCTCCAGGACTTTGTCATCACAATGCTTCACGACCTTGTCATGAAAATTCTCAATGACCCTTGTCATCATAATGCCCCAAGCGCTAATCATCACAATGCTCCATTATATTTGTCATCACAATCCTCCATTACATTTGGCATCACAATGCTCCATGTCATTGTCATCGCAATGGACCATGACATATGTCATCACAATACTCCCTGACACCTGTCTTCACAATAATCCATGACCTTCTCATCACAATGCTCCATGCCCTTGTCATCAAAATGCACCATGCCCAGTGTCATCACAATAATGTATGAAATTTGTTAGACGAATGCTCCATTCTCCTGAGAAAACAATGCTCCATGCCCTTGTCATTACAATGCTCCATGACCCCTGTCATCACAGTGCTCCGTGACTGCAGTCATCACAATGCTTCATAACGTTTGTCATCAAAACGGTCCATGCCCGCGTCATCACAAGGCTCTGTGACCTTTGTAACCACAATGCTCCATGAACTTTTCATCACTATTCTCTGTGACCCTTGTCATCACAATGCTCCATGTCTTTGTCAGAACAATGCTCCATGACCATTGTCATCACAATGTGCCACGCGCATTTCATCACAACGGTCCACAAACTTATCATTGCAATGCTCCATAAACTTTGTAATCACAGTGGTCCATGCACTTCTCATCCAAATGCTCTGTCACCAGAGATATCACAATGTTCCATCACTAGTCACCACAATACTCCCTCACCCCTGGAATCACAATATTCCATGACCCTGTCATCACAATGCTACATTCCCTTATCATCACAATTTTCCTTGAACCCTGACATAACAATGTTCCATAATCCCTGTCATCAAAATGCTCCATAACCCTTGTCAACACAATTCTCCATGCACTTGCCAGCACAATGCTCCCTGACCCTTGTAATCACAATGCTCCAAGCCATTGTCATCACAATGCTCCATTACCTTTGTCATCAGAATTCTCCATGACGCTTGTCATCACAGTGCTCCATGACACCTGTCATCACAATGCTCCATGCCTTTGTCAGCAAAATGCTACATGACCTTGTCATTACAATGCTCCATGACTTGTCCTCACAAATCTCCATGACCCATGACCCATGTATCACAGCGTTCCATGTCCTTGTCATCACAATGCACCATGCCACTCTCATTACAATAATCCATGAAATATTTCAGACCAATTCTCCATGCCCTTCTCAACAAAATGCTCCATTACTCCTGTCATAACAATGCTCCATGACCCCTGCCATCACAATGTTCAACGGCCTTGTCATCACAAGGCCTCATGACACTTGTCATCACAATGCCCCATGACGCTCGTCATCACAATTATCCATGGTCTTCTCATCACAATATTCCATGATCTTTGTCATCACAATGCTCAATACACTTGTCATCACAATGATCCCTGACACTTGTCGTCAGTATGCTCCTGAACCCTGTCATGACAAGGCTGCATGCCTTTTTCATCACAATGTTCCATGCCCTTTTCATAACAATGCTCCAAGACCCCTGTAATCACAATGATCCATGCCCTTGTCATCACAAAGCTCCAGGACACATGTCATCAGAATGCTCCATGGCCTTCTCATCACCATGATCCATGCCCTTCTCATCACAATGCTCCAAGAACCCTGTAATCACAATGATCCATGCCCCTTTTCAACAGAATGCTCCATGAGACTTCTCATCAAAAGTCTCCATGGTCTTCTCATCACAATGCTCCAGGACATTGTCATCAACATGCTCCATTCCCTTGTCATCGCAATGCTCCATGACCAATATCATCACAAGTCTCCATGACCAATGTCATCACAACACTCCATGACACCTGACAACACAATGATCCGGGACTGTTGTCATCACAATGCTCCATTCCATAGTCATCACAATGCTCCAGGACAGTTGCCATCACAGTGATCCATGCACTTGACATCCCAATGCTCCATAAAACCTGTATTCACAATGCTCCATGATGCTTGTCATCACAGTGCTCCATGACACCTGTCATCAAAATGCTCCATGACCCATTTCATCCGAAAGCTCCAAGACCCCTGACATCACAGTATTCTATAATCCCTGCCATCAAAATATTCCATTACACGTTCCATCAAATTGCTGCATGGCACGGTCATCAAAATGCTCCCTGCCCTTCTCATCACAATGCACCATGCCCTTGTCATCAAA
Source organism: Mesoplodon mirus (assembly GCF_964341445.2). Taxonomy (NCBI): domain Eukaryota; kingdom Metazoa; phylum Chordata; class Mammalia; order Artiodactyla; family Ziphiidae; genus Mesoplodon; species Mesoplodon mirus. The sequence continues at coordinate 174,540 of NW_028295653.1, read as the reverse complement.
ATGCTCCATGACTTGTCATCACAAAGCTCCATGACGCATGTCATCAGAATGTTCCATGGCCTTCTCATCACAATGCTCCATGCCCTAGTCATCACAATGCTCCAAGACCCCTGAAAACACAATGCTCCTTGCCCCTTTTCATCTCAATGCTCCATGAACCCTGTCATCACAATAGACCATGCCCATCATCATAATGCTTCAGGCTATTGTCATTACAATGAAATCAATATTCTCCATGACCTCTGTCATCATAATGCTCCAAACCCTTGTGATCACAATGTTCCATAACACTTATCATCACAACACCCCATGACGCTCCTCATCACAATTGTCCATGTTCTTCTCATCACAGTGCTCCATGAACTTCGTCATCACAATGCTCAATACAGTTGTCCTCACAATGCTCCCTGACACTTGTCGTCAGTATACTACTTGAACCCTGTCATGACAAGGTTCCATAACTTTTTCATCACAATAACCCATGCCCTTTTCATCACAGTGCTCCAAGATCCCTGTAATCACAATGCTCCATGCCCTTGTCATCAAAAAGCTCCATGACGCATGTCATAAGAATGCTCCATGACCCTTGTCATCACAATTCTCCATGCAACTGTCAGCACAATGCTCCCTGTCCAATGTCATCACAATGCTCCAAGCCATTGTCATCACAGTGTTCCATAACCTTTGTCATCAGAATCCTCCATGGCACTTGGCATCACAATGCTCCATGCCATTGTCATCACAATGGGCCATTACATATATCATCACAATGCTCCCTGACACCTCTCTTCACAATATTGCATGACCTGGTCATCACAATGCTCCATGCCCTTGTCATCACAGTGTGCCATTCGAACTGTCATCGCAACAATCCATGGAACTTATTAGACTAATGTTCCATGCCCTTGTCATCACAGTGCTCCATGCCCTTGTTATCACAATGCTTCATTACCTTTGTCATCACAATGGTCCATGTCCTCATCATCAACAGTCTCTGTCACCTTTTTAACCACAATGCTACATGAACTTTTCATCAAAATGCTCTTTGACCATTGTCATCACAATACTCCATGCACTTCTCATCAAAATGCTCTCTCACCACTGATATCACAATGGTACATCACTATTTGTCACAATACTCCCTCACCCCTGTCATCACGATGTTCCATGACTCCTGTCATCACATTGCTACATGCACTTATCATCACAATGTTCGATGACCCCTGGCATCACAATGTTCCATAACATCTGTCATCAAAATGTTCCATGACCCTTTTCATCAAATTGCTCCATGATCCTGTCATCACAGTGCTCCCTACCCTTCTCATCACAATGCACAATGCTCTTGTCATCAAAATGCTCCTTGACCTTTGTCATCACAAAGATCCATGACCCTTGGCATCACAATGCTCCATGTCATTGTCATCACAATGCACCATGAAGGTTCTCATCACATTGCTCCATGTCCTTGTCATCACAAACCTCCATGACACATGTAATCAGAATGCTCCATGGCCTTCTCATCACAATGCTCCATGCCCTTGCCATCACAATGTTCCATTACCCCTGTCATAACAATGCTCCATGAACCCTGTAATCACGATGTTCCATGGCCTTGTCATCACAAGGCTCCATGACCCTTCTCATCACAATGCTCCAAGAACCCTGTAATCACAATGCTCCATGCCCGTTTTCATCTCAATGATCCACGAACACTGTCATCACAATGCACCATGCCCATCATCATAATGCTTCATGCTATTGTCATCACAATGAAATCAAAAGGCTCCATGACATCTGACATAAAAATGCTCCAAACCCTTGTGATCACAATATTCCATAACACTTGTCATCACAATGCGCCATGAAGCTCATCATCACAATTATCCATGGTCTTCTCATCACAATGCTCCCTGAACTTTGTCATCACAATGATCAATACACTTGTCATCAATATGCTCCCTGACCCTTGTTGTCTGTATGCTCGTTGAACCCTGTCATGACAAGGCTCCATGCCTTTTTTATCACAATGATCCATGCACTTTTCATTACAATGCTTCAAGACCCCTGTAATCACAAAGCTCCATGCCCTTGTCATCACAAAGCTCAATGACGTATGTCTTCAGAATGCTCCTTGTCCTTCTCCTCACAATGCTCCATGCCCTTGTCATCACAATGCTCCATGACACCTGTCATCACAATGCTCCGTGATTCCAGTTCTCACAATGCTTCATAATGTTTGTCATCACAATTGTCCTTGCCAGCGTCATCCCAAGGCTCTGTGACCTTTGTAATCACAATGCTCCATGAACTTTTCATCACAATTCTCTGCGACCCTTGTCATCACAATTCTCCATGTCTTTGTCAGATCAATGATCCATGACCATTGTCATCACAGTGTGCCACGCGCATTTCATCACAACGGTCCACAACCTTATCATTGCAATGCTCCATAAACATTGCAAACACAATGGTCCATGCACTTCTCATCAAAATGCTCTCTCACCAGAGATATCACAATGTTCCATCACTAGTCGTCACAGTACTCCCTCAACCATGGAATCAAAATGTTCCATGACCCTTTCATCACAATGCTACTTCCCCTTATCATCACAATGTTCCATGACCTCTGACAACACAATGTTCCATAAGCCCTGTCATCAAAATGCTCTATGACATTTGTCATCACAATTCTCCATGCACTTGTCAGCCCAATGCTCCCTGACCCTTGTCATCACAATGTTCCAAGCCATTGTCATCACTGTGCTCCATTACCTTTGTCATCTGAATCCTCCATGTCACTTGGCATCACAATGCTCCATGCCATTGTCATCACAATGGGCCATTACATATGTCATCAAATTGCTCCCTGACACCTGTCTTCACAGTACTGCATGACCTGGTCATCACAATGCTCCATGCCCTTGTCATCACAATGCGCCATTCCAACTGTCATTGCAATAATCCATGAAGCTTACTAGACCAATGTTCCATGCCTTTGTCATCACAGTGCTCCATGTCCTTGTTATCACAATGTTCCATGACCCCTGTCATCACAATGCTCCGTGACTGCAGTCATCACAATGCTTCATGACTTTTGTCATCACAATGGTCCATGCCCTCGTCATCAACAGTCTCTGTGACCTTTTTAACCACAGTGCACCATGAACTTTTCATCACACTGCTCTTTGACCCTTGTCATCACAATGCTCTATGCCTTTCTCAGCACAATGCTCCATGACCCTGGTCATCACAATGCTCCATGCGCTTGTCAGCACAATGCTCCATGACACATGTCATCACAATGCACCATGCGCTTGTCATCACAGTGCTCCACAATCTTGTCATCACAATGCTCCATAAAACTTGTCATCACAATGCTCCATGCACTTCTCATCAAAATGCTCTCTCACCACAGATATCACAATGTTGACATCACTATTCGTCACAATACTCCCACACCTCTGTCATCACAATCATCCATGATTCCTGTCATCACAATGCTACATGCACTTATCATCAAAATGTTCGATGACCCCTGATATCAAAATGTTCCATAACCCCTGTCATCAAAATGTTCCTTGACACTTTTCATCAAATTGCTCCATGAACCTGTCATCAAAATGCTCCCTGACCTTCTCATCACAATGCACAATGCCCTTGCCATCAAAATGCTCCATGACCTTTGTCATCACAAATATCCATGACCCTTGGCATCACATTGTTCCATGCCCTTGTCATCACTAAGCTCCATGACACATGTCATCAGAATGCTCCATGGCCTTCTCATCACAATGCTCCATGCCCTTTCCATCAAAATGCTCCATTACCCCTGTCATAACAATGCTCCATGACACCTGCCATCACGATGTTCCATGGATTTGTCATCACAAGGCTCCATGACCTTTCTCATCACATTGTTCCAAGACCACTGTAATCAAAATGCTCCATGCCCATTTTCATCTCAATGATTCAAGATCCCTGTAATCACAATGCTCCATGCCCCTTTTCATCTCAATGATCCATGAACCCTGTCATCACAATGCACCATGCTCATCATCATAATGCTTCATGCTATTGTCATCACAATGAATTCAAAATGCTCCATGACCTCTGTCATAACAATGCTCCAAACCCTTGTGATCACAATATTCCATAACACTTGTCATCACAATGCCCCATGACGCTCGTCATCACAATTATCCATGGTCTTCTCATCACAATGCTCCATGACCTTTGTCATCACAATGCTCTATACACTTGTCATCAATATGCTCCCTGACATTGGTGTCTGTATGCTCCTTGAATCCTGTCATGACAAGGCTCCATGCCCTTTTCATCACAATGCTCCAAGACCCCTGTAATCACAATGCTCCATGCACTGGTCATCACAAAGCTCAATGACGCCTATCCTCAGAATGCTCCTTGGCCTTCTATTCACAATGATCCATGCCATTTTCATCACAATGTTCCAAGACCCCAGTAATCACAATTGTCCATGCCCCTTTTCATCAGTATGCTATATGAGAATTGTCATCACAAGTCTCCATGGATTTCTCTTCACCATGCTCCAGGACATTGTCATCACAATGCTTCACGAACTTGTCATGACAATTCTCAATGGCCCTTTTCATCATAGTGCTCCAAGCCCTAGTCATCATAATGCTCCATTGTATTTGACATCACAATCCTCCATTACATTTGGCATCACAATGCTCCATGCCATTGTCATCGCAATGAACCATGACATATGTCATCACAATGCTCCCTGAAACCTGTCTTCACAATACTCCATGACCTTCTCATCACCATGATCCATGCCCTTGTCATCACAATGCACCATGTCCACTGTCAACACAATAATCTATGAAACTTGTCTGACCAATGCTCCATGCCCCTGTCACCACAATGCTCCATGCCCTTGTCATCACAATTCTCCATGACCCCTATCATCACAATGCTCCGTGACTCCAGTCATTACAATGCTTCATAAAGTTTGTCATCAAAACGTTCCATGCCCGCGTCATCACAAGGCTCTGTGACCTTTGTAACCACAATGCTCCATGAACTTTTCATCACAATTCACAGTGACCCTTGTCATCACAATGCTCCATGCCTTTGTCAGAAAAATGCTCCATGACCCTTGTCATCACAATGTGCCACGTGCTTCTCATCACATCGGTCCACAATATTGTCATCGCTATGCTCCATAAACCTTGTAATCACAATGCTCCAGGCACTTCTCATCCAAATGCTCTCTCACCAGAGATATCACAGTGTTCCATCACTAGTCATCGCAATACACCCTCACCCCTGTAATCATAATTTTCCATGACCCCTGTCATCACAATGCTACATACCCTTATCATCACAATGTTCCATGACCCCTGGCATCACAAAGTTCCATAACCCCTGTCATCAAAGTGCTCCATGACCCTTTTCATCCCAAAGTTCCATGACCCCTGACATCACAATGTTCTATAGCACTTGACCTCAAAATGTTCCATTACACTTTTAATCAAATTGCTGTATGAACCTGTAATCAAAATGCTCCCTCCCCTTCTCATTACAATGCACCACACCATTGTCATCGAAATACTCCTTGTTATTTGTCATCACAAATCTCCATGACCCTTGTCATCACAAAGCTCCATGACACTTGTCACCACAATGCTTGATGCCCTTCTCATCACAATGCTCCATGCCTTTGTCATTACAATCCTCCATGAACCATGTATCACAGTGTTCCGTGCCCTTGTCATCCCAATGCTCCAGCCCACTCTCATCACAATAATCCATGAAATATTTTAGACCAAAGCTCAATGCCCTCCTCATCACAATACTCCATTAGCTCTGTCACAAAAATGGTCCATGACCCCTGCCATCACAGTGTTCAATGGCATGTCATCACAAGGCTCCATGACCCTTGTCATCACAGTGCTCCATGACGCATGTCATCAGAATGTTCCATGGCCTTCTCATCACAATGCTCCATGCCCTTGTCATCACAATGCTCCAAGACCCCGGTAATCACAATGCTCCATTCCCCTTTTCATCTCAATGCTCCATGAACCCTGTCATCACAATGCACCATGCCCATCATCATAATGTTTCATGCTATTGTCATCACAATGAATTCTAAATTCTCCATGATCTCTGTCATCATAATGCTCCAAACCCTTGTGATCACAATGTTCCATAAGACTTATCATCACAACACCCCATGACGCGCATCATCACAATTATCCATGGTCTTCTCATCACAAAGCTCCATGACTTTTGTCATCAAATGCTCCATGCCCTTGTCATCACAATGCTCCAAGACCAGTGTAATCACAATGCTCCATTCCCCTTTTCATCTCAATGCTCCATGAACGCTCTCATCACAATGAACCATGCCCATCATCATAATGCTTCCGGCTATTGTCATCACAATGAAATCAAAATTCTCCATGAACTCTGTCATCACAATGCTCCATGACCCCTGTCATCACAATACTCGATGAACATTTTCAGCCAAATGCTACATGACTCTTGTCATCACAATGATCCATGCCCTTGTCATCCCAATGCTCCATGACCCCTGTATTCACGATGCTCCGTGACGCCAGTTATCACAGTGCTCCATGACACATGTCATCACAATGCTCCATGCATTTGTCAGCAAAATGCTACATGACCTTGTCATTACAATGCTCTATGCACTTGTCATCACAATGCTCCCTGACATTTGTCATCAGAATGCTCCTTGAACCGTCACAAAAAGGCTCAATGCCTTTTTCATCACAATACCCCATGCCGTTTTCATCACAATGCTCCATGCCATTGTAATCAAAATACTCCAGAAGCTTGTCATCAGAATGCTCCATGACACTTGTCATCACAATTCTCCATGCACTTGTCAGCACAATGCTCCCTGACCCTTGTCATCACAATGCTCCAAGCCATTGTCATCACAACTCTCCATTACCTTTGTCATCAGAATCCTCCATGACACTTGGCATCAAAATGCTCCATGCCATTGTCATCACAATAGGCCATTGCATATGTCATCACAATGCTCCCTGACAACTGTCTTCACAATACTGCATGACCTGGTTATTACAATGCTCCGTGCCCCTGTCATCAAAATGTGCCATTCCAACTGTCATCGCAATAATCCATGAAACTTATTAGAACAATATTCCATGCCCTTGTCATCACAATTCTCCATTCCCTTATTATCACAATGCTCCATGACCCCTGTCATCACAATGCTCCATGCACTTGTCAGCACAATGCTCCATGACACATGTCATCACAATGCTCCATGACCCCTGTCATCACAATGCTCCGTGACTCCAGTCATCAAAATGCTTCATAACCTTTCTCATCACAGTGGTCCATGCCCGCGTCATCACAAGGCTCTTTGACCTTTGTAACCACAATTCTCCATGAATATTTCTTCACAATTCTCTGTGACCCTTGTCATCACAATGCTCCAAGACCCCTGTAATCACAATGCTCCATGCCCCTTTTCATCAGTATGCTCCATGAGACTTGTCATCACAAGGCTCCATAGTTTTGTCATCACAGTGCTCCAGGACTTTGTCATCACAATGCTTCACGACCTTGTCATGAAAATTCTCAATGACCCTTGTCATCATAATGCCCCAAGCGCTAATCATCACAATGCTCCATTATATTTGTCATCACAATCCTCCATTACATTTGGCATCACAATGCTCCATGTCATTGTCATCGCAATGGACCATGACATATGTCATCACAATACTCCCTGACACCTGTCTTCACAATAATCCATGACCTTCTCATCACAATGCTCCATGCCCTTGTCATCAAAATGCACCATGCCCAGTGTCATCACAATAATGTATGAAATTTGTTAGACGAATGCTCCATTCTCCTGAGAAAACAATGCTCCATGCCCTTGTCATTACAATGCTCCATGACCCCTGTCATCACAGTGCTCCGTGACTGCAGTCATCACAATGCTTCATAACGTTTGTCATCAAAACGGTCCATGCCCGCGTCATCACAAGGCTCTGTGACCTTTGTAACCACAATGCTCCATGAACTTTTCATCACTATTCTCTGTGACCCTTGTCATCACAATGCTCCATGTCTTTGTCAGAACAATGCTCCATGACCATTGTCATCACAATGTGCCACGCGCATTTCATCACAACGGTCCACAAACTTATCATTGCAATGCTCCATAAACTTTGTAATCACAGTGGTCCATGCACTTCTCATCCAAATGCTCTGTCACCAGAGATATCACAATGTTCCATCACTAGTCACCACAATACTCCCTCACCCCTGGAATCACAATATTCCATGACCCTGTCATCACAATGCTACATTCCCTTATCATCACAATTTTCCTTGAACCCTGACATAACAATGTTCCATAATCCCTGTCATCAAAATGCTCCATAACCCTTGTCAACACAATTCTCCATGCACTTGCCAGCACAATGCTCCCTGACCCTTGTAATCACAATGCTCCAAGCCATTGTCATCACAATGCTCCATTACCTTTGTCATCAGAATTCTCCATGACGCTTGTCATCACAGTGCTCCATGACACCTGTCATCACAATGCTCCATGCCTTTGTCAGCAAAATGCTACATGACCTTGTCATTACAATGCTCCATGACTTGTCCTCACAAATCTCCATGACCCATGACCCATGTATCACAGCGTTCCATGTCCTTGTCATCACAATGCACCATGCCACTCTCATTACAATAATCCATGAAATATTTCAGACCAATTCTCCATGCCCTTCTCAACAAAATGCTCCATTACTCCTGTCATAACAATGCTCCATGACCCCTGCCATCACAATGTTCAACGGCCTTGTCATCACAAGGCCTCATGACACTTGTCATCACAATGCCCCATGACGCTCGTCATCACAATTATCCATGGTCTTCTCATCACAATATTCCATGATCTTTGTCATCACAATGCTCAATACACTTGTCATCACAATGATCCCTGACACTTGTCGTCAGTATGCTCCTGAACCCTGTCATGACAAGGCTGCATGCCTTTTTCATCACAATGTTCCATGCCCTTTTCATAACAATGCTCCAAGACCCCTGTAATCACAATGATCCATGCCCTTGTCATCACAAAGCTCCAGGACACATGTCATCAGAATGCTCCATGGCCTTCTCATCACCATGATCCATGCCCTTCTCATCACAATGCTCCAAGAACCCTGTAATCACAATGATCCATGCCCCTTTTCAACAGAATGCTCCATGAGACTTCTCATCAAAAGTCTCCATGGTCTTCTCATCACAATGCTCCAGGACATTGTCATCAACATGCTCCATTCCCTTGTCATCGCAATGCTCCATGACCAATATCATCACAAGTCTCCATGACCAATGTCATCACAACACTCCATGACACCTGACAACACAATGATCCGGGACTGTTGTCATCACAATGCTCCATTCCATAGTCATCACAATGCTCCAGGACAGTTGCCATCACAGTGATCCATGCACTTGACATCCCAATGCTCCATAAAACCTGTATTCACAATGCTCCATGATGCTTGTCATCACAGTGCTCCATGACACCTGTCATCAAAATGCTCCATGACCCATTTCATCCGAAAGCTCCAAGACCCCTGACATCACAGTATTCTATAATCCCTGCCATCAAAATATTCCATTACACGTTCCATCAAATTGCTGCATGGCACGGTCATCAAAATGCTCCCTGCCCTTCTCATCACAATGCACCATGCCCTTGTCATCAAAATGCTCCATGACTTGTCATCACAAAGCTCCATGACGCATGTCATCAGAATGTTCCATGGCCTTCTCATCACAATGCTCCATGCCCTAGTCATCACAATGCTCCAAGACCCCTGAAAACACAATGCTCCTTGCCCCTTTTCATCTCAATGCTCCATGAACCCTGTCATCACAATAGACCATGCCCATCATCATAATGCTTCAGGCTATTGTCATTACAATGAAATCAATATTCTCCATGACCTCTGTCATCATAATGCTCCAAACCCTTGTGATCACAATGTTCCATAACACTTATCATCACAACACCCCATGACGCTCCTCATCACAATTGTCCATGTTCTTCTCATCACAGTGCTCCATGAACTTCGTCATCACAATGCTCAATACAGTTGTCCTCACAATGCTCCCTGACACTTGTCGTCAGTATACTACTTGAACCCTGTCATGACAAGGTTCCATAACTTTTTCATCACAATAACCCATGCCCTTTTCATCACAGTGCTCCAAGATCCCTGTAATCACAATGCTCCATGCCCTTGTCATCAAAAAGCTCCATGACGCATGTCATAAGAATGCTCCATGACCCTTGTCATCACAATTCTCCATGCAACTGTCAGCACAATGCTCCCTGTCCAATGTCATCACAATGCTCCAAGCCATTGTCATCACAGTGTTCCATAACCTTTGTCATCAGAATCCTCCATGGCACTTGGCATCACAATGCTCCATGCCATTGTCATCACAATGGGCCATTACATATATCATCACAATGCTCCCTGACACCTCTCTTCACAATATTGCATGACCTGGTCATCACAATGCTCCATGCCCTTGTCATCACAGTGTGCCATTCGAACTGTCATCGCAACAATCCATGGAACTTATTAGACTAATGTTCCATGCCCTTGTCATCACAGTGCTCCATGCCCTTGTTATCACAATGCTTCATTACCTTTGTCATCACAATGGTCCATGTCCTCATCATCAACAGTCTCTGTCACCTTTTTAACCACAATGCTACATGAACTTTTCATCAAAATGCTCTTTGACCATTGTCATCACAATACTCCATGCACTTCTCATCAAAATGCTCTCTCACCACTGATATCACAATGGTACATCACTATTTGTCACAATACTCCCTCACCCCTGTCATCACGATGTTCCATGACTCCTGTCATCACATTGCTACATGCACTTATCATCACAATGTTCGATGACCCCTGGCATCACAATGTTCCATAACATCTGTCATCAAAATGTTCCATGACCCTTTTCATCAAATTGCTCCATGATCCTGTCATCACAGTGCTCCCTACCCTTCTCATCACAATGCACAATGCTCTTGTCATCAAAATGCTCCTTGACCTTTGTCATCACAAAGATCCATGACCCTTGGCATCACAATGCTCCATGTCATTGTCATCACAATGCACCATGAAGGTTCTCATCACATTGCTCCATGTCCTTGTCATCACAAACCTCCATGACACATGTAATCAGAATGCTCCATGGCCTTCTCATCACAATGCTCCATGCCCTTGCCATCACAATGTTCCATTACCCCTGTCATAACAATGCTCCATGAACCCTGTAATCACGATGTTCCATGGCCTTGTCATCACAAGGCTCCATGACCCTTCTCATCACAATGCTCCAAGAACCCTGTAATCACAATGCTCCATGCCCGTTTTCATCTCAATGATCCACGAACACTGTCATCACAATGCACCATGCCCATCATCATAATGCTTCATGCTATTGTCATCACAATGAAATCAAAAGGCTCCATGACATCTGACATAAAAATGCTCCAAACCCTTGTGATCACAATATTCCATAACACTTGTCATCACAATGCGCCATGAAGCTCATCATCACAATTATCCATGGTCTTCTCATCACAATGCTCCCTGAACTTTGTCATCACAATGATCAATACACTTGTCATCAATATGCTCCCTGACCCTTGTTGTCTGTATGCTCGTTGAACCCTGTCATGACAAGGCTCCATGCCTTTTTTATCACAATGATCCATGCACTTTTCATTACAATGCTTCAAGACCCCTGTAATCACAAAGCTCCATGCCCTTGTCATCACAAAGCTCAATGACGTATGTCTTCAGAATGCTCCTTGTCCTTCTCCTCACAATGCTCCATGCCCTTGTCATCACAATGCTCCATGACACCTGTCATCACAATGCTCCGTGATTCCAGTTCTCACAATGCTTCATAATGTTTGTCATCACAATTGTCCTTGCCAGCGTCATCCCAAGGCTCTGTGACCTTTGTAATCACAATGCTCCATGAACTTTTCATCACAATTCTCTGCGACCCTTGTCATCACAATTCTCCATGTCTTTGTCAGATCAATGATCCATGACCATTGTCATCACAGTGTGCCACGCGCATTTCATCACAACGGTCCACAACCTTATCATTGCAATGCTCCATAAACATTGCAAACACAATGGTCCATGCACTTCTCATCAAAATGCTCTCTCACCAGAGATATCACAATGTTCCATCACTAGTCGTCACAGTACTCCCTCAACCATGGAATCAAAATGTTCCATGACCCTTTCATCACAATGCTACTTCCCCTTATCATCACAATGTTCCATGACCTCTGACAACACAATGTTCCATAAGCCCTGTCATCAAAATGCTCTATGACATTTGTCATCACAATTCTCCATGCACTTGTCAGCCCAATGCTCCCTGACCCTTGTCATCACAATGTTCCAAGCCATTGTCATCACTGTGCTCCATTACCTTTGTCATCTGAATCCTCCATGTCACTTGGCATCACAATGCTCCATGCCATTGTCATCACAATGGGCCATTACATATGTCATCAAATTGCTCCCTGACACCTGTCTTCACAGTACTGCATGACCTGGTCATCACAATGCTCCATGCCCTTGTCATCACAATGCGCCATTCCAACTGTCATTGCAATAATCCATGAAGCTTACTAGACCAATGTTCCATGCCTTTGTCATCACAGTGCTCCATGTCCTTGTTATCACAATGTTCCATGACCCCTGTCATCACAATGCTCCGTGACTGCAGTCATCACAATGCTTCATGACTTTTGTCATCACAATGGTCCATGCCCTCGTCATCAACAGTCTCTGTGACCTTTTTAACCACAGTGCACCATGAACTTTTCATCACACTGCTCTTTGACCCTTGTCATCACAATGCTCTATGCCTTTCTCAGCACAATGCTCCATGACCCTGGTCATCACAATGCTCCATGCGCTTGTCAGCACAATGCTCCATGACACATGTCATCACAATGCACCATGCGCTTGTCATCACAGTGCTCCACAATCTTGTCATCACAATGCTCCATAAAACTTGTCATCACAATGCTCCATGCACTTCTCATCAAAATGCTCTCTCACCACAGATATCACAATGTTGACATCACTATTCGTCACAATACTCCCACACCTCTGTCATCACAATCATCCATGATTCCTGTCATCACAATGCTACATGCACTTATCATCAAAATGTTCGATGACCCCTGATATCAAAATGTTCCATAACCCCTGTCATCAAAATGTTCCTTGACACTTTTCATCAAATTGCTCCATGAACCTGTCATCAAAATGCTCCCTGACCTTCTCATCACAATGCACAATGCCCTTGCCATCAAAATGCTCCATGACCTTTGTCATCACAAATATCCATGACCCTTGGCATCACATTGTTCCATGCCCTTGTCATCACTAAGCTCCATGACACATGTCATCAGAATGCTCCATGGCCTTCTCATCACAATGCTCCATGCCCTTTCCATCAAAATGCTCCATTACCCCTGTCATAACAATGCTCCATGACACCTGCCATCACGATGTTCCATGGATTTGTCATCACAAGGCTCCATGACCTTTCTCATCACATTGTTCCAAGACCACTGTAATCAAAATGCTCCATGCCCATTTTCATCTCAATGATTCAAGATCCCTGTAATCACAATGCTCCATGCCCCTTTTCATCTCAATGATCCATGAACCCTGTCATCACAATGCACCATGCTCATCATCATAATGCTTCATGCTATTGTCATCACAATGAATTCAAAATGCTCCATGACCTCTGTCATAACAATGCTCCAAACCCTTGTGATCACAATATTCCATAACACTTGTCATCACAATGCCCCATGACGCTCGTCATCACAATTATCCATGGTCTTCTCATCACAATGCTCCATGACCTTTGTCATCACAATGCTCTATACACTTGTCATCAATATGCTCCCTGACATTGGTGTCTGTATGCTCCTTGAATCCTGTCATGACAAGGCTCCATGCCCTTTTCATCACAATGCTCCAAGACCCCTGTAATCACAATGCTCCATGCACTGGTCATCACAAAGCTCAATGACGCCTATCCTCAGAATGCTCCTTGGCCTTCTATTCACAATGATCCATGCCATTTTCATCACAATGTTCCAAGACCCCAGTAATCACAATTGTCCATGCCCCTTTTCATCAGTATGCTATATGAGAATTGTCATCACAAGTCTCCATGGATTTCTCTTCACCATGCTCCAGGACATTGTCATCACAATGCTTCACGAACTTGTCATGACAATTCTCAATGGCCCTTTTCATCATAGTGCTCCAAGCCCTAGTCATCATAATGCTCCATTGTATTTGACATCACAATCCTCCATTACATTTGGCATCACAATGCTCCATGCCATTGTCATCGCAATGAACCATGACATATGTCATCACAATGCTCCCTGAAACCTGTCTTCACAATACTCCATGACCTTCTCATCACCATGATCCATGCCCTTGTCATCACAATGCACCATGTCCACTGTCAACACAATAATCTATGAAACTTGTCTGACCAATGCTCCATGCCCCTGTCACCACAATGCTCCATGCCCTTGTCATCACAATTCTCCATGACCCCTATCATCACAATGCTCCGTGACTCCAGTCATTACAATGCTTCATAAAGTTTGTCATCAAAACGTTCCATGCCCGCGTCATCACAAGGCTCTGTGACCTTTGTAACCACAATGCTCCATGAACTTTTCATCACAATTCACAGTGACCCTTGTCATCACAATGCTCCATGCCTTTGTCAGAAAAATGCTCCATGACCCTTGTCATCACAATGTGCCACGTGCTTCTCATCACATCGGTCCACAATATTGTCATCGCTATGCTCCATAAACCTTGTAATCACAATGCTCCAGGCACTTCTCATCCAAATGCTCTCTCACCAGAGATATCACAGTGTTCCATCACTAGTCATCGCAATACACCCTCACCCCTGTAATCATAATTTTCCATGACCCCTGTCATCACAATGCTACATACCCTTATCATCACAATGTTCCATGACCCCTGGCATCACAAAGTTCCATAACCCCTGTCATCAAAGTGCTCCATGACCCTTTTCATCCCAAAGTTCCATGACCCCTGACATCACAATGTTCTATAGCACTTGACCTCAAAATGTTCCATTACACTTTTAATCAAATTGCTGTATGAACCTGTAATCAAAATGCTCCCTCCCCTTCTCATTACAATGCACCACACCATTGTCATCGAAATACTCCTTGTTATTTGTCATCACAAATCTCCATGACCCTTGTCATCACAAAGCTCCATGACACTTGTCACCACAATGCTTGATGCCCTTCTCATCACAATGCTCCATGCCTTTGTCATTACAATCCTCCATGAACCATGTATCACAGTGTTCCGTGCCCTTGTCATCCCAATGCTCCAGCCCACTCTCATCACAATAATCCATGAAATATTTTAGACCAAAGCTCAATGCCCTCCTCATCACAATACTCCATTAGCTCTGTCACAAAAATGGTCCATGACCCCTGCCATCACAGTGTTCAATGGCATGTCATCACAAGGCTCCATGACCCTTGTCATCACAGTGCTCCATGACGCATGTCATCAGAATGTTCCATGGCCTTCTCATCACAATGCTCCATGCCCTTGTCATCACAATGCTCCAAGACCCCGGTAATCACAATGCTCCATTCCCCTTTTCATCTCAATGCTCCATGAACCCTGTCATCACAATGCACCATGCCCATCATCATAATGTTTCATGCTATTGTCATCACAATGAATTCTAAATTCTCCATGATCTCTGTCATCATAATGCTCCAAACCCTTGTGATCACAATGTTCCATAAGACTTATCATCACAACACCCCATGACGCGCATCATCACAATTATCCATGGTCTTCTCATCACAAAGCTCCATGACTTTTGTCATCAAATGCTCCATGCCCTTGTCATCACAATGCTCCAAGACCAGTGTAATCACAATGCTCCATTCCCCTTTTCATCTCAATGCTCCATGAACGCTCTCATCACAATGAACCATGCCCATCATCATAATGCTTCCGGCTATTGTCATCACAATGAAATCAAAATTCTCCATGAACTCTGTCATCACAATGCTCCATGACCCCTGTCATCACAATACTCGATGAACATTTTCAGCCAAATGCTACATGACTCTTGTCATCACAATGATCCATGCCCTTGTCATCCCAATGCTCCATGACCCCTGTATTCACGATGCTCCGTGACGCCAGTTATCACAGTGCTCCATGACACATGTCATCACAATGCTCCATGCATTTGTCAGCAAAATGCTACATGACCTTGTCATTACAATGCTCTATGCACTTGTCATCACAATGCTCCCTGACATTTGTCATCAGAATGCTCCTTGAACCGTCACAAAAAGGCTCAATGCCTTTTTCATCACAATACCCCATGCCGTTTTCATCACAATGCTCCATGCCATTGTAATCAAAATACTCCAGAAGCTTGTCATCAGAATGCTCCATGACACTTGTCATCACAATTCTCCATGCACTTGTCAGCACAATGCTCCCTGACCCTTGTCATCACAATGCTCCAAGCCATTGTCATCACAACTCTCCATTACCTTTGTCATCAGAATCCTCCATGACACTTGGCATCAAAATGCTCCATGCCATTGTCATCACAATAGGCCATTGCATATGTCATCACAATGCTCCCTGACAACTGTCTTCACAATACTGCATGACCTGGTTATTACAATGCTCCGTGCCCCTGTCATCACAATGTGCCATTCCAACTGTCATCGCAATAATCCATGAAACTTATTAGAACAATATTCCATGCCCTTGTCATCACAATTCTCCATTCCCTTATTATCACAATGCTCCATGACCCCTGTCATCACAATGCTCCATGCACTTGTCAGCACAATGCTCCATGACACATGTCATCACAATGCTCCATGACCCCTGTCATCACAATGCTCCGTGACTCCAGTCATCAAAATGCTTCATAACCTTTCTCATCACAGTGGTCCATGCCCGCGTCATCACAAGGCTCTTTGACCTTTGTAACCACAATTCTCCATGAATATTTCTTCACAATTCTCTGTGACCCTTGTCATCACAATGCTCCAAGACCCCTGTAATCACAATGCTCCATGCCCCTTTTCATCAGTATGCTCCATGAGACTTGTCATCACAAGGCTCCATAGTTTTGTCATCACAGTGCTCCAGGACTTTGTCATCACAATGCTTCACGACCTTGTCATGAAAATTCTCAATGACCCTTGTCATCATAATGCCCCAAGCGCTAATCATCACAATGCTCCATTATATTTGTCATCACAATCCTCCATTACATTTGGCATCACAATGCTCCATGTCATTGTCATCGCAATGGACCATGACATATGTCATCACAATACTCCCTGACACCTGTCTTCACAATAATCCATGACCTTCTCATCACAATGCTCCATGCCCTTGTCATCAAAATGCACCATGCCCAGTGTCATCACAATAATGTATGAAATTTGTTAGACGAATGCTCCATTCTCCTGAGAAAACAATGCTCCATGCCCTTGTCATTACAATGCTCCATGACCCCTGTCATCACAGTGCTCCGTGACTGCAGTCATCACAATGCTTCATAACGTTTGTCATCAAAACGGTCCATGCCCGCGTCATCACAAGGCTCTGTGACCTTTGTAACCACAATGCTCCATGAACTTTTCATCACTATTCTCTGTGACCCTTGTCATCACAATGCTCCATGTCTTTGTCAGAACAATGCTCCATGACCATTGTCATCACAATGTGCCACGCGCATTTCATCACAACGGTCCACAAACTTATCATTGCAATGCTCCATAAACTTTGTAATCACAGTGGTCCATGCACTTCTCATCCAAATGCTCTGTCACCAGAGATATCACAATGTTCCATCACTAGTCACCACAATACTCCCTCACCCCTGGAATCACAATATTCCATGACCCTGTCATCACAATGCTACATTCCCTTATCATCACAATTTTCCTTGAACCCTGACATAACAATGTTCCATAATCCCTGTCATCAAAATGCTCCATAACCCTTGTCAACACAATTCTCCATGCACTTGCCAGCACAATGCTCCCTGACCCTTGTAATCACAATGCTCCAAGCCATTGTCATCACAATGCTCCATTACCTTTGTCATCAGAATTCTCCATGACGCTTGTCATCACAGTGCTCCATGACACCTGTCATCACAATGCTCCATGCCTTTGTCAGCAAAATGCTACATGACCTTGTCATTACAATGCTCCATGACTTGTCCTCACAAATCTCCATGACCCATGACCCATGTATCACAGCGTTCCATGTCCTTGTCATCACAATGCACCATGCCACTCTCATTACAATAATCCATGAAATATTTCAGACCAATTCTCCATGCCCTTCTCAACAAAATGCTCCATTACTCCTGTCATAACAATGCTCCATGACCCCTGCCATCACAATGTTCAACGGCCTTGTCATCACAAGGCCTCATGACACTTGTCATCACAATGCCCCATGACGCTCGTCATCACAATTATCCATGGTCTTCTCATCACAATATTCCATGATCTTTGTCATCACAATGCTCAATACACTTGTCATCACAATGATCCCTGACACTTGTCGTCAGTATGCTCCTGAACCCTGTCATGACAAGGCTGCATGCCTTTTTCATCACAATGTTCCATGCCCTTTTCATAACAATGCTCCAAGACCCCTGTAATCACAATGATCCATGCCCTTGTCATCACAAAGCTCCAGGACACATGTCATCAGAATGCTCCATGGCCTTCTCATCACCATGATCCATGCCCTTCTCATCACAATGCTCCAAGAACCCTGTAATCACAATGATCCATGCCCCTTTTCAACAGAATGCTCCATGAGACTTCTCATCAAAAGTCTCCATGGTCTTCTCATCACAATGCTCCAGGACATTGTCATCAACATGCTCCATTCCCTTGTCATCGCAATGCTCCATGACCAATATCATCACAAGTCTCCATGACCAATGTCATCACAACACTCCATGACACCTGACAACACAATGATCCGGGACTGTTGTCATCACAATGCTCCATTCCATAGTCATCACAATGCTCCAGGACAGTTGCCATCACAGTGATCCATGCACTTGACATCCCAATGCTCCATAAAACCTGTATTCACAATGCTCCATGATGCTTGTCATCACAGTGCTCCATGACACCTGTCATCAAAATGCTCCATGACCCATTTCATCCGAAAGCTCCAAGACCCCTGACATCACAGTATTCTATAATCCCTGCCATCAAAATATTCCATTACACGTTCCATCAAATTGCTGCATGGCACGGTCATCAAAATGCTCCCTGCCCTTCTCATCACAATGCACCATGCCCTTGTCATCAAAATGCTCCATGACTTGTCATCACAAAGCTCCATGACGCATGTCATCAGAATGTTCCATGGCCTTCTCATCACAATGCTCCATGCCCTAGTCATCACAATGCTCCAAGACCCCTGAAAACACAATGCTCCTTGCCCCTTTTCATCTCAATGCTCCATGAACCCTGTCATCACAATAGACCATGCCCATCATCATAATGCTTCAGGCTATTGTCATTACAATGAAATCAATATTCTCCATGACCTCTGTCATCATAATGCTCCAAACCCTTGTGATCACAATGTTCCATAACACTTATCATCACAACACCCCATGACGCTCCTCATCACAATTGTCCATGTTCTTCTCATCACAGTGCTCCATGAACTTCGTCATCACAATGCTCAATACAGTTGTCCTCACAATGCTCCCTGACACTTGTCGTCAGTATACTACTTGAACCCTGTCATGACAAGGTTCCATAACTTTTTCATCACAATAACCCATGCCCTTTTCATCACAGTGCTCCAAGATCCCTGTAATCACAATGCTCCATGCCCTTGTCATCAAAAAGCTCCATGACGCATGTCATAAGAATGCTCCATGACCCTTGTCATCACAATTCTCCATGCAACTGTCAGCACAATGCTCCCTGTCCAATGTCATCACAATGCTCCAAGCCATTGTCATCACAGTGTTCCATAACCTTTGTCATCAGAATCCTCCATGGCACTTGGCATCACAATGCTCCATGCCATTGTCATCACAATGGGCCATTACATATATCATCACAATGCTCCCTGACACCTCTCTTCACAATATTGCATGACCTGGTCATCACAATGCTCCATGCCCTTGTCATCACAGTGTGCCATTCGAACTGTCATCGCAACAATCCATGGAACTTATTAGACTAATGTTCCATGCCCTTGTCATCACAGTGCTCCATGCCCTTGTTATCACAATGCTTCATTACCTTTGTCATCACAATGGTCCATGTCCTCATCATCAACAGTCTCTGTCACCTTTTTAACCACAATGCTACATGAACTTTTCATCAAAATGCTCTTTGACCATTGTCATCACAATACTCCATGCACTTCTCATCAAAATGCTCTCTCACCACTGATATCACAATGGTACATCACTATTTGTCACAATACTCCCTCACCCCTGTCATCACGATGTTCCATGACTCCTGTCATCACATTGCTACATGCACTTATCATCACAATGTTCGATGACCCCTGGCATCACAATGTTCCATAACATCTGTCATCAAAATGTTCCATGACCCTTTTCATCAAATTGCTCCATGATCCTGTCATCACAGTGCTCCCTACCCTTCTCATCACAATGCACAATGCTCTTGTCATCAAAATGCTCCTTGACCTTTGTCATCACAAAGATCCATGACCCTTGGCATCACAATGCTCCATGTCATTGTCATCACAATGCACCATGAAGGTTCTCATCACATTGCTCCATGTCCTTGTCATCACAAACCTCCATGACACATGTAATCAGAATGCTCCATGGCCTTCTCATCACAATGCTCCATGCCCTTGCCATCACAATGTTCCATTACCCCTGTCATAACAATGCTCCATGAACCCTGTAATCACGATGTTCCATGGCCTTGTCATCACAAGGCTCCATGACCCTTCTCATCACAATGCTCCAAGAACCCTGTAATCACAATGCTCCATGCCCGTTTTCATCTCAATGATCCACGAACACTGTCATCACAATGCACCATGCCCATCATCATAATGCTTCATGCTATTGTCATCACAATGAAATCAAAAGGCTCCATGACATCTGACATAAAAATGCTCCAAACCCTTGTGATCACAATATTCCATAACACTTGTCATCACAATGCGCCATGAAGCTCATCATCACAATTATCCATGGTCTTCTCATCACAATGCTCCCTGAACTTTGTCATCACAATGATCAATACACTTGTCATCAATATGCTCCCTGACCCTTGTTGTCTGTATGCTCGTTGAACCCTGTCATGACAAGGCTCCATGCCTTTTTTATCACAATGATCCATGCACTTTTCATTACAATGCTTCAAGACCCCTGTAATCACAAAGCTCCATGCCCTTGTCATCACAAAGCTCAATGACGTATGTCTTCAGAATGCTCCTTGTCCTTCTCCTCACAATGCTCCATGCCCTTGTCATCACAATGCTCCATGACACCTGTCATCACAATGCTCCGTGATTCCAGTTCTCACAATGCTTCATAATGTTTGTCATCACAATTGTCCTTGCCAGCGTCATCCCAAGGCTCTGTGACCTTTGTAATCACAATGCTCCATGAACTTTTCATCACAATTCTCTGCGACCCTTGTCATCACAATTCTCCATGTCTTTGTCAGATCAATGATCCATGACCATTGTCATCACAGTGTGCCACGCGCATTTCATCACAACGGTCCACAACCTTATCATTGCAATGCTCCATAAACATTGCAAACACAATGGTCCATGCACTTCTCATCAAAATGCTCTCTCACCAGAGATATCACAATGTTCCATCACTAGTCGTCACAGTACTCCCTCAACCATGGAATCAAAATGTTCCATGACCCTTTCATCACAATGCTACTTCCCCTTATCATCACAATGTTCCATGACCTCTGACAACACAATGTTCCATAAGCCCTGTCATCAAAATGCTCTATGACATTTGTCATCACAATTCTCCATGCACTTGTCAGCCCAATGCTCCCTGACCCTTGTCATCACAATGTTCCAAGCCATTGTCATCACTGTGCTCCATTACCTTTGTCATCTGAATCCTCCATGTCACTTGGCATCACAATGCTCCATGCCATTGTCATCACAATGGGCCATTACATATGTCATCAAATTGCTCCCTGACACCTGTCTTCACAGTACTGCATGACCTGGTCATCACAATGCTCCATGCCCTTGTCATCACAATGCGCCATTCCAACTGTCATTGCAATAATCCATGAAGCTTACTAGACCAATGTTCCATGCCTTTGTCATCACAGTGCTCCATGTCCTTGTTATCACAATGTTCCATGACCCCTGTCATCACAATGCTCCGTGACTGCAGTCATCACAATGCTTCATGACTTTTGTCATCACAATGGTCCATGCCCTCGTCATCAACAGTCTCTGTGACCTTTTTAACCACAGTGCACCATGAACTTTTCATCACACTGCTCTTTGACCCTTGTCATCACAATGCTCTATGCCTTTCTCAGCACAATGCTCCATGACCCTGGTCATCACAATGCTCCATGCGCTTGTCAGCACAATGCTCCATGACACATGTCATCACAATGCACCATGCGCTTGTCATCACAGTGCTCCACAATCTTGTCATCACAATGCTCCATAAAACTTGTCATCACAATGCTCCATGCACTTCTCATCAAAATGCTCTCTCACCACAGATATCACAATGTTGACATCACTATTCGTCACAATACTCCCACACCTCTGTCATCACAATCATCCATGATTCCTGTCATCACAATGCTACATGCACTTATCATCAAAATGTTCGATGACCCCTGATATCAAAATGTTCCATAACCCCTGTCATCAAAATGTTCCTTGACACTTTTCATCAAATTGCTCCATGAACCTGTCATCAAAATGCTCCCTGACCTTCTCATCACAATGCACAATGCCCTTGCCATCAAAATGCTCCATGACCTTTGTCATCACAAATATCCATGACCCTTGGCATCACATTGTTCCATGCCCTTGTCATCACTAAGCTCCATGACACATGTCATCAGAATGCTCCATGGCCTTCTCATCACAATGCTCCATGCCCTTTCCATCAAAATGCTCCATTACCCCTGTCATAACAATGCTCCATGACACCTGCCATCACGATGTTCCATGGATTTGTCATCACAAGGCTCCATGACCTTTCTCATCACATTGTTCCAAGACCACTGTAATCAAAATGCTCCATGCCCATTTTCATCTCAATGATTCAAGATCCCTGTAATCACAATGCTCCATGCCCCTTTTCATCTCAATGATCCATGAACCCTGTCATCACAATGCACCATGCTCATCATCATAATGCTTCATGCTATTGTCATCACAATGAATTCAAAATGCTCCATGACCTCTGTCATAACAATGCTCCAAACCCTTGTGATCACAATATTCCATAACACTTGTCATCACAATGCCCCATGACGCTCGTCATCACAATTATCCATGGTCTTCTCATCACAATGCTCCATGACCTTTGTCATCACAATGCTCTATACACTTGTCATCAATATGCTCCCTGACATTGGTGTCTGTATGCTCCTTGAATCCTGTCATGACAAGGCTCCATGCCCTTTTCATCACAATGCTCCAAGACCCCTGTAATCACAATGCTCCATGCACTGGTCATCACAAAGCTCAATGACGCCTATCCTCAGAATGCTCCTTGGCCTTCTATTCACAATGATCCATGCCATTTTCATCACAATGTTCCAAGACCCCAGTAATCACAATTGTCCATGCCCCTTTTCATCAGTATGCTATATGAGAATTGTCATCACAAGTCTCCATGGATTTCTCTTCACCATGCTCCAGGACATTGTCATCACAATGCTTCACGAACTTGTCATGACAATTCTCAATGGCCCTTTTCATCATAGTGCTCCAAGCCCTAGTCATCATAATGCTCCATTGTATTTGACATCACAATCCTCCATTACATTTGGCATCACAATGCTCCATGCCATTGTCATCGCAATGAACCATGACATATGTCATCACAATGCTCCCTGAAACCTGTCTTCACAATACTCCATGACCTTCTCATCACCATGATCCATGCCCTTGTCATCACAATGCACCATGTCCACTGTCAACACAATAATCTATGAAACTTGTCTGACCAATGCTCCATGCCCCTGTCACCACAATGCTCCATGCCCTTGTCATCACAATTCTCCATGACCCCTATCATCACAATGCTCCGTGACTCCAGTCATTACAATGCTTCATAAAGTTTGTCATCAAAACGTTCCATGCCCGCGTCATCACAAGGCTCTGTGACCTTTGTAACCACAATGCTCCATGAACTTTTCATCACAATTCACAGTGACCCTTGTCATCACAATGCTCCATGCCTTTGTCAGAAAAATGCTCCATGACCCTTGTCATCACAATGTGCCACGTGCTTCTCATCACATCGGTCCACAATATTGTCATCGCTATGCTCCATAAACCTTGTAATCACAATGCTCCAGGCACTTCTCATCCAAATGCTCTCTCACCAGAGATATCACAGTGTTCCATCACTAGTCATCGCAATACACCCTCACCCCTGTAATCATAATTTTCCATGACCCCTGTCATCACAATGCTACATACCCTTATCATCACAATGTTCCATGACCCCTGGCATCACAAAGTTCCATAACCCCTGTCATCAAAGTGCTCCATGACCCTTTTCATCCCAAAGTTCCATGACCCCTGACATCACAATGTTCTATAGCACTTGACCTCAAAATGTTCCATTACACTTTTAATCAAATTGCTGTATGAACCTGTAATCAAAATGCTCCCTCCCCTTCTCATTACAATGCACCACACCATTGTCATCGAAATACTCCTTGTTATTTGTCATCACAAATCTCCATGACCCTTGTCATCACAAAGCTCCATGACACTTGTCACCACAATGCTTGATGCCCTTCTCATCACAATGCTCCATGCCTTTGTCATTACAATCCTCCATGAACCATGTATCACAGTGTTCCGTGCCCTTGTCATCCCAATGCTCCAGCCCACTCTCATCACAATAATCCATGAAATATTTTAGACCAAAGCTCAATGCCCTCCTCATCACAATACTCCATTAGCTCTGTCACAAAAATGGTCCATGACCCCTGCCATCACAGTGTTCAATGGCATGTCATCACAAGGCTCCATGACCCTTGTCATCACAGTGCTCCATGACGCATGTCATCAGAATGTTCCATGGCCTTCTCATCACAATGCTCCATGCCCTTGTCATCACAATGCTCCAAGACCCCGGTAATCACAATGCTCCATTCCCCTTTTCATCTCAATGCTCCATGAACCCTGTCATCACAATGCACCATGCCCATCATCATAATGTTTCATGCTATTGTCATCACAATGAATTCTAAATTCTCCATGATCTCTGTCATCATAATGCTCCAAACCCTTGTGATCACAATGTTCCATAAGACTTATCATCACAACACCCCATGACGCGCATCATCACAATTATCCATGGTCTTCTCATCACAAAGCTCCATGACTTTTGTCATCAAATGCTCCATGCCCTTGTCATCACAATGCTCCAAGACCAGTGTAATCACAATGCTCCATTCCCCTTTTCATCTCAATGCTCCATGAACGCTCTCATCACAATGAACCATGTCCATCATCATAATGCTTCCGGCTATTGTCATCACAATGAAATCAAAATTCTCCATGAACTCTGTCATCACAATGCTCCATGACCCCTGTCATCACAATACTCGATGAACATTTTCAGCCAAATGCTACATGACTCTTGTCATCACAATGATCCATGCCCTTGTCATCCCAATGCTCCATGACCCCTGTATTCACGATGCTCCGTGACGCCAGTTATCACAGTGCTCCATGACACATGTCATCACAATGCTCCATGCATTTGTCAGCAAAATGCTACATGACCTTGTCATTACAATGCTCTATGCACTTGTCATCACAATGCTCCCTGACATTTGTCATCAGAATGCTCCTTGAACCGTCACAAAAAGGCTCAATGCCTTTTTCATCACAATACCCCATGCCGTTTTCATCACAATGCTCCATGCCATTGTAATCAAAATACTCCAGAAGCTTGTCATCAGAATGCTCCATGACACTTGTCATCACAATTCTCCATGCACTTGTCAGCACAATGCTCCCTGACCCTTGTCATCACAATGCTCCAAGCCATTGTCATCACAACTCTCCATTACCTTTGTCATCAGAATCCTCCATGACACTTGGCATCAAAATGCTCCATGCCATTGTCATCACAATAGGCCATTGCATATGTCATCACAATGCTCCCTGACAACTGTCTTCACAATACTGCATGACCTGGTTATTACAATGCTCCGTGCCCCTGTCATCACAATGTGCCATTCCAACTGTCATCGCAATAATCCATGAAACTTATTAGAACAATATTCCATGCCCTTGTCATCACAATTCTCCATTCCCTTATTATCACAATGCTCCATGACCCCTGTCATCACAATGCTCCATGCACTTGTCAGCACAATGCTCCATGACACATGTCATCACAATGCTCCATGACCCCTGTCATCACAATGCTCCGTGACTCCAGTCATCAAAATGCTTCATAACCTTTCTCATCACAGTGGTCCATGCCCGCGTCATCACAAGGCTCTTTGACCTTTGTAACCACAATTCTCCATGAATATTTCTTCACAATTCTCTGTGACCCTTGTCATCACAATGCTCCAAGACCCCTGTAATCACAATGCTCCATGCCCCTTTTCATCAGTATGCTCCATGAGACTTGTCATCACAAGGCTCCATAGTTTTGTCATCACAGTGCTCCAGGACTTTGTCATCACAATGCTTCACGACCTTGTCATGAAAATTCTCAATGACCCTTGTCATCATAATGCCCCAAGCGCTAATCATCACAATGCTCCATTATATTTGTCATCACAATCCTCCATTACATTTGGCATCACAATGCTCCATGTCATTGTCATCGCAATGGACCATGACATATGTCATCACAATACTCCCTGACACCTGTCTTCACAATAATCCATGACCTTCTCATCACAATGCTCCATGCCCTTGTCATCAAAATGCACCATGCCCAGTGTCATCACAATAATGTATGAAATTTGTTAGACGAATGCTCCATTCTCCTGAGAAAACAATGCTCCATGCCCTTGTCATTACAATGCTCCATGACCCCTGTCATCACAGTGCTCCGTGACTGCAGTCATCACAATGCTTCATAACGTTTGTCATCAAAACGGTCCATGCCCGCGTCATCACAAGGCTCTGTGACCTTTGTAACCACAATGCTCCATGAACTTTTCATCACTATTCTCTGTGACCCTTGTCATCACAATGCTCCATGTCTTTGTCAGAACAATGCTCCATGACCATTGTCATCACAATGTGCCACGCGCATTTCATCACAACGGTCCACAAACTTATCATTGCAATGCTCCATAAACTTTGTAATCACAGTGGTCCATGCACTTCTCATCCAAATGCTCTGTCACCAGAGATATCACAATGTTCCATCACTAGTCACCACAATACTCCCTCACCCCTGGAATCACAATATTCCATGACCCTGTCATCACAATGCTACATTCCCTTATCATCACAATTTTCCTTGAACCCTGACATAACAATGTTCCATAATCCCTGTCATCAAAATGCTCCATAACCCTTGTCAACACAATTCTCCATGCACTTGCCAGCACAATGCTCCCTGACCCTTGTAATCACAATGCTCCAAGCCATTGTCATCACAATGCTCCATTACCTTTGTCATCAGAATTCTCCATGACGCTTGTCATCACAGTGCTCCATGACACCTGTCATCACAATGCTCCATGCCTTTGTCAGCAAAATGCTACATGACCTTGTCATTACAATGCTCCATGACTTGTCCTCACAAATCTCCATGACCCATGACCCATGTATCACAGCGTTCCATGTCCTTGTCATCACAATGCACCATGCCACTCTCATTACAATAATCCATGAAATATTTCAGACCAATTCTCCATGCCCTTCTCAACAAAATGCTCCATTACTCCTGTCATAACAATGCTCCATGACCCCTGCCATCACAATGTTCAACGGCCTTGTCATCACAAGGCCTCATGACACTTGTCATCACAATGCCCCATGACGCTCGTCATCACAATTATCCATGGTCTTCTCATCACAATATTCCATGATCTTTGTCATCACAATGCTCAATACACTTGTCATCACAATGATCCCTGACACTTGTCGTCAGTATGCTCCTGAACCCTGTCATGACAAGGCTGCATGCCTTTTTCATCACAATGTTCCATGCCCTTTTCATAACAATGCTCCAAGACCCCTGTAATCACAATGATCCATGCCCTTGTCATCACAAAGCTCCAGGACACATGTCATCAGAATGCTCCATGGCCTTCTCATCACCATGATCCATGCCCTTCTCATCACAATGCTCCAAGAACCCTGTAATCACAATGATCCATGCCCCTTTTCAACAGAATGCTCCATGAGACTTCTCATCAAAAGTCTCCATGGTCTTCTCATCACAATGCTCCAGGACATTGTCATCAACATGCTCCATTCCCTTGTCATCGCAATGCTCCATGACCAATATCATCACAAGTCTCCATGACCAATGTCATCACAACACTCCATGACACCTGACAACACAATGATCCGGGACTGTTGTCATCACAATGCTCCATTCCATAGTCATCACAATGCTCCAGGACAGTTGCCATCACAGTGATCCATGCACTTGACATCCCAATGCTCCATAAAACCTGTATTCACAATGCTCCATGATGCTTGTCATCACAGTGCTCCATGACACCTGTCATCAAAATGCTCCATGACCCATTTCATCCGAAAGCTCCAAGACCCCTGACATCACAGTATTCTATAATCCCTGCCATCAAAATATTCCATTACACGTTCCATCAAATTGCTGCATGGCACGGTCATCAAAATGCTCCCTGCCCTTCTCATCACAATGCACCATGCCCTTGTCATCAAAATGCTCCATGACTTGTCATCACAAAGCTCCATGACGCATGTCATCAGAATGTTCCATGGCCTTCTCATCACAATGCTCCATGCCCTAGTCATCACAATGCTCCAAGACCCCTGAAAACACAATGCTCCTTGCCCCTTTTCATCTCAATGCTCCATGAACCCTGTCATCACAATAGACCATGCCCATCATCATAATGCTTCAGGCTATTGTCATTACAATGAAATCAATATTCTCCATGACCTCTGTCATCATAATGCTCCAAACCCTTGTGATCACAATGTTCCATAACACTTATCATCACAACACCCCATGACGCTCCTCATCACAATTGTCCATGTTCTTCTCATCACAGTGCTCCATGAACTTCGTCATCACAATGCTCAATACAGTTGTCCTCACAATGCTCCCTGACACTTGTCGTCAGTATACTACTTGAACCCTGTCATGACAAGGTTCCATAACTTTTTCATCACAATAACCCATGCCCTTTTCATCACAGTGCTCCAAGATCCCTGTAATCACAATGCTCCATGCCCTTGTCATCAAAAAGCTCCATGACGCATGTCATAAGAATGCTCCATGACCCTTGTCATCACAATTCTCCATGCAACTGTCAGCACAATGCTCCCTGTCCAATGTCATCACAATGCTCCAAGCCATTGTCATCACAGTGTTCCATAACCTTTGTCATCAGAATCCTCCATGGCACTTGGCATCACAATGCTCCATGCCATTGTCATCACAATGGGCCATTACATATATCATCACAATGCTCCCTGACACCTCTCTTCACAATATTGCATGACCTGGTCATCACAATGCTCCATGCCCTTGTCATCACAGTGTGCCATTCGAACTGTCATCGCAACAATCCATGGAACTTATTAGACTAATGTTCCATGCCCTTGTCATCACAGTGCTCCATGCCCTTGTTATCACAATGCTTCATTACCTTTGTCATCACAATGGTCCATGTCCTCATCATCAACAGTCTCTGTCACCTTTTTAACCACAATGCTACATGAACTTTTCATCAAAATGCTCTTTGACCATTGTCATCACAATACTCCATGCACTTCTCATCAAAATGCTCTCTCACCACTGATATCACAATGGTACATCACTATTTGTCACAATACTCCCTCACCCCTGTCATCACGATGTTCCATGACTCCTGTCATCACATTGCTACATGCACTTATCATCACAATGTTCGATGACCCCTGGCATCACAATGTTCCATAACATCTGTCATCAAAATGTTCCATGACCCTTTTCATCAAATTGCTCCATGATCCTGTCATCACAGTGCTCCCTACCCTTCTCATCACAATGCACAATGCTCTTGTCATCAAAATGCTCCTTGACCTTTGTCATCACAAAGATCCATGACCCTTGGCATCACAATGCTCCATGTCATTGTCATCACAATGCACCATGAAGGTTCTCATCACATTGCTCCATGTCCTTGTCATCACAAACCTCCATGACACATGTAATCAGAATGCTCCATGGCCTTCTCATCACAATGCTCCATGCCCTTGCCATCACAATGTTCCATTACCCCTGTCATAACAATGCTCCATGAACCCTGTAATCACGATGTTCCATGGCCTTGTCATCACAAGGCTCCATGACCCTTCTCATCACAATGCTCCAAGAACCCTGTAATCACAATGCTCCATGCCCGTTTTCATCTCAATGATCCACGAACACTGTCATCACAATGCACCATGCCCATCATCATAATGCTTCATGCTATTGTCATCACAATGAAATCAAAAGGCTCCATGACATCTGACATAAAAATGCTCCAAACCCTTGTGATCACAATATTCCATAACACTTGTCATCACAATGCGCCATGAAGCTCATCATCACAATTATCCATGGTCTTCTCATCACAATGCTCCCTGAACTTTGTCATCACAATGATCAATACACTTGTCATCAATATGCTCCCTGACCCTTGTTGTCTGTATGCTCGTTGAACCCTG
Source organism: Mesoplodon mirus (assembly GCF_964341445.2). Lineage (NCBI taxonomy): Eukaryota > Metazoa > Chordata > Mammalia > Artiodactyla > Ziphiidae > Mesoplodon > Mesoplodon mirus. The sequence goes on along the minus strand of NW_028295653.1, from coordinate 143,185 downwards.
TCATGACAAGGCTCCATGCCTTTTTTATCACAATGATCCATGCACTTTTCATTACAATGCTTCAAGACCCCTGTAATCACAAAGCTCCATGCCCTTGTCATCACAAAGCTCAATGACGTATGTCTTCAGAATGCTCCTTGTCCTTCTCCTCACAATGCTCCATGCCCTTGTCATCACAATGCTCCATGACACCTGTCATCACAATGCTCCGTGATTCCAGTTCTCACAATGCTTCATAATGTTTGTCATCACAATTGTCCTTGCCAGCGTCATCCCAAGGCTCTGTGACCTTTGTAATCACAATGCTCCATGAACTTTTCATCACAATTCTCTGCGACCCTTGTCATCACAATTCTCCATGTCTTTGTCAGATCAATGATCCATGACCATTGTCATCACAGTGTGCCACGCGCATTTCATCACAACGGTCCACAACCTTATCATTGCAATGCTCCATAAACATTGCAAACACAATGGTCCATGCACTTCTCATCAAAATGCTCTCTCACCAGAGATATCACAATGTTCCATCACTAGTCGTCACAGTACTCCCTCAACCATGGAATCAAAATGTTCCATGACCCTTTCATCACAATGCTACTTCCCCTTATCATCACAATGTTCCATGACCTCTGACAACACAATGTTCCATAAGCCCTGTCATCAAAATGCTCTATGACATTTGTCATCACAATTCTCCATGCACTTGTCAGCCCAATGCTCCCTGACCCTTGTCATCACAATGTTCCAAGCCATTGTCATCACTGTGCTCCATTACCTTTGTCATCTGAATCCTCCATGTCACTTGGCATCACAATGCTCCATGCCATTGTCATCACAATGGGCCATTACATATGTCATCAAATTGCTCCCTGACACCTGTCTTCACAGTACTGCATGACCTGGTCATCACAATGCTCCATGCCCTTGTCATCACAATGCGCCATTCCAACTGTCATTGCAATAATCCATGAAGCTTACTAGACCAATGTTCCATGCCTTTGTCATCACAGTGCTCCATGTCCTTGTTATCACAATGTTCCATGACCCCTGTCATCACAATGCTCCGTGACTGCAGTCATCACAATGCTTCATGACTTTTGTCATCACAATGGTCCATGCCCTCGTCATCAACAGTCTCTGTGACCTTTTTAACCACAGTGCACCATGAACTTTTCATCACACTGCTCTTTGACCCTTGTCATCACAATGCTCTATGCCTTTCTCAGCACAATGCTCCATGACCCTGGTCATCACAATGCTCCATGCGCTTGTCAGCACAATGCTCCATGACACATGTCATCACAATGCACCATGCGCTTGTCATCACAGTGCTCCACAATCTTGTCATCACAATGCTCCATAAAACTTGTCATCACAATGCTCCATGCACTTCTCATCAAAATGCTCTCTCACCACAGATATCACAATGTTGACATCACTATTCGTCACAATACTCCCACACCTCTGTCATCACAATCATCCATGATTCCTGTCATCACAATGCTACATGCACTTATCATCAAAATGTTCGATGACCCCTGATATCAAAATGTTCCATAACCCCTGTCATCAAAATGTTCCTTGACACTTTTCATCAAATTGCTCCATGAACCTGTCATCAAAATGCTCCCTGACCTTCTCATCACAATGCACAATGCCCTTGCCATCAAAATGCTCCATGACCTTTGTCATCACAAATATCCATGACCCTTGGCATCACATTGTTCCATGCCCTTGTCATCACTAAGCTCCATGACACATGTCATCAGAATGCTCCATGGCCTTCTCATCACAATGCTCCATGCCCTTTCCATCAAAATGCTCCATTACCCCTGTCATAACAATGCTCCATGACACCTGCCATCACGATGTTCCATGGATTTGTCATCACAAGGCTCCATGACCTTTCTCATCACATTGTTCCAAGACCACTGTAATCAAAATGCTCCATGCCCATTTTCATCTCAATGATTCAAGATCCCTGTAATCACAATGCTCCATGCCCCTTTTCATCTCAATGATCCATGAACCCTGTCATCACAATGCACCATGCTCATCATCATAATGCTTCATGCTGTTGTCATCACAATGAATTCAAAATGCTCCATGACCTCTGTCATAACAATGCTCCAAACCCTTGTGATCACAATATTCCATAACACTTGTCATCACAATGCCCCATGACGCTCGTCATCACAATTATCCATGGTCTTCTCATCACAATGCTCCATGACCTTTGTCATCACAATGCTCTATACACTTGTCATCAATATGCTCCCTGACATTGGTGTCTGTATGCTCCTTGAATCCTGTCATGACAAGGCTCCATGCCCTTTTCATCACAATGCTCCAAGACCCCTGTAATCACAATGCTCCATGCACTGGTCATCACAAAGCTCAATGACGCCTATCCTCAGAATGCTCCTTGGCCTTCTATTCACAATGATCCATGCCATTTTCATCACAATGTTCCAAGACCCCAGTAATCACAATTGTCCATGCCCCTTTTCATCAGTATGCTATATGAGAATTGTCATCACAAGTCTCCATGGATTTCTCTTCACCATGCTCCAGGACATTGTCATCACAATGCTTCACGAACTTGTCATGACAATTCTCAATGGCCCTTTTCATCATAGTGCTCCAAGCCCTAGTCATCATAATGCTCCATTGTATTTGACATCACAATCCTCCATTACATTTGGCATCACAATGCTCCATGCCATTGTCATCGCAATGAACCATGACATATGTCATCACAATGCTCCCTGAAACCTGTCTTCACAATACTCCATGACCTTCTCATCACCATGATCCATGCCCTTGTCATCACAATGCACCATGTCCACTGTCAACACAATAATCTATGAAACTTGTCTGACCAATGCTCCATGCCCCTGTCTCCACAATGCTCCATGCCCTTGTCATCACAATTCTCCATGACCCCTATCATCACAATGCTCCGTGACTCCAGTCATTACAATGCTTCATAAAGTTTGTCATCAAAACGTTCCATGCCCGCGTCATCACAAGGCTCTGTGACCTTTGTAACCACAATGCTCCATGAACTTTTCATCACAATTCACAGTGACCCTTGTCATCACAATGCTCCATGCCTTTGTCAGAAAAATGCTCCATGACCCTTGTCATCACAATGTGCCACGTGCTTCTCATCACATCGGTCCACAATATTGTCATCGCTATGCTCCATAAACCTTGTAATCACAATGCTCCAGGCACTTCTCATCCAAATGCTCTCTCACCAGAGATATCACAGTGTTCCATCACTAGTCATCGCAATACACCCTCACCCCTGTAATCATAATTTTCCATGACCCCTGTCATCACAATGCTACATACCCTTATCATCACAATGTTCCATGACCCCTGGCATCACAAAGTTCCATAACCCCTGTCATCAAAGTGCTCCATGACCCTTTTCATCCCAAAGTTCCATGACCCCTGACATCACAATGTTCTATAGCACTTGACCTCAAAATGTTCCATTACACTTTTAATCAAATTGCTGTATGAACCTGTAATCAAAATGCTCCCTCCCCTTCTCATTACAATGCACCACACCATTGTCATCGAAATACTCCTTGTTATTTGTCATCACAAATCTCCATGACCCTTGTCATCACAAAGCTCCATGACACTTGTCACCACAATGCTTGATGCCCTTCTCATCACAATGCTCCATGCCTTTGTCATTACAATCCTCCATGAACCATGTATCACAGTGTTCCGTGCCCTTGTCATCCCAATGCTCCAGCCCACTCTCATCACAATAATCCATGAAATATTTTAGACCAAAGCTCAATGCCCTCCTCATCACAATACTCCATTAGCTCTGTCACAAAAATGGTCCATGACCCCTGCCATCACAGTGTTCAATGGCATGTCATCACAAGGCTCCATGACCCTTGTCATCACAGTGCTCCATGACGCATGTCATCAGAATGTTCCATGGCCTTCTCATCACAATGCTCCATGCCCTTGTCATCACAATGCTCCAAGACCCCGGTAATCACAATGCTCCATTCCCCTTTTCATCTCAATGCTCCATGAACCCTGTCATCACAATGCACCATGCCCATCATCATAATGTTTCATGCTATTGTCATCACAATGAATTCTAAATTCTCCATGATCTCTGTCATCATAATGCTCCAAACCCTTGTGATCACAATGTTCCATAAGACTTATCATCACAACACCCCATGACGCGCATCATCACAATTATCCATGGTCTTCTCATCACAAAGCTCCATGACTTTTGTCATCAAATGCTCCATGCCCTTGTCATCACAATGCTCCAAGACCAGTGTAATCACAATGCTCCATTCCCCTTTTCATCTCAATGCTCCATGAACGCTCTCATCACAATGAACCATGCCCATCATCATAATGCTTCCGGCTATTGTCATCACAATGAAATCAAAATTCTCCATGAACTCTGTCATCACAATGCTCCATGACCCCTGTCATCACAATACTCGATGAACATTTTCAGCCAAATGCTACATGACTCTTGTCATCACAATGATCCATGCCCTTGTCATCCCAATGCTCCATGACCCCTGTATTCACAATGCTCCATGACGCTTGTCATCACAGTGCTCCATGACACCTGTCATTGAAATAATCCATGAAACTTATTAGAACAATGCTCCATTACCTTGTCATCACAATGCTCCATGACACTTGTCATCACAATGCTCCATGAACTTTTCATCACAATGTTCTTTGATCCTTGTCATCACAATTCTCTATGCCTTTCTCAGAACAATGCTCCATGACACTTGTAATCACAATGCTCCATGCGCTTGTCAGCACGATGCTCCATGACACATGTCATCACAATGCACCATGCACTTGTCATCACAGTGCTCCACAAGATTGTCATCACAATGCTCCATCAAACTTGTCATCACAATGCTCCATGCACTTCTCATCAAAATGCTCTCGCACCACAGATATCACAATGTTGCATCACTATTCGTCACAATACTCCCTCACCCCTGTTATCACAATGTTCCATTACTCCTGTCATCACAATGCTACATGCACTTATCATCACAATGTTCGATGACCACTGACATCACAATGCTCCATAACACCTGTCATCAGAATGCTCCATGACCTTTTTCATAAAAATGCTCCATGACCCCTGACATCACAATGTTCCATAACCTCTGTCATTAAAATGTTACATGACACTTTTCATCAAATTGCTCCATGGCCCTGTCATCACAAAGCTCCCTGCCCTTCTCCTCACAATGCACAACGCACTTCTAATCAAAATGCTCCATGACTTTTGTCATCACAAAGATCCATGACCCTTGGCATCACAAAGCTCCATGTCATTGTCATCACAATGCTCCATGAACACTCTCATCACATTGCTCCATGCCCTTGTCATCACAAAGCTCCATGACACATGTCATCAGAATGTTCCATGGCCTTCTCATCACAATGCTCCATGCGCTTGCCATCACAATGCTCCATTACCCTGTCATAACAATGCTCCATGACCCATGCCATCACGATGTTCTGTGGCCTTGTCATCACAAGGCTCCATGACCCTTCTTATCACAATGCTCCAAGACCCCTGTAATCACAATGCTCCATGCCCCTTTTCATCTCAATGATCCATGAACCCTGTCATCACAATGCACCATGCCCATCATCATAGTGCTTCATGCTATTGTCATCACAATGAAATCAAAATGCTCCATGACCTCTGTCATAACAATTCTGCAAAACCTTGTGATCACAATATTCCATAACACTTGTCATCACAGTGCCCCATGACGCTCGTCATTACAATTATCCATGGTCTTCTCATCACAATGCTCCATGACCTTTGTCATCACAATGCTCAATACACTTGTCATCAAAATGCTCCCTGACACGTGTTGTCTGTATGCTCCTTGAACCCTGTCATGACAAGGCTCCATGCCTTTTTCATCACAATGATCCATGCTCTTTTCATCACAATGCTCCAAGACCACTTTAAACACAATGCTCCATGCCCTTGTCATCACAAAGCTCAATGAAACATGTCTTCAGAATGCTCCTTTGCCTTCTCCTCACAATGCTCCATGCCCATGTCATCACAATGTTCCAAGACCCCTGTAATCACAATGCTCCATGCCCCTTTTCATCAGTATGCTCCATGAGATTTGTCATCACAAGACTCTATGCATTTCTCATCACAATGCTCCAGGACCTTGTCATCACAATGCTTCACGACCTTGTCATGAAATTTCTAAATGGCCCTTGTCATCATAATGCTCCAAGCCCTAGTAATCACAGTGCTCCAATATATTTGTCATCAAAATCCTCCATTACATTTGGCATCACAATGCTCCCTGCCAAATTCTTTGCAATGGACCATGACATATGTCATCACAATGCTCCCTGACACCTGTCTTCACAATACTCCATGACCTTCTCATCACAATGATCCATGCCCTTGTCATCACAATGCACCATGTCCACTGTCATCACAATAATCTATGAAACTTGTCAGACCAATGCTCCATGCCCCTGTCACCACAATTCTCCATGCCCTTGTAATCACAATGCTCCATGACCACTGTCATCACAATGCATCATGCCCATCATCATAATACTTCCGGCTATTGTCAACACAATGAAATCAAAATTCTCCATGTCCTCTGTAATCACAATGCTCCATGACCCCTGTCATCACAATACTCCATGAATATTTTCAGCCCAATGCTCCATGACCCTTGTCATCACTATCATCCATGCACTTGTCATCCCAATGCTCCATGACCCCTGTATTCACAATGCTCCGTGACGCTTGTCATCACAGTGCTCCATGACACCTGTCATCACAATGCTCCATGATTTTGTCAGCAAAATGCTACATGACCTTGTCATTTCAATGCTCTATGCGCTTGTCATCACAATACTCCATTTCCATTGTCATCACAATCCTCCATGAATCTTGGGATCACATTGCTACATGCTGTTGTCATCACAATGCTCCATGTTCCTTGAAATCAATATGATCCATGACCTCTGTCATCACAATGCTCCAAACACTTGTGATCACAATGTCCCATAACACTTGTCATCACAACGCTCCATGATGCCTGTCATCACAATACTCCATGCCCTTTGCATCACAATGCTCCATGACATTTTTCATCACAATTCTCAATACACTTGTCATCGCAATGCTCCCTGACACTGGTCATCAGAATGCTCCTTGAACCCTGTCACAAAAAGGCTCCATGCCTTTTTCATCAGAATGCCCCATGTTGTTTTCATCGCAATGTTCCATGCCATTGTCATCAAAATACAACACAAGCTTGTTATCAGAATGCTCCATGACACATGTCATCACAATTCTCCATGCACTTGTCAGCACAGTGCTCCCTGACATTTGTCATAACAATGCTCCAAGCCATTGCCATCACAATGCTCCATTACCTTTGTCATCAGAATCCTCAATGACAGTTGGCATCACAATGCTCCATGCCATTGTCATCACAATGGGCCATTACATATGTCATCACAATGCTCCCTGACACCTGTGTTCACAATACTGCATGACCTGGTCATCACAATGCTCCATGTCCTTGTCATCTCAATGCGCAATTCCAACTGTCATCACAATAATCCATGCAACTTATTAGACCAATGCTCCATGCCCTTGTCATCACAATGCTCCATGCCCTTGTTATCACAATGCCCATGACCCCTGTCCTCACAATGCTCCGTGACTCCAGTTATCACAATGCTTCATGACCTTTGTCATCACAGTGGTCCATGCCCTCGTCATCAACAGTCTCTGTGACCTTTTTAACCACAATGCTATATGAAATTTTCATCAAAATGCTCTTTGACCCTTGTCATCAGAATGATCCATGCACTGCTCATCAAAATGCTCTCTGACCTCTGATATCACAATGTTACATGACTATTCGTCACAATATTCCCTCACCTCTGTCATCAAAATGTGCCATGACTCCTGTCATCACAATGCTACATGCACTTATCATCACAATGTTCGATGACCCCTGGCATCACAATGTTCCATAACCCCTCTCATCAAAATGTTCCATGACACTTTTCATCAAATTGCTCCATGACCCTCTCATCACAATGCTCCCTACCCTTCTCATCACAATGCACAACGCCCTTGTCATCAAAATGCTCCATGACCTTTGTCATCACAAAGATCCATGACCCTTGGCATCACAATGCTCCATGTCATTGTCATCACAATACTCCATGAAGGTTCTCATCACATTGCTCCATGTCCTTGTCATCACAAACCTCCATGACACATGTCATCAGAATGCTCCATGGCCTTCTCATCACAATGCTCCATGCCCTTGCCATCACAATGCTCCATTACCCCTGTCATAACAATGCTCCATGAACCCTGTTATCACGTTGTTCCATGGCCTTGTCATCACAAGGCTCCATGACTCTTCTCATCACAATGCTCCAAGACACCTGTAATCACAATGCTCCATGCCCGTTTTCATCTCAATGATCCATGAACCCTGTCATCACAATGCACCATGCCCATCATCAAAATGCTTCATGTTATTGTCATCACAATGAAATCAAAATGCTCCATGACCTCTGTAATAACAATGCTCCAAACCCTTGTGATCACAATATTCCATAACACTTGTCATCACAGTGCCCCATGACGCTCGTCATTACAATTATCCATGGTCTTCTCATCACAATGCTCCATGACCTTTGTCATCACAATGCTCAATACACTTGTCATCAAAATGCTCCCTGACACGTGTTGTCTGTATGCTCCTTGAACCCTGTCATGACAAGGCTCCATGCCTTTTTCATCACAATGATCCATGCTCTTTTCATCACAATGCTCCAAGACCACTTTAAACACAATGCTCCATGCCCTTGTCATCACAAAGCTCAATGAAACATGTCTTCAGAATGCTCCTTTGCCTTCTCCTCACAATGCTCCATGCCCATGTCATCACAATGTTCCAAGACCCCTGTAATCACAATGCTCCATGCCCCTTTTCATCAGTATGCTCCATGAGATTTGTCATCACAAGACTCTATGCATTTCTCATCACAATGCTCCAGGACCTTGTCATCACAATGCTTCACGACCTTGTCATGAAATTTCTAAATGGCCCTTGTCATCATAATGCTCCAAGCCCTAGTAATCACAGTGCTCCAATATATTTGTCATCAAAATCCTCCATTACATTTGGCATCACAATGCTCCCTGCCAAATTCTTTGCAATGGACCATGACATATGTCATCACAATGCTCCCTGACACCTGTCTTCACAATACTCCATGACCTTCTCATCACAATGATCCATGCCCTTGTCATCACAATGCACCATGTCCACTGTCATCACAATAATCTATGAAACTTGTCAGACCAATGCTCCATGCCCCTGTCACCACAATTCTCCATGCCCTTGTAATCACAATGCTCCATGACCACTGTCATCACAATGCATCATGCCCATCATCATAATACTTCCGGCTATTGTCAACACAATGAAATCAAAATTCTCCATGTCCTCTGTAATCACAATGCTCCATGACCCCTGTCATCACAATACTCCATGAATATTTTCAGCCCAATGCTCCATGACCCTTGTCATCACTATCATCCATGCACTTGTCATCCCAATGCTCCATGACCCCTGTATTCACAATGCTCCGTGACGCTTGTCATCACAGTGCTCCATGACACCTGTCATCACAATGCTCCATGATTTTGTCAGCAAAATGCTACATGACCTTGTCATTTCAATGCTCTATGCGCTTGTCATCACAATACTCCATTTCCATTGTCATCACAATCCTCCATGAATCTTGGGATCACATTGCTACATGCTGTTGTCATCACAATGCTCCATGTTCCTTGAAATCAATATGATCCATGACCTCTGTCATCACAATGCTCCAAACACTTGTGATCACAATGTCCCATAACACTTGTCATCACAACGCTCCATGATGCCTGTCATCACAATACTCCATGCCCTTTGCATCACAATGCTCCATGACATTTTTCATCACAATTCTCAATACACTTGTCATCGCAATGCTCCCTGACACTGGTCATCAGAATGCTCCTTGAACCCTGTCACAAAAAGGCTCCATGCCTTTTTCATCAGAATGCCCCATGTTGTTTTCATCGCAATGTTCCATGCCATTGTCATCAAAATACAACACAAGCTTGTTATCAGAATGCTCCATGACACATGTCATCACAATTCTCCATGCACTTGTCAGCACAGTGCTCCCTGACATTTGTCATAACAATGCTCCAAGCCATTGCCATCACAATGCTCCATTACCTTTGTCATCAGAATCCTCAATGACAGTTGGCATCACAATGCTCCATGCCATTGTCATCACAATGGGCCATTACATATGTCATCACAATGCTCCCTGACACCTGTGTTCACAATACTGCATGACCTGGTCATCACAATGCTCCATGTCCTTGTCATCTCAATGCGCAATTCCAACTGTCATCACAATAATCCATGCAACTTATTAGACCAATGCTCCATGCCCTTGTCATCACAATGCTCCATGCCCTTGTTATCACAATGCCCATGACCCCTGTCCTCACAATGCTCCGTGACTCCAGTTATCACAATGCTTCATGACCTTTGTCATCACAGTGGTCCATGCCCTCGTCATCAACAGTCTCTGTGACCTTTTTAACCACAATGCTATATGAAATTTTCATCAAAATGCTCTTTGACCCTTGTCATCAGAATGATCCATGCACTGCTCATCAAAATGCTCTCTGACCTCTGATATCACAATGTTACATGACTATTCGTCACAATATTCCCTCACCTCTGTCATCAAAATGTGCCATGACTCCTGTCATCACAATGCTACATGCACTTATCATCACAATGTTCGATGACCCCTGGCATCACAATGTTCCATAACCCCTCTCATCAAAATGTTCCATGACACTTTTCATCAAATTGCTCCATGACCCTCTCATCACAATGCTCCCTACCCTTCTCATCACAATGCACAACGCCCTTGTCATCAAAATGCTCCATGACCTTTGTCATCACAAAGATCCATGACCCTTGGCATCACAATGCTCCATGTCATTGTCATCACAATACTCCATGAAGGTTCTCATCACATTGCTCCATGTCCTTGTCATCACAAACCTCCATGACACATGTCATCAGAATGCTCCATGGCCTTCTCATCACAATGCTCCATGCCCTTGCCATCACAATGCTCCATTACCCCTGTCATAACAATGCTCCATGAACCCTGTTATCACGTTGTTCCATGGCCTTGTCATCACAAGGCTCCATGACTCTTCTCATCACAATGCTCCAAGACACCTGTAATCACAATGCTCCATGCCCGTTTTCATCTCAATGATCCATGAACCCTGTCATCACAATGCACCATGCCCATCATCAAAATGCTTCATGTTATTGTCATCACAATGAAATCAAAATGCTCCATGACCTCTGTAATAACAATGCTCCAAACCCTTGTGATCACAATATTCCATAACACTTGTCATCACAATGCCCCTTGAAGCTCGTCATCAGAATTACCCATGGTCTTCTCATCACAATGCTCCATGACCTTTGTCATCACAATGATCAATACACTTGTCATCACAATGCTCCCTGCCACTTGTTGTTTGTATGCTCCTTGAACCCTGTCATTACAAGGCTCCATGCCTTTTTCATCACAATGATCCATGCACTTTTCATCACAATGTTCCAAGACCCTGCAATCACAAAGCGCCATGCCCTTGTCATCAAAACTCTCAATGATGTATGTCTTCAGAATGCTCCTTGGCCTTCTCCTCACAATGCTCCATGCCCTTGTCATCACAATGCTCCATGACCCCTGTCATCTCAATGCTCCGTGATTCCAGTCATCACAATGCTTCATAACGTTTGTCATCACAATGGTCCATGCCAGCGTCATCACAAGGCTCTGTGACTTTTGTAACCACAATGCTCCATGAACTTTTGATCACAATTCTCTGTGACCCTTGTCATCACAATGCTCCATGTCTTTGTCAGAACAATGCTCCATGACCATTGTCATCACAATGTGCCAGGCGCATTTCATCACAACGGTCCACAAAATTATCATTGCAATGCTCCATAAACATTGTAATCACAATGGTCCATGCCCTTCTCATCAAAATGCTCTCTCACCCGAGATATCACAATGTTCCATCACTAGTCATCAAAATACTCCCTCACCCATATAATCACAATGTTCCATGACCCTGTCATCACAATGCTACATCCCCTTATCATCACAATGTTCCATGACCCCTGACATCACAATGTTCCATAAGCCCTGTCATCAAAATGCTCCATGACGCTTGTCATCACAATTCTCCATGCACTTGTCAGCACAATGCTCCCTGACCCTTGTCATCACAATGTTCCAAGCCATTGTCATCACAGTGCTCCACAATCTTGTCATCACAATGCTCCATAAAACTTGTCATCACAATGCTCCATGCACTTCTCATCAAAATGCTCTCTCACCACTGATATCACAATGTTACATCACTATTCGTCACAATACTCCCACACCTCTGTCATCACAATGTTCCATGACTCCTGTCATCACAATGCTATATGCACTTATCATCACAATGTTCGATGACCCCTGATATCACAATGTTCCATAACCCTTGTCATCAAAATGGTCCTTGACACTTTTCATCAAATTGCTCCATGACCCTGTCATCACAATGCTCCCTGCATTTCTCATCACAATGCACAACGCCCTTGTCCTCAAAATGCTCAATGACCTTTGTCATCACAAAGATCCATGACCCTTGGCATCACGTTGCTCCATGCCCTTGTCATCACTAAGCTCCATGACACATGTCATCAGAATGCTCCATGGCCTTCTCATCACAATGCTCCATGCCCTTTCCATCAAAATGCTCCATTACCCCTGTCATAACAATGCTCCATGACACCTGCCATCACGATGTTCCATGGCCTTGTCATCACAAGTCTCCATGACCCTTCTCATCACATTGATCAAAGACCCCTGTAATCACAATGCTCCATGCCCATTTTCATCTCAATGATCCATGATCCCTGTAATCATAATGCTCCATGCCCCTTTTCATCTCAATGATCCATGAACCCTGTCATCACAATGCACCATGCCCATCATCATAATGCTTCATGCTATTGTCATCAAAATGAAATCAAAATGCTCCATGACCTCTGTCATAACAATGCTCCAAACCCTTGTGATCACAATATTCCATAACACTTGTCATCACAATGCCCCATGACGCTCGTCATCACAATTATCCATGGTCTTCTCATCACAATGCTCCATGACCTTTGTCGTCACAATGATCAATACACTTGTCATCACAATGCTCCCTGCCACTTTTTGTCTGTATGCTCCTTGAACCCTGTCATTACAAGGCTCCATGCCTTTTTCATCACAATGATCCATGCACTTTTCATCACAATGCTCCAAGACCCCTGTAATCACAATGCTCCATGCGCTTGTCATCACAGAGCTCAATGACGCATGTCCTCAGAATGCTCCTTGGCCTTGTCTTCACAATGATCCATGCAATTTTCATCACAATGTTCCAAGACCCCTGTAATCACAATGGTCCATGCCCCTTTTCATCAGTATGCTATATGAGATTTGTCATCACAAGGCTCCATGGATTTCTCATCACAATGCTCCAGGACCTTGTCATCACAATGCTTCACGACATTGTCATGAAAATTCTCAATGGCCCTTGTCATCATAGTGCTCCAAGCCCTAGTCATCACAATGCTCCATTTTATTTGTCATCACAATCCTCCATTACAATTGGCATCACAATGCTACATGCCATTGTCATCGCAGTGGACCATGACATATGTCATCACAATGCTTCCTGACACCGGTCTTCACAATACTCCATGATTTCTCATCACCATGATCAATGCCCTTGTCATCACAATGCACCATGTCCACTGTCATCACAATAATCTATGAATCTTGTCACACCAATGCTCCATGCCCCTGTCATCACACTGCTCCATGCCCTTGTTATCACAATGCACCATGACCCCTGTCATCACAATGCTCCATGACTCTAGTCATCACAATTCTTCATAAAGTTTGTCATCAAAATGGTCCTTGCCCGCATCATCACAAGGCTCTGTGACCTTTGTAACCACAATGCTCCATGAACTTTTCATCACAATGCTCCGTGACACTTCTCATCACAATGCTACATGTCTTCGTCAGAACAATGCTCCATGACCCTTGTCATCACAATGTGCCACGTGCTATTCATCACATCGGTCCACAACCTTGTCATCGCTATGCTCCATAAACCTTGTAATCACAATGCTCCATGTACTTCTCTTCCAAATTCTCTCTCACTAGATATATCACTATGTTCCATCACTAGTCATCACAATACTCCCTCACCCCGGTAATCATAATATTCCATGACCCCTGTCATCACAATGCTACATACCCTTATTATCACAATGTTCCATGACCCCTGGCATCACAATGTTCCATAACCCCTGTCATCAAAGTGCACCATGACCCTTTTCATCCCAAAGCTCCATGACACCTGACATCACAATGTTCTATAACCCCTTCCCTCAAAATATTCCATTACACTTTTAATCAAATTGCTGCATGAACCTGTAATCAAAATGCTCCCTGCCCTTCTCATCACAATGCACCACACCATTGTCATCGAAATGCTCCCTGTTATTTGTCATAACAAATCTCCATGACCCTTGGCATCACAATGCTCCATTTCATTGTCATCACAATGCTCCATGAACACTCTCATCACATTACTCCATGCAATTGTCATCAAAATACTCCAAAAGCTTGTCATCAGAGTGTTCCTCGACACTTGTCATCACAATTCTCCATGCACTTGTCAGCACAATGCACCTTGACACTTGTCATCGCAATGCTCCAAGCCATTGTCATTACAATGTTCCATTACCTTTGTCATCAGAATCCTCCATGACACTTGGCATCACAATGCTCCATGCCATCGTCATCACAATGGGTCATTACATATGTTATCACAATGCTCCCTGACACCTGTCTTAACCATACTGCATGATTTCGTCATCACAATGCTCCATGCCCTTGTCATCACAATGTTCCATGTCCTTTTTATCACAATGCTCCATGACCCCTGTCATCACAATGCTCCGTGACTCCAGTCATCACAGTGCTTCATGACCTTGGTCATCACAATGGTCCATGCCCTCGTCATCAACAGTCTCTGTGACCTTTTTAACAACAATGCTCCATGAACTATTCATCACAATGCTCTTTGACCCTTGTCATCACAATGCTCTATGCCTTTCTCAGCACAGTGCTCCATGACCCTTGTCATCACAATGCTCCATGCGCTTGTCAGCACAATGTTCCGTGACACATGTCATCACAATGCATCATGCGCTTATCATCACAGTGCTCCACAATCTTGTCAACACATTGCTCCATATAATTTGTCATCACAATGCTCCATTCATTTCTCATCAAAATGCTCTCTCAAAACTGATATCACAATGCTACATCACTATTTGTCACAATACTCCCTCACCCCTGTCATCACAATGTACCATGACTCTTGTCATCACAATGCTACATGCACATATCATCACAATGTTGGATGACCCATGACATCACAATGTTCCATAATACCTGTCATCAAAATGTTCCATGACACTTTTCATCAAATTGCTCCATGACCCTGTCATCACAATGCTCCCTGCCCTTCTCATCACAATGCACAACGCCCTTGCCATCAAAATGCTCCATGACTTTTGTCATCACAAAGATCCATGACACTTGGCATCACAATCTTCCATGTCATTGTCATCACAATGCTCCATGAACGCTCTCATCACATTGCTCCATGCCCTTGTCTTCACATAGCTACATGACACATGTCATCAGAATGCTCCATGACCTTCTCATCACAATGCTCCATGCCCTTGCCATCACAATGCACCATTAACACTGTCATAACAATGCTCCATGACCCCTGCCATCACGATGTTCCATGGCCTTGTCATCACAAAGCTCCATGACCCTTCTCATCACAAGGCTCCAAGAACACTGTAATCACAATGTTCTCTGCCCCTTTTCATCTCAATGATCCATGAACCTTGTCATTACAATGCACCATGCCCATCATCATAATGCTTCCTGCTATTGTCATAACAATGAAATCAAAATTCTCCATGAACTCTCTCATAACAATGCTCCAAACCCTCGTGATCACAATATTCCATAACACTTGTCATCACAATGCCCCATGATGCTCATCATCACAGTTACCCATGGTCTTCTCATCAAAATGTTCCATAACCTTCATCATCACAATGCTCAATGCAATTGTCATCAAAATGCTCCCTGACACTTGTTGTCTGTATGCTCCTTTTACCCTGTCATGATAGGGCTCCATGCATTTTTCATCACAATGATCCATGCCCTTTTCTTCACAATGCTCCAAGACCCATGTAATCACGAAGCTCCATGCCCTTGTCATCACAAAGCTCAATGACACATGCCATCAGAATGCTCCTTGGTCTTCTCCTCACAATGCTCCATGTACTTGTCATCACAAAGTTCCAAGACCCCTGTAATCACAATGCTCCATGCCCTTTTTCATCAGTATGCTCCATGACCCCTGTCATCACAATGCTCCGTGACTCCAGTCATCACAATGCTTCATCACGTTTGTCATCACAACGGTCCATGCCCACGTCATCACAAGGCTCTGTGTCCTTTGTAACCACAATGTTCCATGAACATTTCATCACAATGCTCCGTGACCCTTGTCATCAAAATGCTCCATGTCTTTGTCAGAACAGTGCTCCATGACCCTTGTCATCACAATGTGCCATGTCCTTTTCATCACAATGATCCACAACCTTGTCATCGGTATGCTCCATAAACCTTGTAATCACAATGCTCCATGCACTTCTCATCCAAGAGCTCTCTCACATGAGATATCACAGTGTTCCATCACTAGTCATCACAATCCTCCCTCACCCCAGTTATCACAATGTTCCATGACCCCTGTCATCACAATGCTACATCCCCTTATCAGCAAAATGTTCCATGACCCCTGACATCACAATGTTCCATAACATCTGTCGTCAAAATGCTCCATTACCCTTTTGATCGCAAAGCTCCATGACCCCTGGCATCACAATGTTCTATAACCCCTGTCATCTAAATATTCCATTACACTTTTCATCAAATTGCTCCATGAACCTGTCATCAAAATGCTCCCTGCCCTTCTCATCACAATGCACCACACCCTTGACATCAAAATGCTCCATGACATTTGTCATCACAAATCTCCATGACCCTTGGCATCACAATACTCCATGACATTGTCATCACAATGCTCCATGAACACTCTCATCACATTGCTCCATGCCCTTGTCATCACAAAGCTCCATGACACTTGTCATCACAATGCAAGATGCCCTTGTCATCACAATGCTCCATGCCCACTCTCATCACAATAATCCATGAAACATTTCAGACCAATGCTCAATGCCCTTCTCATCACAATGCTCCATTACATCTGTCATAACAATGCTCCATGACACCTGCCATCACAATGTTCCACGGCCTTGTCATCACAAGGCTCCATGACCCTTGTCATCACAATGCTCCAAGTACCCTGTAATCACAATGCTCCAAGCCCTTGTCATCACAAAAATCCATGACGCATGTCATCAGAATGTTCCATGGCCTTCTCCTCACAATGCTCAAAGCCCTTGTCATCACAATGCTCCAAGAACCCTGTAATCACAATGCTCCATGCCCCTTTTCATCAGAATGCTCCATAAGATTTGTCATCACAAGTCTCCATGGTCATCTCATCAAAATGCTCCAGGACCTTGTTATCACCATGCTCCATTCCCTTGTCATCACAATGCTCCATGACCCATGTCATCACAATATTCCATGAATATTTTCAGCCCAATGCTCCATGACCTTGTCATCATAATGATCCATGTCCACTCTCATCACAATGCGCCTTTTCACCTGTCATCACAATAATCCATGAAACTTATTAGACCAATGCTCCATGCCATTGTCATCACAATGCTACATCCCCTTGCTATCACAATGTTCCAAGAACCCTGTAATCAGAATGCTCCATGCCCCTTTTCATCAGTATGCTCCATGAGACCTGTCATCACAAGGCTCCATGGTTTTCTCACCACAATGCTCCAGGACGTTGTCATCACAATGCTTCACGATATTTTCAGGAAAATACTCAATGGCCCTTGTCATCATAATGCTCCAAGCCCTAGTCATCAAAATGCTCCATCATATTTGTCATCACAATCCTCCATTACATTTGGCATCACAATGCACCATGCCATTGTCATCGAAATGGACCATGATATATGTCATCACAATGCTCCCTGACACCTGTCTTCACAATAAAACATGACTTTCTCATCACAATGCTCCATGCCCTTGTCATCACAATGCTCCATGATCCCTGTCAACACAATGCTTCGTGACTCCAGTCATCAAAATGCTTCATAACGTTTGTCCTCACAACGGTCCATGCCCGTGTCATCACAAGGCTCTGTGACCTTTTTTTTTTTTTTTTTTTTTTTTTTTTTTTTTTTTTTTTTTTTTTTTTTTTTTGCTGTACGCGGGCCTCTCACTGCTGTGGCCTCTCCCGTTGCGGAGCACAGGCTCCGGACACACAGGCTCCGCGGCCATGGCTCGCGGGCCCAGCCGCTCCGCGGCATGTGGGATCTTCCGGGATCGGGGCACGAACCCGTGTCCCCTGCATCGGCAGGCGGACTCTCAACCACTGCGCCACCAGGGAAGCCCCTCTGTGACCTTTTTAACCAGAATGCTCCATGAACATTTCATCACAATGCTCCGTGACACTTGTCATCACAATGCTCCATGCCTTTGTCAAAACAATGCTCCATGAAACTTGTCATCAAAATGTGCCACGGGCTTTCCATCACAATGATCCACAACCTTGGCTTTGCTATGCTGCATATAACTTGTAATCACAAAGCTCCATGCTCTTCTCATCCAAATGCTCTCTCCTGAGATATCACCATGTTCCCTCACTAGTCATCACAATCCTCCCTCACCTCTGTAATCAAAATGTTCCATGACCCCTGTCATAAACATGTTCCATTCCCTTGTCATCACAATGATCAATGCCCTTGTCATCCCAAAGCTCCATGACCCCTGTATTCACAATGCTCCGTGACGATTGTCATCACAGTGCTCCAGGACATATTTCATCACAATGCTCCATGCTTTTGTCAGCAGAATGCTACATGACCTTGTCATTACAATGCTTTATGCACTTGTAATCACAATACTCCATTACCATTGTCATCACAATCCTCCATGAATCTTGGGATCACATTGCTTCATGCCTTTGTCATCAAAATGTTCCATGTTCCTTGAAATCAAAATGATCCATGACCTCTGTCATCACAATGCTCCAAACCTTTGTGATCACAGTGTTCCATAGCACTTGTCATCACAACGCTCCATGATGCTTGTCATCAAAATACTCCATGCCCTTTTCATCACAATGCTCCGTGACATTTGTCATCACAATCCTCAATACATTCTCATCACAATGCTCCCTGACATTTGTCGTCAGAATGCTCATTGAAACCTGCCACGAAAAGTCTCTATGCCTTTTTCATCACAAAGACCCATGCGGTTTTCATCACAATGCTCCATGCCATTGTCATCAAAATACTCCACAAGCTTGTCACCAGAATGCTCCATGACCCTTGTCATCACAATTCTTCATGCACTTGTCAGCACAATGCACCCTGACCCTTGTCATCACAATGCTCCAAGCCATTGTCATCACAATGCTCCATTACCTTTGTCTTCAGAATCCTCCATTACACTTGGCATCACAATGATCCATGCCATTTTCATCACAATGGGCCATTACATATGTCATCACAATGCTCCCTGACACCTGTCTTCACAATACTGCATGACCTGGTCATCACAATGCTCCATGCCCTTGTCATCACAATGCTCCATGTACTTGTTATCACAATGCTCAATGACCCCTGTCATCACAATGCTCCGTGACTCCAGTCATCACAATGCTTCATGACCTTATTCATCACAATGGTCCACGCCCTCATCATCAACAGTCTCTGTGAACATTTTAACCACAATGCTCCATGAAATTTTCTTCACAATGCTCTTTATCCCCTGTCATCACAATGTTCTATGCCTTTCTCAGCACAATGCTGCATGATGTATGTCATTAGAATACTCCATGGCCTTCTCCTCACAATGCTCCATGCCCTTGTCATCACAATGCTCCAAGACCCCTGTAATCACAATGCTCCATGCCCCTTTTCATCAGAATGCTCCATGAGACTTGTCATCACAAGTCTCCATGGTCATCTCATCACAATGCTCCAGGACCTTGTCATCACAATGCTCCATGACACCTGTCATCACAATGCTCCGTGACTCCAGTCATCAAAATGCTTCATAATATTTGTCATCACAATGGTCCATGCCCGCGTCATCACAAGGCTCTGTTACATTTGTATCCACAATGCTCCATGAACATTTCATCACAATGCTCCGTGACCCTTGTCATCACAATGCTCCATGCCTTTCTCAGTAAAATGCTCCATGACCATTGTCATCACAATGTGACACGCGCTTTTCATCCCAACGGTCCAAAAATTTGTCATCACAATGCTCCATAAAATTGTAATCACAATGCTGCATGCCCTTCTCATCACAATGCTCCATTACCCCTGTCATAACAATGCTCCATGCCCCCTGCCATCACAATGTTCCACGGCCTTGTCATCACAAGGCTCCATGACACTTGTCATCACAATGCTCCAAGACCCCTTTAATCACAATGCTCCATGCCGTTGCCATCACAAAGCTCCATGACACATGTCATCAGATTGTTCCATGGCCTTCTCATCAAAATGCTCCATGCCCTTGTCATCACAATGCTCCAAAACCCTGTAAACACAGTGCTCCATGCCCCTTTTCATCTCAATGCTCCATGAAACCTGTCATCACAATGCATCATGCCGATCATCATAATGATTCAGGCTATTGTCATCAAAATGAAATAAAAATTCTCCATGACCTCTGTCATCACAATGCTCCATGACCCCTGTCATCACAACACTCCATGAACATTTTCAGCCCAATCCTCCATGACACTTGTCATCACAATGATCCATGCACTTGTCATCCCAATGCTTCATGACCCCTGTATTCACAATGCTCTGTGACACTTGTCATCACAGTTCTCCATGACACCTGTCATCACAATGCTCCATGCCTTTGTCAGGAAAATTCTACATGACCTTGTCATTACAATGCTCTATGTGCTTGTCATCACAGTGCTCCATGCCCCTTTTCATCTCAATTCTCCATGAACTCTGTCATCACAATGCACCATGCCCATCATCATAATGCTTCAGGCTATTGTCATCACAATGAAATCAAAATTCTCCATGACCTCTGTCTTCATAATGCTCCAAATCCTTGTGATCACAATGCTCCATAACACTTATAATCACAACACCCCATGATGATCATCATCACTATTATCCATGGCCTTCTCATCACCATGCTCCATGAACATTGTCATCACAATTCTCAATAAACTTGTCATCACAATGCTCCCTGACACTTGTCGTCAGAATGCTCCTTGAACCCTGCCACGAAAAGGCTACATGTCTTTTTCATCACATTGTCCCATGCCGTATTCATCACAATGCTCCATGTCATTGTCATCAAAATACTCCACAAGCTTGTCATCAGAATGCTCCATGACCCTTGTCATCACAATTCTCCATGCACTTGTCAGCACAATGCTCCAAGCCATTGTCATCACAATGCTCCATTACCTTTGTCAACAGAATCTTCCATGACAATTGGCATCACAATGCTCCATGCCATTTTCATCACAATGGGCCATTACATATGTCATCACAATGCTCCCTGACACCTCTCTTCACAATAATGCATGACTTGGTCATCACAATGATCCATGCCCTTGTCATCACAATGTGCCATACCAAATGTCATCGCAATAATCCATGAAACATATTAGACAATTGCTCCGTGCCCTTGTCATCACAATGCACCATGCGCTTGTTATCACAATGCTCCATGACCCTTCTCATCACAATGCTCCAAGAACACTGTAATCACAATGCTCTATGCCCCTTTTCATCTCAATGATCCATGAAACCTGTCATCACAATGCACCATGCCCATCATCATAATGCTTCATGCTATTGTCATAACAATGAAATCAAAATGCTCCATGACCTCTGTCATAACAATGCTCCAAACCCTTGTGATCAAAATATTCCATAACACTTGATATCACAGTGCCCCATGACGCTCGTCATCACAATTATCCATGGTCTTCTCATCACAATGCTCCATGACCTTCGTCATCACAATGCTCAATACACTTGTCATCATACTGCTCCCTGACACTAGTTGTCTGTATGCTCCTTTTACCCTGTCATGACAAGGCTCCATGCCATTTTCATCACAATGATCCATGCCCTTTTCATCACAATGCTCCAAGACCCATGTAATCACGATGCTCCATGCCCTTGTCATCACAAAGGTCAATGATGCATGCCATCAGAATGGTCCTTGGACTTCTCCTCACGATGCTTCATGCCCTTGTCATCACAAAGTTCCAAGACCCCTGTAATCACAATGCTGCATGCCCTTTTTCATCAGTAAGCTCCATGAGACTTGTCATCACATGGCTCCATGGTTTTGTCATCATAATGCTCCCAGCCCTAGTCATCACAATGCTCCATTATATTTGTCATCACAATCCTCCATTACATTTGGCATCACAATGCTCCCTGCCATTGTCATCTCAATAGCCCATGCCATATGTCATCCCAATGCTCCATGACCCCTGTATTCACAATGTTCCGTGACGCTTGTCATCACAGTGCTCCATGATGCCTATCATCACAATACTCGATGCTCTTTTCATCACAATGCTCCATGACCTTTGTCATCACAATTCTCAATACACTTGTCATCACAATGCTCCCTGACACTTGTCGTCAGAATGCTCCTTGAAACCTGTCACGAAAAGGCTCCATGCCTATTTCATCACAAAGCCCCATGCCGTTTTCATGACAATGCTCCATGCCATTGTCATCAAAATACTCCACAAGCTTGTCATCAGAATGCTCCATGACCCTTGTCAGCACAATTCTCCATGCACTTGTCAGCACAATGCTCCCTGACCCTTGTCATCACTATGCTCCAAGCCATTGTCATCACAATGCTCCATTACTTTTGTCATCAGAATCCTCCATGACACTTGGCATCACAATGCTCCATGCCATTGTCATCACAATGGGCCAATACATATGTCATCACAATGCTCCATGACACCAATTTTCACAATACTCCATGACTTGATCATCACAATGCTCCTTGCCCTTATCATCACAATGCTCCATTACCTCTGTCATAACAATGATCCATGACCCCTGCATCACAATGTTCCACGGCCTTGTCATGACAAGGCTCCATGACCCTTATCATCACAATGGTCCAAGACCCCTGTAATCACAATGCTCTATGACCTTTTTCATCAAAATGCTCCATGAGACTTGTCACCACAAGTCTTCATGGTCATCTCATCACAATGCTCCAGGACCTTGTCATCACCATGCTTCATTCCCTTGTCATCAAAATGCTCCATGACCACTGTCATCACAATACTCCATGAATATTTTCAGCCAAATGCTCCATGAAATTCTCATCACAATGCTCCATGACCAATATCATCACAATGCTCCATGACCACTGTCATCACAACACTCCATGACACCTGACAACACAATGATCCGGGACTCTTGTCATCACAATGCTCCATTCCCTAGTCATCACAATGCACCATGACCACTGTCATCACAATACTCCATGAACATTTTCAGCCCAATGCTCCATGACTCTTGTCATCACAATGATCCATGCACTTGTCAGCCCAATGCTCCATGACCCCTGTATTCACAATGCTCCGTGAAGCTTGTCATCACACTGCTCCATGACACCTGTCATCACAATGCTCCATGCCTTTGTCAGCAAAATGCTACATGACCTTTTCATTACAATGCTCTATGTGCTTGTCATCACAATACTCCATTACCATTTTCATCACAATACTCCATGAAGCTTGTGATCACATTGCTTCATGCCCTTGTCATCACAAAGCACCATGCTCCTTGAAATCAAAATTATCCATGACCTCTATCATCGCAATGCTCCAAACACTTGTGATTCCAGTGTTCCATAACACTTGTCATCACAACGCTC
Organism: Mesoplodon mirus; assembly: GCF_964341445.2. Classification (NCBI taxonomy): domain Eukaryota; kingdom Metazoa; phylum Chordata; class Mammalia; order Artiodactyla; family Ziphiidae; genus Mesoplodon; species Mesoplodon mirus. Next base: position 118,735 of record NW_028295653.1, on the reverse strand, counting down.
CATGATGCCTGTCATCACAATACTCCATGCCATTTTCATCACAATGTTCCATGACCTTTGTCATCACAATTCTCAATACACTTGTCATCACAATGCCCCCTGACACTTGTCATCAGAATGCTCCTTGAACCCTGTCACGAAAAGGCTCCATGCTTTTTTCATCAAAAAGCCCCATGCCATTTTCATCACAATGCACCATGCCGTTGACATCAAAACACTCCAAAAGATTGTCATCAGAATGCTCCATGACACTTGTCATCACAATTCTCCATGCACTTGTCAGCACAATGCTCCCTGACCCTTGTCATCACAATGCTCCAAGCCATTGTCATCACTATGCTCCATTACCTTTGTCCTCAGAATCCTCCATGACACTTGGCATCACAATGCTCCATGCCATTGTCATCACTATCGGCCATTACATATGTCATCACAATGCTCCCTGACTCCTCTCTTCACAATACTGCATGACCTGGTCATCAAAATGCTCCATGACCTTGTCATCACAATAATCCATGAAACTTATTAGACCAATGCTCCATGCCATTGTCATCACAGTGGACCATGACATATGTCATCACAATGCTCCCTGACACGTCTTAACAATACTCCATGCCCTTGTCATCACAATGCTCCATGTCCTTGTCATAACAATGCTACATGCCCACTGTCATCACAATAATCTATGAAACTTGTCAGACCAAATCTCCATGCCCCTTTCATCACAATGCTCCATGCCCTATTCATCACAATGCTCCATGACCCCTGTCATCACAATGCTCCGTGAATCCAGTCATCACAGTGCTTCATAACGTTTGTCATCACAACGGTCTATGCCCGCGTCATCACATGGCTCTGTGACCTTTGTAACCACAATGGTCCATGAAATTTTCATCACAATGCTCCGTGACACTTGTCATCACAATGCTCCATGCCTTTCTCAGAACAATGCTCCATGACCCTTTTCATCACATTGGGCCATGCACATTTCATCACAATGATACACAACCTTGTCATTGCTATGCTCCATAAAGCTTGTAATCACAATTCTCCATGCACTTCTCATCCAAATGCTCTCTCACATGAGATATCACAATGTTCCATCACTAGTCATCACAATCCTCCCTTAACCCTGTTATAACAATGTTCCATAACCCCTGACATCACAATCTTCCATAAACCCTGTCATCAATATGCTCCATGACCCTTTTCATCCCAAAGCTCCATGACCCCTGGCATGAAAATGTTCTATAACCCCTGTCATCAAAATGATCTATTACACTTTTCATCAAATTGCTGCATGACCCTGTCATCAAAATGCACCCTGCCCTTCTCATCACAATGCACCACATCCTTGTCATCAAAATGTTCTATGCCCTTTGTCATCACAAAGCTCCATGACACTTGGCATCACAGTGCTCCATGTCATTGTCATCACAGTGCTCCATAAACGCTCTCATCACATTGCTCCATGCCCTTGTCATTAAAAAGCTACATGACACTTTTCATCACGATGCTCGATGCCCTTCTCATCACAATGCCCCATGCCCTTGTCATTACAATCCTCCATGACTCATGTATCACAGTGTTCCGTGCCCTTGTCATCACAATGCTCCATGCCCACTCTCATCACAATAATCCTTGAAACATTTCAGACCAATGCTCAATGCCCTTCTCATCAAAATGCTCCATTACCTCTGTCATAACAATGCTCTATGACCACTGCCATCACAACGTTCCATTACACTTTTCATCAAAATGCTGCATGAACCGGTCATCAAAATGCTTCCTGTCCTTCTCATCACAATGCACCATGCTCTTGTCATCAAAATGCTCCATGACTTGTCATCACAATGCTCCATGCATTTGTCAGCAAAATTCTACATGACCTTGTCATTAGAAAGCTCTATGCGCTTGTCATTACAATGCTCCAAGAACCCTGTATTCACAATGTTCCATGCCCTTTTTCATCTCAATGCTCCATGAACCGTGTCATCACAATGCACAATGACCATCATCATAATGCTTCAGGCTATTGTCATCACAATGAAATCAAAATTCTCCATGAACTCTGTCATCATAATGCTCCAAACCCTTGTGATCACAATATTTCATAACACTTATCATCACAAGACCGCATGACGATCATCATCACAATTATCCATGGTCTTCTCATCACAGTGCTCCATGATCTTTGTCATCACAATGCTCAATACACTTGTCATCACAATGCTCCCTGACACTTGTCGTCAGTATGCTCCTGGAACCCTGTTATGACAAGGCTCCATGCCTTTTTCATCACAGTGATCCATTCCCTTTTCATCACAATGCTCCAAGACCCCTCTAATCACAAAGCTCTATGCCCTTGTCATCACAAAGCTCCATGACGCAAGACATCAGAATGCTCCATGGCCTTCTCCTCACAACGCTCGATGTCATTGTCATCACAGTGCTCCATGAACCCTCTCATCACATTGCTTCTTGCCCTTGACATTACAATCCTCCATGACCCATGTATCACAGTGTTCCGTGCCCTTTTCATCACAATGCTCCATGCCCAATCTCATCACAATAATCCATGAAATATTTCAGACCAATGCGCAATTCCCTTCTCATAACCATGCTCCATTACCTCTGTCATAACAATGCTCCATGACTATTGCCATCACAATGTTCCACGGCCTTGTCATCACAAGGCTCCATTACCCATGTCTTCGCAATGCTCCAAGACACCTGTAATCAAAATGCTCCATGACCTTGTCATAAGAAAGCTCCATGACGCATGCCATCAGTAGGTTCCATGGCCTTCTCTTCACAATGTTCCATGCCCTTGTCATCACAATGCTCCATTACTCCTGTAATCACAATGCTCCATGACCCCTGCCATCACAAAGCTCCATGACACATGCTATCAGAATATTCCATGTCCTTCTCATCAAAATGCTCCATGCCCTTGTCATCACAGTGCTCCAAGACCCCAGTAATCACAATGCTCCATGCCCCTTTTCATCTCAATTCTCCATGAAACCTGTCATCACAATGCACCATGCCCATCATCATAATGCTTCCGGCTATTGTCAGCACAATGAAATCAATATTCTCCATGACATCTGTCATCACAATGCTCCATGACCCCTGTCATCAAAATAATCCATGAACATTTTCAGCCCAGTGCTCCATGACACTTGTCATCACAATGATCCATGCCCTTGTAATCCCAAAGCTCCATGACCCCTGTATTCACAATGCTCCGTGACGCTTTTCATCACAGTGCTCCATGACACCTGTCATGACAATGTTCCATGCCTTTGTCAGCAAAATGCTACATGACATTGTCATTACCATGCTATATGCGCTTGTCATCACAATACTGCATTACCATTGTCATCACAATCCTCCATGAATCTTGGGATCACATTGCTACATGCCCTTGTCATCACAATGCTCCATGCTCCTTGAAATCAAAATGATCCATGACCTCTGTCATCACAATGCTCCAAACACTTGTGATCACAATGTTCCATAACACTTGTCATCCCAACGCTCCATGATGCCTGTCATCACAATACTCCATGCACTTTTCATCACAATGCTCCATGACCTTTATCATCACAATTCTCAATACACTTGTCAGTCATCACAATGCTCCCTGACACTTGTCGTCAGAATGCTCCTTGAACCCTGTCACGAAAAGGCTACATGCCTTTTTCAACACAATGCCCCATGCCGTTTTCATCACAATGCCCCACGCCACTGTCAGCAAAAAACTCCACAAGCTTATCATGAGAATGTTCCATGACCTTTGTCATCACAATTCTCCATGCACTTTTCAGCAAAATGCTCCCTTACCTTGTCATCTCAATGCTCCAAGCCACTGTCATCACAATGCACCATTACCTTTGTCATCAGAATCCTCCATGACACCTGGCATTACAATGCTCCATGCCATTGTCATCACAATGGGCCATTACATATGTTATCACAATGCTCCCTGACACCTCTCTTCACAATGCTGCATGACCTGGTCATCACAATGCTCCATGCCCTTGTCACCACAATGCACCATTCCAACAGTCATCGCATTTATCCATGAAACTTATTAGACCAATGCTCCATGCCCTTGTCATCACAATGCTCCATGACCTTTGTAATCACAATGCTCCATGAACTTTTCATCACAATGCTCTTTGTTCCTTGTCATCACAATGCTCTATGCCTTTCTCAGCGCAATGCTCCGTGACCCTTGTCATCACAATGCTCCATGCGCTTGTCAGCACGATGCTCCATGACACATGTCATCATAATGCACCATGCGCTTGTAATCACAGTGCTCCACAAGCTTGTCATCACAATGCTCCATAAACCTTGTCATCACAATGCTCCATGCACTTCTCATCAAAATGCTCTCACACCACAGATATCACAATGTTACATCACTATTCGTCACAATACTCACTCACCCCTGTTATCACAATGTTCCATGACCCCTGTCATCACAATGCTACATGCACTTATCATCACAATTTTCGATGACACCTGACATCACAATGCTCCATAACCCCTGTCATCAAAATGCTCCATGACCCTTTTCATCATAATGCTCCATGAACTCTGACAACACAATGTTCCATAACCCCTGTCATCAAAATGTTCCATGACCCTTTTCATCAAATTGCTCCATGACCCTGTCATCACAATGCTCCCTGCCCTTCTCATCACAATGCACAACGCCCTTGTCATCAAAATCCTCCATGACCTTTGTCATCACAAAGATCCATGACCCTTGGCATCACAATGCTCCATGTCATTGTCATCACAGTCCTCCATGAACACTCTCATCACATTGCTCCATGCCCTTGTCATCACAAAGCTCCATGACAGATGTCATCAGAATGCTCCATGGCCTTCTCATCACAATGCTCCATGCCCTTGCCGTCACAATGCTCCATTACCCCTGTCATAACAATGCTCCATGACCCCTGCCATCACGATGTTCCGTGGCCCTGTCATCAAAGTGCTCCATGACCCCTGTCATCACAATGCTCCATGACTTTGTCAGCAAAATGCTACATGACCTTGTCATTACAATGCTCTATGTGCTTTTCATTACAATACTCCATTTCCATTGTCATCACAATCCTCCATGAACATTGAGAGCACATTGCTTCATGCCCTTGTCATCACAATGCTCCATGCTCCTTGAAATAAAAATGATCCATGTCCTCTGTCATCACAATGCTGCAAACCCTTGTAATCCCAGTGTTCCATAACACTTGTCATCACAATGCTCCATGATGCCTGTCATCACAAAATTCCATGCCCTTTTCATCACAGTGCTCCATGACATTTGGCCTCAAAATGCTCAGTACACTTGTCTTCACAATGCTCCCTGACACTTGTCATCAGAATGCTCTTTGAACCCTGTCACGAAAAGGCTCCATGCCTTTTTCATCACAATGCCCCATTCCGTTTTCATCACAATGCTCCGTGACCATTGTCAGCAAAATGCTCCATGACTTTGTCTGAAAAATGTTCCATGACCCTTGTCATCACAATGTGCCATTCGCTTTTCATCACAACGGTCAAGAAAATTTTCATTGCAATGCTCCATAAACCTTGTAATCACAATACTCCATACAGTTCTCATCAAAATGCTCTATCACCAGAGATATCACAGTGTTCCAACACTAGTTGTCACAATACTCCCTCACTACTGTAATCACAATGTCCCATGACCACTGTAATCACAATGCTACATCCCTTTATCATCACAATGTTCCATGACCCCTGACATCACAATATTCTATAACCCCTGTCATCAAAATGTTCCAATACACTTTCCATCATATTGCTGAATGACCATGTCATCAAAATACTCCCTGCCCTTATCATCACAATGCACCATGCACTTGTCATCAAAATGCTCCATGACATTTGTCATCACAAAGCGCCATGACACTTGGCATCACAATGCTCCATGAACCCTCTCATCACATTGCTCCATGCCCTTGTCATCACAAAGCTCCATGACACTTGTCATCAAAATTCTCGATGCCCTTCTCATCACAATGCCCCATGACCTTGTCATTACAATCCTTCATGACCCATGTATCACAGTGTTCCATGCCCTTATCATCACAATGCTCTATGCCCACTCTCATCACAATAATCCATGAAACTTATTAGACCAATGCTCCATTTCCTTGTCATCACAAGGCTCCATGCCTTTGTTATCACAATGTTCCATGACCCCTGTCATCACAATGCTCCATGCCTCCATTCATCACAATGCTTCATGACCTTTGTCATCAAAATGGTCCATGCCCTCGTCATCAGCAGTCTCTGTGACCCCTTTAACCACAATGCTCCATGAACTTTTCATCACAATGCTCTTTGACCCTTGTCATCACAATGCTCTATGCCTTTCTCAGCGCAATGCTCCATGACCCTCGTTATCACAATGCTCCATGACCCATGTCATCACAATGCACCCTGCACTTTTCATCACAGTGCTCCACAATCTTGTCACCACAATGCTCCATAAAACTTGTCATCACAATTCTCCATGCACTTCTCATCAAAATGCTCTCTCAACACTGATATCACAATGTTACATCACTATTCATCACAATACTCCCTCACCTCTGTCATCACAATATTCCATGACTTCTGTCTTTGCAGTGCTACATGCACATATCATCACAAAGTTCTATGACCCCTGACATCACAATGTTCCATAACCCCTGTCATCAAAATGCTCCATAACAATTTTAATCAAAATGCTCAATGACCCCTGACATCCAAATGTTCCATAACAACTGTCATCAAATTATTCCATGACTCTTTTCATCAAATTGCTCTATAACCCTGTCATCACAATACTCCCTGCCCTTCTCATCACAATGTACCACGCCCTTGTCATCAAAATGCTCCATGACCTTTGTCATCACAAGGATCCATGACCCTTGGCATCTCAATGCTCCATGCCATTGTCATCACAAAACTCCATGAACCCTCTAATCACAATGCTCCATGCACATTTGCATCTCAATGCTCCATGAACCCTGTCATCAAAATGCACCATGACCATCATCATAATGCTTCAGGCTATTGTCATCACAATGAAATCAAAATATTTGATGATCTATCTCATCACAATGCTCCAAATCCTTTTGATCACAATGTTCCATAACACTTATCATCAAAATGTCCCATGACGCTCATCGTCACAATTATCCATGGTCTTCTCATCACAGTGCTCCATGACCTTTGTCATCACAGTGCTCTATACACTTGTCATCACAATGCTCCCTGACACTTGTCATCAGTATGCTCCTGGAACCCTGTCATGACAAGGCTCCATACCATTTTCATAACAATGATCCATGCCAATTTCATCACAATGCTCCAAGACACCAGTAATCACAATGCTCCATGCCCTTTTCATCACAATGCCCCAAGACCCCTGTAATCACAATACTCCATGCCCCTTTTCATCAGAATGCTCCATGAGACATGTTATTACAAGGCTCCATGGTCTTCTCATCACAATTCTCCAGGAACTTTTCATCACAGTGCTCCATTCCCTTGTCATCACAATGCTCCATGACCCCTGTCCTCACAATACTTCCTGAACATTTTCAGTCCAATTCTCCAGGAACTTCTCATCACAATGCTTCATGATCCCTATCATCACAATGCTCCATGACCACTGTCATCACAACGCTCCATGACCCCTGACAACAGAGTGATCCGGGACTCTTGTCATCACAGTGCTCCATTCCCTAGTCATCACAATGCTCCATGAACATTTTCAGCCCAATGCTCCATAACCGTTGTCATCACAATGATCCATGACCTTGTCATCCCAATGCTCCATGACCCCTGTAATCACAATGATCCGTGATGCTTCTCATCACAGTGCTCTATGACCCTTATCATCACAATGCTCCATGCCTGTGTCAGCAAAATGCTACATGACCTTGTCATCAAAATGCTCCATTTGCTTGTCATCACAATACTCCCTTACCATTGTCATCACAATCCTCCATGAATCTTGGGATCACATTGCTTAATGCCCTTGTCATCCCAATGTTCCATGCTCCTTGAAAACAAAATGATCCATGACTTCTATCATCACAATGCTCCAAACCCTTGTTATCAAAAAGTTCCATAACACTTGTCATCACAACGCTCCATGATGCCTGTCATCACAATACTCCATGTCCTTTTCGTCAAAATGCTCTATGATCTTTTTCATCACAATTCTCAATACACTTGTCATCACAATGTTCCCTGACACTTGTCGTCAGAATGCTCCTTGAAACCTGTCATGAAATGGCTTCATGCCTTTTTTATCACAATGCTCCATGCCCTTTTCATCACAATGCTCCATGCCATTGTCGTCACAATACTCCACAAGCTTGTCCACAGAATGCTCCATGACACTTGTCATCAAAATGCTCCATGGCCACTGTCATCACAATGCTCCATACCCCTTGTCATTACTGTGCTCCATGACGCTCGCCATCACAATTATCCATGGTCTTCTCATCACAATGCTCTACGCCCTTGTCATCAAAATGCTCCATGACACTTGTCATCACAATGCTCCATGGCCACTGTCATCACAATGCTCCATTCCCCTTGTCATTACAGTGCTCCATGACGCTCGTCATCACAATGCTCCACGGTCTTGCCATCACAATGCTCCATTCCCAGGTCATCACAATGCTCCATGCCCTGGTCATTACAATTCTCCTCGTTCTTGGCATCACTATGCTCCATGACAGTTCTCATCACCGTGTTACATGATTTGTCATCACAATTCTCTATGCACTTGTCATCGCAATGCTCCATGACCCCTGTCATAGGAAGCTCCATGTGCTTCTCATCACAATGCTTCATGAACTTGTCATCAAAATTCTCAATGGCCCTTGTCATCACAATGCTCCATGCCCTTGTCATCACACTGCTTCATGTCCCTTGTCATCACAATGCTCCAAGCACTTGTCATCAAAATGCTCCATTACATTTGTCATCACAATCCTCCATGACACTTGGCATCACAATGTTCCATTCCATTGTCATCGCAATGGACAATGACATATGTCATCACAATGCTCCCTGAGACCTGTCTTCAAGATACTCCATGACTTTCTCATCACAGTGCTCCATGACTTGTCATCACATTGCACCATGCCCACTGTCATCACAATAGTCCATGAAACATGTCAGGCCAATGCTCCATGCCCCTGTCATCACAATGATCGTTGCCTTTTCATCACAATGCTCTATGAACCCTGTCATCACAATGCTCCATGACTCCAATCATCACAATGCTTCATGACCTTTGTCATCACAATTGTCCATGCCCTCGTCATCACAAGGCTCTGTGACCTTTGTCACCAAAATGCTCCATGAAATTTTCATCACAATGCTCGTTGACCCTTCTCATCACAATGCTCCATGCCTTTGTCAGCACAGGGCTCCATGACCCATGTCATCACAATGCGCCATGTGCTTGTCATAACAATGCTCCACAACCTTGTCATCACAATGCTCCATAAAACTTGTCATCACAATGCTCCATGCACTTCTTATCAAAATGCTCTCTCACGAATGATATCAAAATATTCCCTCACTAGTCATCACAATACACCCACTCCCCTGTCATCACAATGGTCCACAACACCGTCATGAAAATGTTCCATGACTCCTGACATCACAATGTTCCATAACCCCTGTCATTAAAATGTTCCATGACACTTTTCATCAAATTGCTCCATGACCCTGTCATCACAATGCTCCCTGCCCTTCACAAGAGAATTCACCACACCCTTGTCATCAAAATGCTCCATGACCTTTGTCATCACAATACACCATGACCCTTGGCATCACAATTCTCCATGCCATTGTCATCACAATGCTCCAAAAACCTCTCATCACATCGTTCCAAGCCCTTGTCATCATAGTATCCATGATGCTTTTCATCACAATGCTCGATGCCATTCTTCTCACAATGCTCCATGCACTTGTCATTACAATCCTCCATGAACCATGTATCACAGTGTTCCGTGCCATTCTTATCACAATGCTCCTTGCCCCCTCTCATCACAATAATCCATGAAACATCTCAGACCAATATTCCATGCCCTTTTCATCACAGTGATCCAAGACTCTTCGAATCATAATGCTCCATGCCCCTTTTCATCTCAATGCTCCATGAACGCTGTCATAACAATGCACCAATACGCATCATCATAATGCTTCATGCTATTGTCATCACAATGAAATCAAAATGCTCTATGACCTCTGTCATCACAATTCTCCAAATCCTTGTGATCACAATATTCCCTAACACTTATCATCACAGCTCCCCATAACGCTCGTCATCACAATTATCCATGGTCTTCTAATCACAATGCTCCATGACATTTGTCATCACAATGCTCAATACCGTTGTCATCACAATGGTCCCTGACACTTGTCATCAGTATGCTCCTTGAACCCTGTCATGACAAGGCTACATGCCTTTTTCATCACAGTGTTACATGCCATTTTCCTCACAGTGCTCCAAGACCCCTGTAATCACAATGCTCCATGCCCTTGTCATCACAAAGCTCCATGATGCATGTCATCAGAGCGCTCCATGACATTCTCATCCCAATGTTCAATGCCCTTGTCATCACAATGCTCCAAGACCCCTGTAATCACAATGCTCCATGACCCTTTTCATCAGAATGCTCCATGAGACTTGTCATCACATGGCTCCATGGTCTTCTCCTCACAGTGCTCCAGTACCTTGTCATCACAATGCTCCTTGACGACTGTCATCACAATACTCCATGAACATTTTCAGCCTAATGCTCCATGACGTTCTCATCACAATGCTCCATGACCTCTGTCATAACAATGCTCCATGACCACTGTCATGAAAATGCTCCATGAACACTGACAACACAATGATCCGGGACGCTTGTCATCAAAATGCTCCATGCCCTTGTCATCCCAATGCTCCATGAATCCTTTAATCACCATGCTCCATGACTCTTGTCATCACAGTGCTCCATGAACCTTGTCATCACAATGCCTTTGTCAACAAAATGATACATAATCTTGTCATCACAATGCTCCAAGACCCCTGTAATCACAATGCTCCATGACCCTTTTCATCAGAATGCTCCATGAGCCTTGTCATCACATGGATCCATGGTCTTCTCATCACAGTGCTCCAGTACCTTGTCATCACAATGCTCCTTGACCCCTGTCATCACAATACTCCATGAACATTTTCAGCCCAATGCTCCATGACGTTCTCATCACAATGCTCCATGACCTCTGTCATAACAATGCTCCATGACCACTGTCATGACAACGCTCCATGAACCCTGACAACACAATGATCCGGGACGCTTGTCATCAAAATGCTCCATGCCCTTGTCATCCCAATTCTCCATGAACCCTTTAATCACAATGCTCCATGACGCTTGTCATCACAGTGCTCCATGAACCTTGTCATCACAATGCCTTTGTCAGCAAAATGATACATAATCTTGTCATCACAATGATCCATGTGCTTGTCATCACAATCCTCCATGACCCTTGGGATCATATTGCTTTATGCCCTTGTCATCTCTATCTTGCCTTTCTGGTTTTTACAGATTTTCGGATGCCCTTTTTGACCGGTGGGAACCGACAATTCTTTGTAGTGTGGATTAGCGTTGTGTGCTTGCTTGATTGGCCAAAAAGGGCCTATGCCTTTTCTCCTGAATATATTCAGGAGAAAAGTCATACACTGTTTTGGGCCAAGTGCATCATTCTCGAAGTTGTGATGCCTTTCCTGTGCTTTAAAGGCGATTCATATTTACCTCTTGAAATATGTTTTGTGCAATTCTGCCTCATTTTCAAGTCCGCTTTGTTGCCTTCCCTCAACAGATTTTTGGAAGAGAGTAGTCCTTTATAACTCTGCAGGTTTTTGATTTGCTTTGCCCCTGAGCTCCAATTTTCAAATCCCATTTTTGGGAGCTGACCGCAAATCCACAATTTTGCTTCAGGACCTATACTGGTTCCAGGGGTGGCTATACTGGTTCCCTGTGGGTGGCTGAGGCTTTGGTTAATTCTTCTTCCTAATGGGAATTTAGAGTGATATGTGTCCGTCCAAATGCCTACATCTACTCTCTGATTGGTTCTCCCTCTTCCCTTTCATCCTCTGCACAATTATCAAACTGTGCGAACCAGGAGGTTATAGGGGATGACTCTCCTAAGTTGGGAGATTGATAGTAAAGTAGTTGGAATGCCAAACTGTAGCACAAGGAGAGGAAAAAGTAGGAGACTTTCAGAAACCTTTCGCCATCACAGGGTGTCCATTCTCTAGGTTTCCCATACATGTTATAACTGTAGTGATATTCCCTTCTACCTGGAAATTTGGGACCCATGGAATGGTGGCATGCATTACTACTTTAAAGGGTCTGCATTTTCTCTCCCAATCTCACCAGTCCTCTCAGTCCCAAGTGTCCAGCCATATGTGTCATCCAGCTGTCTTTGCAGATAGGGTCATTCTAGGTTTCATCAGAACCCATGAAGGAATTGTGTAAGAATTTCGCTGTTTTTTTTTGTTTTGTTTTTGAAATTCATTTTTATAATGGGGTTGAGCTGATTTTCCCTGACGTGTTTATGACGGTCTAGACACACTTGTTTCCCTTACAGAGGCATATCAATACATAGGTTTTAAGATTCTTACTAATCAGATATATTCCTCTGTGGTGAATAGGGGTTTTGAGTCCCGTTCACTGAGGAAGGTGTAGGTCTTGTCTATTCTGTATTTGGTTTATGGAATAGTACCTGTGCTAATATCAAACTCTGGTTTTATGCATCACCCCACCTCTTCTTTCCCCTTAAGGAGGCATAAGAGTGTTTTCTAAATGTGAGACGCTGCTCTCTTTCCTAATTCAGTTCATGTGTTGTGATGTTGACATTCCCTCTCTAAGTGATATCTTATGATAAGATTCTTTTTCTGTGTGACTAATTTCCCTTAGAATCATCATACCTAAATCCTCTCATTATGCTGCTACTGGCCTTATGACATTGATTTCACGTCTGAGTGATATTCCATTGTACAAAATTACCACAAGTCCTTTATGCATTTCTCTTTTTCCTGGGATACTTTAGGTGTACCGAAGTTGAGGTTCTTGTATGCAGAGCAGCCCTAAACTTTGGGGTGCCTGTGTCTTGTTGATATTTAGTCTTCCCAAGTTATATGTCCATGAGTTGAAGTCCCCTTTGCTCGGGGGCTTTGTATTTTAGATGTTTTAGGCAACAGCATACACTTCTTCAGAGTAGCTCTTGGATATTTATACCCCACCCATCAGCGTGACTAGTCTCCCTGTTTTCCATGGCCTCTCCTGCATTTTTGATTTGTACACATTTTTTGGATGGACTTTCTGAGCAGTGGAAATTGAGACTTCTTTATTGTGCGGATTTGCATTTCCCTCTTGCTTGGTTGGCCAAAAACTCTGTATGTGTTTTTTTCCTGAAGATATTCACGAAAAAAACGCATACACACTTTTGCCCAACTGCATCATTTTAGAAATTCTGCTGCTTTTCATATGCTTTAAATGTGAGTACAATCTACCTTTTGAAATCTGTTTCCTGCAATTCTGCCTCTCATTCAGAACCTCTTCGTTGCCTTACCTGAATATATTTTTGGACGTTGGTTATCATTTATATCTTTGCAGGTCTTTGAATTGTCTGCTCCTGAGCTCCATTTTGCAACTCGAATTTTTGTGAGCTGGCCGCCAAACCATTGGATTGATTCCGGCCCTATTCTGGTTCTGGGGAGGCAGGCTGAGCCTTTGGTTAATTCTTCTTCCTAAAGGGATATTAGAGTGACATGTGCCTGTCAAAACTACTACAGCTAATCTCTCATTGGTTCCTCCAATTCCCATTTATCCTCTGCAAAAATTGCAAACTGTGTGAAACAGGAGGTTAAAGGTGCTGATTCTCCAAGTGGGGAGATTGTTATTAATGTGGCTGGAATGGTGAACCCCAGGACCAGGAGATCAAAAATGAGGTGCATTTTAGACACCTCTCCTGAGCACACGTTGTACATTCATCTCGGTTTCCCAGGCATGTTTTCACTGTCAGAAGATTCCCTTGAAAGTGCAGATTTGGGACCCATGGAATGGGTACCAGGCAGTATTACTTTAAAAGGTCTGCATTTCCTCACCCAGCCTCTCTAACATCTCTTAGCGTGCATAGCTTCCAGCCTTATATATCATCCTGCTGTGGGTCTACATGTGTTCAATCCATGTTACATCATAGCCCTTCAACAAAAGTTGTAAGAATTTTTGTCTGTCTCACTGTTTTTATAAATATTTTTAAATTTATTTTTATAATGGCTATAGCTGATTTTCAAAGCTCTGTTTTTTGCTGCTGTACATCCACTTGATTCATGTAAGGTGAGACAACAAGAAATTCTTTCTCAGATGCTTATGAGTCATATGTATTATTTTCCAGTGACTTGAGTGGACTGAGTGCAGTTCTTTGAGGTACCGTGTAGGCCTTGCCAGTTATTCAATTCGGTACTTGGAATGGTATCTTTGCTAATTTCAACCTCCTGGATAATACCTCACCATTCCCCACCTTTCCCATTTAGCAGCCTTATGACTCTTTTCTACATATTTGACTATGTTTCTGTTTTGTAGTTTATTTCATGTGTAGCCATTTTTGATTCCACCTTTAAGTGACATCTTATGATATGTGTCTTTTTCTTTCTGACATGTGTCACTTAGAATGATCATATGTAACTCCTCCAGAGTTGTTCCAACTGGCCTTATTTCATTGATTTCTGGATGAGTAATATTCCACTCTACATAAGTACCCCATCTCTTTTATCCATTTTATCCTTCCAGGGACATTTAGGTTATATCCAAGTGGAGGCCCTTTTTAACAGAGAGGTGGTAAACGTTGGGGTGCCTGTTTACTGTCATTTTTTGTTTTTCCCAAGGTATACGCCCATGAGTGCAAGTGCCCTATGCTCTGTAGCTCAGTTTTCAGATGTTTTAGCAAACACAATACACTTCTCCAGAGTGGCCATGGCAAATTACATTTCCACTATCAGCCTCACAGGGCTCCCTTTTCTCCTCACCCTGTCCTGCATTTCTGGTGTTTACACTTTATGTGGATGGCCCTTCTGACTCATGTAAAGTGATACATTTTGTAGTATTGATTTCCAGTGCCCACCTGTTTGGTTGGATAAAAAGTGTGAATGGCCTTTACTTGAATATATTCAGAAAAAAATGCATACGCCCTTTTGGGTCAAGTGCATCATTGACGATGTTCAGCCCCTTTTCTTGTGCTTGAATGGGGAGACCTTTCTACCTCTTCAAATCTGTTTCTTGCCACTCTCCCTTGCTTATAAGTCCATTTATGTGACTTACCTCAAGACATTTTTCAACAATAGATATTTTCAACTCTGCAGTTTCATGAATTTTAGTGCCCCTGAGTTCCATTTTTCAACTTGTGTTTTTGGAAACTCGACACAAAACAGCAGGATTTCCTCTAGCCCTATTCTCTTTCTGTGGGCAATTCTAGCCTTTGATGAATTTGTCTTCCGGATTGGAAATTAGAGTGGCATGTGCCTGTGCGTACACCTAAGACTTGTCTCTAAATTTTTCTCATCCTTCCGCTTCATCCTCTGGACAGATTCCAAACTGTGTGCAACTGGATGTTGACGGTGCTGATATCCCCAAGTGAGGAGATTGTTAGGAAAGATGCTGGAGGGGTGAACCCGAGCACCAGGCGATGAGGAGATGAGGTGCCTTTTCCAAACTCTTTCCGATCAAACGGTGTACCTCCTCTAGGTGTGACAGGCATGTTTTAGCTGTAGAAAGGGTCCCGTGCATGGAAGGAGAACACCAGGGATTTTTCCAAATCAGTGCCTCCCCGAACCCCAAACTGGGGAATTTTTAAGCTACGGCTACACGTATGTCCATTAAGGGCCTTGGGAAATAGGCAGAGCCCAAACTTTAGATGATTGAAATCTTCAGGTTCAGAAGCGCTCACCATCGGCCTTGCTTAGGTTACATTTTATCTGTCATTGATAGATGATGTCAATAAAAATATCGATTCTTTTTCAGATTATTTCCCCTTATAGGTTATTGCAAAATATTCAGTGTAGTTCCCTGTGCTATACAGTAGTTCCTTGTTGATGATCTATTTTATACATAGCAGTGTGTATGTGTTAATCCCAAACTGTTAATTTATCCCTTCTCCTACCTTTCCCATTTGGTAATAATAAATTATAAGATTTTATACTTCTCAGAAATGGGGGAGCTGAAAGAGAGGTATCCTTTTCAATGGAAAAGCATTCAAAACAAGATTGAAGCTTCAGCCAAGAGTATTCGATGTACATCCATGGAAATAAATCACTTCATTTCTCTAATGTTGACCTGACAAATAAGACAGACGTCTTCACTGAACTTGCTTATAGTAAAGTGATGGAAATATCAAATGTAAGTCTTAGAAAAATCTTATTTTACCTGAGCATTATACACTGCTCTATGTTAACTACAGTTTGGCTCACACATCTGTTCAATGAAGTTACAAAGTTCTCAATTTCTGTTACTGATCATCCAGAGGGGACCCCAACAGTAGTCCCCATGCCCAGTGTCATTGGAGCCAACAGATCAAGACTGAGTTTGGTTCAGAAGCAAAGGAAACATTATTTTGAAAGCCGAATGGAGAGGTGAGAGTGTGCACTCCCCCACGGGCTGTGGGCTGGGATGCTGAGTAGGGATCCCGGCAGCGTCAGTGGGAGTTAGGGGATGGAGGTCTCGAGGGCTGGGTTGGCTACAGCTCAGGCTCTATGCCGTGCAGTCTGCATGGGACTCCGCTAGCTGAGGTGTCGACCCAGCCATTCTGCACTAGGGAGTTGGGTCTGAAGTGCCGGGTGTGGGACCTCTGCATGCGGAACCCTAGGAGCATGTGAAATTAGACAAAGCACAAAGGAAAAACAGGTCAGACTTTATTTTATTGCCCAGATTCTCTTTTTATCTCCCAGGAATTTTTAATGAACGTTGCCAGAGACGAACACCTCCTCTGCTTTTTGTTCCGTTCCTCATTCTTGGGGTGTTGAGGGTGAAGACCCCTCTTTTGTAACTGCTTCATGCTGTGGTGGGAGCCCTGATACCTAGGGGGTGGGGCAAAACGTCTCCCCACCAGCCTCCAGGTGAGGTTGATTGTCCCAAAGCCTCCTGCCTCACTTCTCGTCCGCCTGAGCACAAGCATTGGAAGTGTTATAGATTCTAATGACCTTTAAGTGTCCACGAAAGAGATGCACAGAGATGCTGTGGTGGCAGGTTTCACCACACCCCACATTTGTTCATTGACATTAGGCTGACTTTTTTGCCAGCCTAGATGCTCTGACCAGTAGTCTGTGCTTTCTTTAATTAGGTCCCTGAATTAATGTACAAACAGCACCATGTGTCAGAGCCCTGCCCGTGCAACTCCCAGACAGTCCAGGGTCAGTGGTGATCCAGGACCATGACGTCCACTGAGTCAACGGCCTTTAGAAGTAGCCAGCAGTCCAGCCAGTCATATTGGCCACCATCACCGTGGTGTCTGTAGGGTTTTCTATGGTGAAAGCGTGATATACGTTTCCCCCGCCAAGCTTATTAGCTCTGCTCTGGGTGCAGTAAGTCCTGCAAGCAGTAGTCTGCTCTTTCGGGGCTCAGTCTTGTTGTTTTCTGAGAGAAACTCCAGGTCAAGTGATGGTCACACGTGTCATCTTGGGGGCCTGTTGCCCCCATTTGTCTCTCTGGAGGTTGGGGTTGGAGGGCCTCCTCACTCGAGGTCAGTGAGTCCACAGAGTGACCCCTGCAACTTCAGGACATGATGGGTGGTTAGGATCACCACGTGGGTTCCAATTCCCTTAGAAGGGAGCTGGCCTTGTGGGCTGCTGATTTCTAGCTTTTTAGATACCCCAGTATCCTGGCCTGATGAGTCGGTGGGCAAAGCCCTTGGTGACCATAGTTTATCATACCTGAAGGGCATTCTTGTGTTGCTCCATTTCAAGTGGTCCCTGTTTTTGCACTAAGTCTCCAAGGGCGATTAACCTTTGACCGGGTATGTAAAGGTCAAAGGGTTTAGCTAAATTAGCGAGTTCCTGGGCAAGGATCTGAATTGACTGCTCTTTCCATTCTTGAAAGGCTGCTTCTGGATTCTATTCAAAAGGATCATCATCTTTTCATGTCAGTGTTTCAGGTAGAGGCCCAGCTATTAGACTGAAGTTAGGGATCCAGATGCAGAAAACCTTGGCCTCCCCAGGAACCCCTAAGCTGTCTTCTAGTTTTAGAAGAGGTAAGGCTGCAAATGGCTTCTTCCCTATCCTGGGATGCGTTTCTCCAAATATCTGTGAGAATGAATCCCAGGCAAGTCACCTGAGCCTGGGATATTTGAGCCTTTTTCTTGGACACCTTCTATCTTTTCTTGGCTAGGTAGTTCCGAGGCGTCTTTAGTAGGCCTGGCAATCAGAATGTCATCTGCATATTGAAGGAGGGTTCCCTTTTACAGAGGTAGAACGTTTAGGTCTTTAGAGGACATTTCCCCAATGATGGTGTGGGGATTTTTGAACCATTGGTGCAGGACGGCCCAGCATTATTGCTTGTGTTGCATGTTGTGTCCTGCCACTCACAAGCCAAAAATTCTTGTGACTCTGAGATGAATGGAATACAGAAGAAGGCATCATTGAAGTCTAATACAGAATGCCATGGCCTGGTGTATGGTAGAATGAGCAGCAGGGTGTAGGAAATAGGATCTACTAGATGTATATCCTCGGTGGCTTCACTGACTGTCCTGATATCCTTTACCAGGTCTCCAGCAGCCCATGGGGCTCTCGTGGTCAGGCCAATCCCAGGATATGGAGCTCACCTGGGCTGCATCCCGCACCCCACAGCCCACGGGGCTCTCGTGTTCAAGTCCCTCCCAGGGTATGGAGCTCACCTCTGCAGCTACCCAGCAGCCCATGGGGCTCTCATAGTCAGGCCCTTCCCAGGATATGGAACTCCCCTGGGCAGGTACCCCAGCAGGGCTAGACACACAGGAACTGTGCACATAGCCCACCTTGCAGAGAACCCCCAGCTCACCTGTCGCTCACAGCTGACACAGAACACCTCAGAGCAGGACTTGAACTAACAAACAGCAGCTCTGACAGGTCTGTGACCCTGGCTATCACTCTGTGCAGCCTCTCTCTGCCTGGTCTTCCAGACACTTCCACTGCAGCCAGGGCACCAGGCCTCTGTCTCCACCCACCATCACTCCTCTCCCTGACTCCTGGGTTCCTCTCATTAGGATAGGGTCTTCTTGAAGTTGTTTTCCACTCATGGACCAGATAAAATGATAAGAAAACAAGCCGCAGCTGCAGCCCCTTGTCTATCCTGACTCTCAAGGCCCACAGCTGTTCCTTGGTCCTTACCCGTTTAGCAAGGTTCATTTTCTGCAACTGTGAGCCCCTGAGGGGTGAGGATTGGCTGATTTGGGCAGCCTGACACTGCCTGCCAGCCCCCACCCCACAGGTGAGCCTGGGTTGAGGTCAATATAAACACCTCTCCAGTCAGCAAGAGCACCTGTAGCTGTGACTGACGCCATATTATCTGCCCCGTCAGCAGTTTCGGGGCTGGGGTGGTGGGAGGGAGTGAGGGGGCGTGGCTTTTTGGTTGGCCCAGTGTGATTTGGGCTCTGCTGGACTTTCTGCAGGAGTTGCCAGGCTGCCACCTGCTAAAGAAGAGGATGTGTCACCCATACCTGCCACTGGAATTTCTCCCCAGGCAGAGGTGAGGAAGTAAAAAAGCAGTGGAGGCCGTGGCAGGAGGGGTATCTCAGGCAGGGAAATGGAAAGCTTCCAGAAGAGCATCTGGGGCCAGGACCATCCTGGCTGGCCTGCAGGCACCAAGTCGGCCTGCGTGCTCTCGCTAGTGTGGCTCCACAGCCCTTCCTCTAGGCTTGCAAGTGCTTGTACATATTCAGGTGTTTTACCTGGAAAGGGTGGGAAGAGTTCAGCTGCAGCAGGACTGGGGCTCAGCTCACATTTACTCACAGACGCCTCGACACAGTCCCCCAGCTTTGCAATGAGGATGCTCCTTGTGGGGGGGAGTGCTGCTGACGGCATGGGAGACGATTTCCCACCTCTGACCAACTTATGAATTTTTTACCACTGGAGGAAGTGCCCTGATACAATTTTCCTCTGTATAACTGGTGAGTTTTGTTTTTTTTTTTTCTTTTTTTCTTTTTGGTTCAAGTTAGATTTTATTTATTCCTCTTTTTTTTTAAATTTGGAGATATAAACATGGAAATAATGCATTAATATAAAGACGTCTATGTGAAGGGAAAAACTTTTTTTCTGTTTTATTTTATTAAATGTTATTTATTTATTTTTAATTTTTTTAAATTTATTTCTTTTATACAGCAGGTTCTTATTGGATATATATTTTATACATATAAGTGTGCACATGTGAATCCCAGTCTCCCAATTCATCCCACCACCACCCTCACATGGCGTTCCCTCCTTGGTGTCCATATGTTTGTTCTCTACATCTGTCTCTATCTCTGCCCTGCAAACTGGTTCAACTGTACCATTTTTCTAGGTTCCACATGTATGCATTAATATACAATATTTGTTTTTCTCTTTCTGACTTACTTCACTCTGTATGACAGTCTCTAGATCCATTGAGGTCTCAACAAATGACCCAATTTCATTCCTATGTATGACTGAGTAATATTCCGTTGTATATATGTACCACGTCTTTATCCATTCGTCTGTCTGTGGGCACTTAGGTTGCTTTCATTACCTGTCTATTGTAAATAGTGCTGCAGTGAACATTGTGGTGAATGTGTCTTTTTGATTTATGGTTTTCTCTGGGTATATGCCCAGTAGTGGGATTGCTGGATTATATGGTAATTTTATTTTTGTTTTTTAAGGAACCTCCATACTGTTCTCCATAGAGACTGTATCGATTTACATTCCCACCAATAGTGGAAGAAGGTTCCTTTTCTCCACACCCTCTCCAGCATTTGTTGTTTGTAGATTTTCTGATGATGCCCATTCTAACAGGTGTGACGTGATACCTCATTGTAGTTTCGATTTCCATTTCTCTAATAATTAGTGATGTTCAGCAGATTTTCATGTGCGTACTGGCCATCTCTATGTCTTCTTGGAAGAAATGTCTATTTAGATCTTCCATTTTGTATTCGGTTGTTTGTTTTATTAATATTGAGCTGCATGAGCTGTTTATATATATTGGAGATTAATCATTTGTCCATTGATTCGTTTGCAAATATTTTCTGCCATTCTGAGGGTTGTCTTTTCGTCTTGTTTGTAGTTTCCTTTGCTTTGCAAAAGCTTTTACGTTTCATTAGTCCCATCTGTTTAGTTTTCTTTTTTATTTCATTACTATAGGAGGTGGATCAAAAAAGATCTTTCTGTGATTTACGTCAGAGTATCCTTCGTAAGTTTTCCTCTCAGAGTTTTATACTGTCTGGTCTTACATTAAGGTCTCTAATTCATTTTGAATATATTTTTATGTATGGTGTTGGGGAGTGTTCTAATTTCATTCTTTTACATGTAGCTCTCCATATTTCCCAGCACCAATGATTGAAGAGACTGTCTTATCTCCATTGTATAGTATTGCCTCCTTTGTCATAGATTAGTTGACCATAAGTGTGTAGGTTTATTATTGGGCTTTGTTTTTTTTTTTTTTTTCCTTTTACACGTTTATTGGAGTATAATTGCTTTACAATGGAGTGTTCGTTTCTGCTGTATAACAAAGTGAATCAGCTATACATATACAAATATCACCAGATCCCCTCCCTCTTGCATCTCCCTCCCACACTCCATATCCCACCCCTTTATGTGGTCACAAAGCACCGAGCTGATCTCCCTGTTCTATGTGGCTGATTCTCAGTAGCTATCGGTGTTACATTTGGTAATGTATTTATGTCCATGCCACTCTCTCACTTCGTACGAGCTTACCCATCCCGCTTCCGGTGCCCTCAAGTCTTTCTCAATGTCTGTGTCCTTACTCCTGTCCTGCCACTAGGTTCTTCAAAATCTTTTTTTTTCTTCATTAGATTCCATATATCTCTGTTAACATACAGTATTTGTTTTTCCCTTTCTGACTTACTTCACTGTGTAGGACAGATTCTAAGTCCATCCACCTCAGTACAAAAAACTCAGTTTTGCTTCTTTTTATGGTTGAGTAATATTTGATTGTATATAAGTGCCAGATGTTCTTTATCCATTTATCTGTCGATGGACACTTAGGTTGCTTCCATGTCCTGGCTAATGCAAATAGAGCTGCAATGAACATTTTTGTACATAACTCTTTTTGAATTATGGTTTTCGCAAGGCAAATGCCCAGTACTTGGATTGTTGTGCCATATGGTACTTCTATTGTTAGTTATTTAAAGGAACCTGCGTACTGTTCTCCCTAGTGCCCATATCAATTTACATTCCCAACCACAGTGCAAGTGTGTTCCCTTTTCTCCAATAAAGGCCTCTCCAGCGTTTATTGTTTTGTAGATTTTTTTGATGATTGCCACTCTGACTGCTGTGAGGTGATACCTCAGCGTAGTTTTGATTTGCATTTCTCTAATGATTAGTGATGTTCAGCATCCTTTCATGTGTTTCTTGGTAATCTGTATATCTTCTTTGGAGAAATGTCTATTTAGGTCTTCTGCCCGTTTTTGGATTGGGTTGTTTGTTTTTGTGATATTGAGCTACATGAGGTGCTTGTAAAGTTTGGAGATTAATCCTTTGTCAATTGCTTCATTTGAAAATATTTTCTCCCATTCTGAGAGTTGTTTTTGCATCTTGTTTATGTTTTCCTGTACTGTGTAAAAGCTTTTAAGTTTCATTAGGTCCCATTCGTTGATTTCTGTTTTTATTTCCATTTCTCTAGGAGGTGGGTCCAAAAGGATCTTGCTGTGATTTATGTCATAGAGTGTTCTGCCTATGGTTTCCTCTAAGTGTTTTATAGTGTCTGGTCTTATATTTAGATCTCTAATCAATTTAGAGTTTATTTTTGTATATGGTGTTATGGAGTGTTCTAATTTCATGTGTAGGGGTCCAGTTTTCCAAGCAGCAATTACTGAAGAGACTGTCTTTCCTCCATTGTATATCCTTAGCTCCTTTGTCATAGATGAGATAGCCATAGGTATGTAGGTTTATATCTGGGCTTTCTGTCCTGTTCCATTGATCTGTGTTTATGCCAATCTACATACACTTGATTCCATTATGGAGACATATAAATACATAGGTTTCAAGGTTATTACCAGTCAGATATATTCCTCTTCAGTGAATAGGGTGTTTTGTGTCCAGTTCATTGAGAAAGGAGTAGGTTTTGTCTATTACATATTTTGTATATGGAATGGGATCTGTGCTAATTTCAAACTCTTCTTTTACACATCACCCCACGTCACCTTTCCCCTTAAGGAGGCATAAGTGTGTTTTCTAAATGTGTAACTCTGTTCTCTTTTGAAATTCAGTTCATGTGTAGCCATGTTTACATTTCCTCTATAAGTGATATATTACAATAAGTTTCTTTTTCTTTGTGGCTCATTTCACTTAGCATCATCGTACCTAAAGCCACTCATTATGCTGCTATTGGCCTTATGACATTGATTTTATGTCTGAGTGACATTCCATTGTATATAAGTACCACAACATCTATATCCATTTTTTTTTTCCTTTCCTGGGATATATAAAGTGTACCGAAGTCGAGGTTCTTGTAAACAGAGCAGCCCTAAAATTTGGGCTGGCTGTGTGTTGTGGATTTTTAGTTTTCCCAAAATACACGCCCATGAGTGGAAGTGTGCTATACTCTGTAGCTCTGTTTTAGAAAACAACATAGAGTTCTCCAGAGAGGCTGTTGGCAATTTACATCCTGTCCATCGGCTTAACCAGGGTCCCTTTTCTCCATGGCCTGTCCTGCATTTGTGGCTTTTACACTATATGTGGATGGCCCTTTTGACTGGAGGTAAGGGACACTTCTCTGTAGTGTGGATTTGCAATGCCTGATGGCTTGCTTAGCCAAAAAGGGCATATGCATTTTTTCCCGAATATATTCAAGAAAATACACATAATCCCTTTTCAGCCAAGGGCAACATTGTCGAAATTCTGTCGCTTTTCATGTGCTTTAAAGACGACTCCAATTTACCTCTTGAAATCTGTTTCCTTCAATTCTGCCTTGCATTCAAATCCTCTTCACTGCCTTTCCTCAATATATTTCTGGATGATAGTTGTCCTTTATAATTCTGCAAGTTTGTGAATTGCTGTGCCCCTGATTTCCATTTTTCAACTCGCCTCTTTGTGAGCTGGCTGCAATACCGCAGGATGGCTTTAGGCCCTAGTCCTGTTCTGGGGCTTCAGGCTGAGCCTTTGGTTAATTATTCTTCCTGATGGGTAACTAGAGTGACATGTGCCCATCCAAACACCTACAGCTAATCTCTCATTTATTTCCCCTCTTCCTGTTCATCCTCTGCACAGTTTGCAAACTGTGCATAATGGGAGGGTAAAGGCGCTGACACTCCAAGTGGGGAGATTTTGAGTAATGCAGATGTAATGGCGAAGCCGAGCACGACAAAAGGAAAAATGAGGTACCTTTTAGAAAACTTTCCCAATTACACAGTGTACCATCCACTGGGTTTCCCATGCATGTTTTAACTGTAGGAAGATTCCCTTAAACCTGGAGAGTTGGGACCACTAGAATGGGTAGCACACAGTATTGCTCTAAGTGGTGTTCTTTTGTTCACACAACCTCAGCAATCTTGTCAGCCCCAAGTGTCCAGTCTTATGTCTCATCCAGCTGTGGGTGTAAAGGTGGTCAATCTAGCTTGCATCACAGGCCCTGAACGTAATTTTTAAGACTTTCTATCTGTTTTTGCATTTTGCTTTTGAAATTTATTTTTATAAGTGGGTTTAACTGAATTTCAGTGCTGTGTTCATGCTGTTATACACACACATGATTCCTTTATGGAGACATGAGAATACATATGTTTTAAAATACTTAGAGTCAGACATATTCCTCTGCAATGAATAGGGGGTGTTGAGTCCAGTTCATTGTGCTGGGAGTAGGTGTTGTCTATTACATACATGGTTTATATAACGGTATCTGTGCTAATTTAAAACTGTGGTTTTATGCATCACCCCACCTCGGCTTTCCTATTAATCAGGCAGAAGATGTTTTCTAAATGTGTGACTCTGTTGTGTTTGTAATTCAGTTCATGTGTAGTCATGTGTACATTCCCGCTATGAGTGATAACTTATGATAAGATTAGTTACTCTGTAATCTTTCCTAACTCAGTTCATGTGTAGCCATGTTTACAGGACCTTCATAAGTGATATCTTATGATAAGTTTCTTTTTCTGTGTGACTTATTTCACTTAGAATCATCGTACCTGAATCCACTCTTTTTGCTGCTACTGGCCTTATGACATTGATTTCATGGCTGAGCGATATTCCATCGTACGTAAGTACCACAATATCTTGAACCATTTTTGTCTTTCCTGGGATACTTAAGGTGTACCCAAGTTGAGGTTCTTGTAAGAAGTGCAGCGCTAAATTTAGGGTGGCTCTGTCTTATTGATTTTCAGTTTTCCCAAGGTATATTCCCTAGACTGGAACTGCCCTTGGCTGTGTAGCTCTGTTGTTTACTTGTTTTAGGGAACACAATGCACTCCTCCAGAGAGGCAGTTGGCAACTTTCTTCCCGGCCATCAGTATAACAAGGCTCCCTGATCTCCAGGGCCTGTCTTGCCTATCTGTTTTTTACACATTTTGTGGATATCCCTTTTGACCGCTGGGAAGGGATACTTCTTTGTAGTGCAGATTTGCATTGCTGCTTGCTTCCTTGGCCAAAAATGGCGTATGCATTTTCTCCTGAATATACTCAGGAGAAAACGCATACGCCCTTTTTGGCCAAGTGCATCATTGTCGAAGTTGTGCCCCTCTTCCTGTGCTTGAAAGGTGATTCCAACGTACCTCCTGAAATCTGTTTCCTGCTATTCTGCCTCGTTTTAAAGTCAGCCTCTCTGCCTTCCCTCAAAAGATTTTTGGACGATAGTTTTCCTCTATTACTCTGCCAGTGTGTAAATTGCTGTGCCCCTGAGCTCCATTTTTCAACTCGTTTTTATGAGCTGACAGCAAATACAAAATTATGGTTCAAAACCTATACTGGTTCCCGGGGGGTGGCTGAGACATTGGTTAATTCTACTTCCTGCCGCGCAATTAAAGTGACATGTACCTGTCCAAATGCTTAACAGCTACTCTCTCATTGGTTCTCCCTCTTCCCTTTCATCCTCTGCCAAATTGGCAACCTGTGCGAACCAGGAGGTTTTACGGGCTATCGCTCCAAATTGGGAGATTGATAGTAAAGCCGTTGGAAGTTCAAACTGGAGCACAAGGAGAGGGACTATATGTTGAGTTTTAGAAACATTTCGTATTCAAAGTGTGTCCATTTTCTAGGTTTCCCGTAAATATTATGGCTGTAGTAATATTCCCTTACACATGGAGAGTTGGGACACATGGAATGGGTGCCACATATTATTGCTTTAAAGGGTCTGCATTTGCTCACCCAGTCTCACCAAACCTCTCAGTCTCAAGTGTCCAGCTTTATGCCACATCCAGCTCTCGTTGTAGGTAGGGTCATTCCAGGTTTCATCAGAGCCCCTGAAGGAATTGTAAAGATTTTCCCTGTTTTTTTTGTATTGTATTTGAAATTTCTTTTTTTACTGGGTTTGAGCTGATTCTCACTGTCATGTTTATGCCAGTTTAGACACACTTGATTCCCTTACGGTGACATATCAATACATAGGTTTTAAGATTCTTACTAGTCAGATATATACCTCTGCGCAGAATATTGGGTTTTGCGTCCCTTTCACTGATGAAGCTGTAGGTCTTGACTATTCCGTATTTTGATTTTGGAATGGTACTTGTACTAATATCAAACTCTGGTTCTATGCATCACCCCACCTCTCCTTCCTCCTTAAGCAGGCATAAGTGTGTTTTCTAAATGTGAGACGCTGTTCCCTTTCCTAACTCAGTTCATGTGTAGCCATGTTACAGAAAATTCATAAGTGCTATCTTATGATAAGTTTCTTTTTCTGTGTGACTTATTTCACTTAGAATCATCGTACCTGAATCCATTCATTTTCCTGTTACTGGCATTATGTCATTGATTTCATGGCTGAGGGATAATCCATCGTACATAAGTACCACAATTTTTTGAATCATTTTTATCTATCCTGGGATATTTAGAGAGTACTCAATTTGAGATTCTTGTAAGTAGTGCAGGCCTAAATTTTGGGGTGGCTCTATCTTATTGATTTTCAGTTTTCCCAAGGTATATTCCCTAGAATGGAAGTGCCCTTGGCTCTGTAGCTCTGTTGTTTACTTGTTTTAGGGAACACAATGCACTCCTCCAGAGAGGCAGTTGACAACTTACATCCCACCCATCAGCATAACAATGCTCCATGTTCTCCAGGGCCTCGCTAGGATTTCTGGTTTTTACACATTTTGTGGATGTCCCTTTTGACAGGTGGGAAGTGATACTATTTTGCTGTGCAGATTTGCATTGCCCGCTTGCTTGCTTGGCCAAAAAGGGCGTATGCGTTTTCTCCTGAATATATTCAGGAGAAAACGCATACGCCCTTTTTGGCCAAGTGCATCATTTTCGAATTTGTGCCCCTCTTACTGTGCTTTACAGGTGATTCCAACGAACCACTTGAAATCTGTTTCCTGCTATTCTGCCTCGCTTTGAAGGTCACCTCGTTGCCTTCCCTTAACAGACTTTTTGGACAATAGTTGTCCTTTATTACTGTGCCAGTTTGTGAATTGCTGTGCCCTTGAGCTCCATTTTCTAACTCGTTTTTTGTGAGCTGACCGCAAGTGCAAAATTTTGGTTCCGGACCTATACTTGTTCATGGCGGGTGGCTGAGACTTTGGTTAATTCTTCTTCCTGCCGGGCATTTAGAGTGACATGTGCCCGTCCAAATGCCTAACAGCTACTCTTGCATTGGTTCCCCCTTTTCCCTTTCATCCTCTTCCAAATTGGCAACCTGAGCAAACCAGGAGGATAAACGGGCTGTCTCTCCAAGTTGGGAGATTGATAGTTAAGCAGTTGGAAAATCAAACCGGAGCACCAGGAGAGGGACAGTTAGTTGGGTTTTAGAAAACTTTCGTATTCACTGTGTGACCATTCTCTTGGTTTCCTGTACATGTTATAGCTGTAGTAATATTCCCTTCAACATGGAGAGTTGGGAACCATGGAATGGGTGCCACACATTATTGCTTTGAAGGGTCTGCATTTGCTAACCCAAATTCACCAATCTCTCAGTCCCAAGTGTCCAGCCTTATGGCACATCCAGCTGTCTTTGTACACAGGGTCATTCAAGATTTCATCAGAGACCCTGAAGGAATTGTAAAGAATTTCCCTGTTTTGTAGTTTTGTTTTTGAAATTCCTTTTTATAGTGGGTTTGAGCTGATTCTCACTGCCGTGTTTATGCCAGTCTAGACACAATTGTTTCCCTTACGGAGATATATCAATACATAGGTTTTAAGATCCTTACTAGTCAGATATATTCCTCTGTGTGAAGTATGGGGTCTAGATAACCTTTCAGTGAGGAAGGTGTAGATCTTGTCTATTCTGTATTTGGTTTCTGGAATGGTGCCTGTACTTATATCAAACTCTGTTTTATGCAAAACCCCACCTCTCCTTCCCCCTTAAGCAGGCATAAGAGTGTTTTCTAAATGTGAGATTCTGTTCTCTTTCCTAACTCAGTTCATGTGTAGCCATGTTTACAGGATTTTCATAAGTGATATCTTATGATAAGATTCTTTTTCTGTGTGACTTATTTCACTTAGAATCATCATACCTGAATCCATTCATTTTGCTGCTACTGGTCTTTTGACATTGATTTCATGGCTGAGGGATATTCCATCATAACGTAAGTACCACAATTTTTTGAACCATTTTTATCTTTCACGGAATATTTAAGGTGTACCCAAGTTGAGGTTCTTGTCAGCAGTGCAGCCCTAAATTTTGGGGTGGCACTGTCTTATTGATTTTCAGTTTTCCCAAGGTATATTCCCTAGACTGGAAGTGCCCTTGGCTCTGTAGCTCTGTTGTTTACTTGTTTTAGGGAACACAATGCACTCCTCCAGAGAGGCAGTTGGCAATTTACATGCAATCCTTCAGCATAACAAGGCTCCCTGTTCTCCAGGGCCTGTCTTGCCTTTCTGGATTTTACACATTTTTCCGATATCCCTTTTGACTGGTGGGAAGTGATACTACTTTGTAGTGCAGATTTGCATTGCCCGCTTGCTTGCTTGGCCAAAAAGGGCGTATACGTTTTCTCCTGAATATATTCAGGAGAAATCACATACGCACTTTTTGGCCAAGTGCATCATTGTCGAAGTTGTGACACTCTTCCTTTGCTTTAAAGGCGATTCGAACGTACCTCTTGAAATCTGTTTCCTGCTATTCTGCCTCGCTTTCAAGTCCACCTCGTTGCCTTCCCTCAACAGATTTTTGGACGATAGTTGCCCTTTGTTACTCTGCCAGTTTGTGAATTGCTGTGCCCCTGAGCTCCATATTTTAACTCGTTTTTTTTTTTTTTTTTTTTTTTTTTTTTTTTTTTTTTTTTTTTAGGTTTGTAAGCTTTTTTATTTATTTGTTTAATAAGTCATTAGAGAAGAGTAATTTCCAGAATATTTCTTAACTCAGTGCTGTATATTTAAAAATATACTAGTTTTACTGTATTCTTAATTGTTCTGACATTTTCTGAATAAATAGTGTATTACCAAAGTAACCCTCTTAGGCCCAACAGAACCTAGCCTAGAGTTAACTGTAACTAGTAATTCAGAATTTTCAGGTGTAACCTTTGGAATAAACAAGAAGAAACCTAATTATTAGAATTTTGTTTATACATTGACTTACAGCAATAGTTTTTAAAAAGTCACACTCCTTGAGACCTTTTAAGATTAAACTTGTAAACAGAGTGGTTAAAGATTCCCTAACATCAGGCAGCTTCTGTGAGGAGGCACTCTAACCCGACTGCAGGACACCCGGCAGGGCAGAAAATATCCACTAGTGATAACCCTTAAGTATCCAGACACCTTTGGAGAGAGTAACTGTAAAACAAATTAAAGAGGAAACAAGGTGCCAGTAGTAGCCTGCTCACTTTCCAGACTCAGACCTCAAGCTAAACATAATTTGGAAAGAGAATTTGTCTGGAAATCTGGATGTCTGCACACATGCAGACAACCATAAGACTTCTGAGGTGCTCCAAGATGCAGAAAATAAATGATTATTTGTAAATACATTAAGGTGAGAGAAGAATGTAATACTGGTATCAGAGTTTAATAGTTCATTTCGAGTCTCTATTGAATGTGTAACTGAATGTCTTTAATTAAGTTATAATCATACATTCAGATAGGTCATGTGTATAAAATTGATTTCCTTTCTCCTTTTTTTTTTTTTTTGTTTTTTTTTTTTGTTTTTTTTTTTTTTTTTAAATTTATTTTATTTTTTTGCTTTATAACAAATTTAATCAGTTATACATATACATATGTTTCCATATCCCCTCCCTTTTGCGTCTCCCTCCCACCCTCCCTATCCCACCCCTCCAGGCGGTCACAAAGTACCGAGCTGATCTCCCTGTGCTATGCGGCTGCTTCCCACTAGCTATCTACCTCACGTTTGGTAGTGTATATATGTCCATGCCGCTCTTTCACTTTGTCACAGCTTACCCTTCCCCCTCCCCATATCCTCAAGTCCATTCTCTAGTAGGTCTGTGTCTTTATTCCTGTCTTACCCCTATGTTCTTCATGACATTTTTTTTTCTTAAATTCCATATATATGTGTTAGCATACAGTATTTGTCTTTCTCTTTCTGACTTACTTCACTCTGTATGACAGACTCTAGGTCTATCCACCTCATTACAAATAGCTCAATTTCATTTCTTTTTATGGCTGAGTAATATTCCATTGTATATATGTGCCACATCTTCTTTATCCATTCATCCGATGATGGACACTTAGGTTGTTTCCATCTCCGGGCTATTGTAAATAGGGCTGCTATGAACATTTTGGTACATGTCTCTTTTTGAATTATGGTTTTCTCAGGGTATATGCCCAGTAGTGGGATTGCTGGGTCATATGGTAGTTCTATTTGTAGTTTTTTAAGGAACCTCCATACCGTTCTCCATAGCGGCTGTACCAATTCACATTCCCACCAGCAGTGCAAGAGTGTTCCCTTTTTTCCACACCCTCTCCAGCATTTATTGTTTCTAGATTTTTTGATGATGGCCATTCTGACTGGTGTGAGATGATATCTCATTGTAGTTTTGATTTGCATTTCTCTAATGAGTAAAGATGTTGAGCATCCTTTCATGTGTTTGTTGGCAGTCTGTATATCTTCTGTGGAGAAATGTCTATTTAGGTCTTCTGCCCATTTTTGGATTGGGTTCTTTGTTTTTTTGTTATTGAGCTGCATGAGCTGCTTATAAATTTTGGAGATTAATCCTTTGTCAGTTGCTTCATTTGCAAATATTTTCTCCCATTCTGAGGGTTGTCTTTTGGTCTTGTTTATGGTTTCCTTTGCTGTGCAAAAGCTTTTAAGTTTCATTAGGTCCCATGTGTTTACTTTTGTCTTTATTTCCATTTCTCTAGGAGGTGGGTCAAAAAGGATCTTGCTGTGATTTATGTCATAGAGTGTTCTGCCTATGTTTTCCTCTAAGAGTTTGATAGTGTCTGGCCTTACATTTAGGTCTTTAATCCATTTTGAGCTTATTTTTGTGTATGGTGTTAGGGAGTGATCTAATCTCATACTTTTACATGTCCCTATCCAGTTTTCCCAGCACCACTTATTGAAGAGACTGTCCTTTCTCCACTGTACATTCCTGCCTCCTTTATCAAAGATAAGGTGACCATATGTCCGTGGGTTTAACTCTGGGCTTTCTATCCTGTTCCATTGATCTATCTTTCTGTTTTTGTGCCAGTACCATACTGTCTTGATTACTGTAGCTTTGTAGTATAGTCTGAAGTCAGGGAGCCTGATTCCTCCAGCTCCATTTTTCGTTCTCAAGATTGCTTTGGCTATTCGGGGTCTTTTGTGTTTCCATACAAATTGTGAAATTTTTTGTTCTAGTTCTGTGAAAAATGCCAGTGGTTGTTTGATAGGGATTGCATTGAACCTGTAGATTGCTTTGGGTAGTAGAGTCATTTTCACAATGTTGATTCTTCCAATCCAAGAACATGGTACATCTCTCCATCTATTTGTATCATCTTTAATTTCTTTCATCAGTGTCTTATAATTTTCTGCATACAGGTCTTTTGTCTCCTTAGGTAGGTTTATTCCTAGATATTTTATTCTTTTTGTTGCAATGGTAAATGGGAGTGTTTCCTTGATTTCACTTTCAGATTTTTCATCATCAGTATATAGGAATGCCAGAGATTTCTGTGCATTAATTTTGTATCCTGCAACTTTACCAAATTCATTGATTAACTCTAGTAGTTTTCTGGTAGCATCTTTAGGATTCTCTATGTATAGTATCATGTCATCTGCAAACAGTGACAGCTTTACTTCTTCTTTTCCAATTTGGATTCCTTTTATTTCCTTTTCTTCTCTGATTGCTGTGGCTAAAACTTCCAAAACTAGGTTGAATAAGAGTGGTGAGAGTGGGCAACCTTGTCTAGTTCCTGATCTTAGTGGAAATGGTTTCAGTTTTTCACCATTGAGGACGATGCTGGCTGTGGGTTTGTCATATATGGCCTTTATTATGTTGAGGAAAGTTCCCTCTATGCCTACTTTCTGCAGGGTTTTTATCATAAATGGGTGTTGAATTTTGTCGAAAGCTTTCTCTGCATCTATTGAGATGATCATATGGTTTTTCTCCTTCAATTTGTTAATATGGTGTATCACGTTGATTGATTTGCGTATATTGAAGAATCCTTGCATTCCTGGAATAAACCCCACTTGATCATGGTGTATGATCCTTTTAATGTGCTGTTGGATTCTGTTTGCTAGTATTTTGTTGAGGATTTTTGCATCTATGTTCATCAGTGATATTGGCCTGTAGTTTTCTTTCTTTGTGACATCCTTGCCTGGTTTTGGTATCAAGGTGATGGTGGCCTCGTAGAATGAGTTTGGGAGTGTTCCTCCCTCTGCTATATTTTGGAAGAGTTTCAGAAGGATAGGTGTTAGCTCTTCTCTAAATGCTTGATAGAATTCGCCTGTGAAGCCATCTGGTCCTGGGCTTTTGTTTGTTGGAAGACTTTTTATCACAGTTTCAATTTCAGTGCTTGTGATTGGTCTGTTCATATTTTCTATTTCTTCCTGATTCAGTCTTGGCAGGTTGTGCATTTCTAAGAATTTGTCCATTTCTTCCAGGTTGTCCATTTTATTGGCATAGAGTTGCTTATAGTAATCTCTCATGATCTTTTGTATTTCTGTAGTGTCAGTTGTTACTTCTCCTTTTTCATTTCTAATTCTATTGATTTGAGTCTTCTCCCTTTTTTTCTTGATGAGTCTGGCTAATGGTTTATCAATTTTGTTTATCTTCTCAAAGAACCAGCTTTTAGTTTTATTGATCTTTGCTATCGTTTCCTTCATTTCTTTTTCATTTATTTCTGATCTGATTTTTATGATTTCTTTCCTTCTGCTAACTTTGGGATGTTTTTGTTCTTCTTTCTCTAATTGCTTTAGGTGCAAGGTTAGGTTGTTTATTCGAGATGTTTCCTGTTTCTTAAGGTGGGATTGTATTGCTATAAACTTCCCTCTTAGAACTGCTTTTGCTGCATCCCATAGGTTTTGGGTCGTCGTGTCTCCATTGTCATTTGTTTCTAGGTATTTTTTAATTTCCTCTTTGATTTCTTCAGTGATCACTTCGTTATTAAGTAGTGTATTGTTTAGCCTCCATGTGTTTGTATTTTTTACAGCTCTTTTCCTGTAATTGATATCTAGTCTCATAGCATTGTGGTCGGAAAAGATACTTGATACAATTTCAATTTTCTTAAATTTACCAAGGCTTGATTTGTGACCCAAGATATGATCTATCCTGGAGAATGTTCCATGAGCACTTGAGAAAAATGTGTATTCTGTTGTTTTTGGATGGAATGTCCTATAAATATCAATTAAGTCCATCTTGTTTAATGTATCATTTAAAGCTTGTGTTTCCTTATTTATTTTCATTTTGGATGATCTGTCCATTGGTGAAAGTGGGGTGTTAAAGTCCCCTACTATGAGTGTGTTACTGTCGATTTCTCCTTTTATGGCTGTTAGTATTTGCCTTATGTATTGAGGTGCTCCTATGTTGGGTGCATAAATATTTACAATTGTTATATCTTCTTCTTGGATCGATCCCTTGATCATTATGTAGTGTCCTTCTTTGTCTCTTCTAGTAGTCCTTATTTTAAAGTCTATTTTGTCTGATATGAGAATTGCTACTCCAGCTTTCTTTTGGTTTCCATTTGCATGGAATATCTTTTTCCATCCCCTTACTTTCAGTCTGTATGTGTCTCTAGGTCTGAAGTGGGTCTCTTGTAGACAGCATATAGATGGGTCTTGTTTTTGTATCCATTCAGCCACTCTGTGTCTTTTGGTGGGAGCATTTAGTCCATTTACATTTAAGGTAATTATCGATATGTATGTTCCTATTCCCATTTTCTTAATTGTTTTGGGTTCATTATTGTAGGTCTTTTACTTCTGTTGTGTTTCTTGCCTAGAGAAGTTCCTTTAGCATTTGTTGTAAAGCTGGTTTGGTGGTGCTGAACTCTCTCAGCTTTTGCTTGTCTGTAAACGTTTTAATTTCTCCATCAAATCTGAATGAGATCCTTGCCGGGTAGAGTAATCTTGGTTGCAGGTTTTTCTCCTTCATCACTTTAAGTATGTCCTGCCACTCCCTTCTGGCTTGTAGAGTTTCTGCTGAGAGATCAGCTGTTATCCTGATGGGGATTCCCTTGTGTGTTATTTGTTGTTTTTGCCTTGCTGCTTTTAATATGATTTCTTTGTGTTTAATTTTTGACAGTTTGATTAATATGTGTCTTGGCGTATTTCTCCTTGGATTTATTCTGTATGGGACTCTCTGTGCCTCCTGGACTTGATTAACTATTTCCTTTCCCATATTAGGGAAGTTTTCAACTATAATCTCTTCAAATATTTTCTCAGTCCCTTTCTTTTTCTCTTCTTCTTCTGGAACCCCTATAATTCGAATGTTGGTGCGTTTAATGTTGTCCCAGAGGTCTCTGAGACTGTCCTCTGTTCTTTTCATTCTTTTTTCTTTATTTTGCTCTGCAGCAGTTATTTCCACTATTTTATCTTCCACCTCACTTATCCGTTCTTCTGCCTCAGTTATTCTGCTATTGATCCCATCTAGAGTATTTTTTATTTCATGTATTGTGTTTTTAATCGATGCTTGATTCATCTTTAGTTCTTCTAGGTCCTTGTTAACTGTTTCTTGCATTTTGTCTATTCTATTTCCAAGATTTTGGATCTGGGAAATAGAATCTTGGATCATCTTTACCATCATTATTCTGAATTCTTTTTCAGGTAGACTGCCTATTACCTCTTCATTTGTTAGGTCTGGTGGGTTTTTATCTTGCTCCTTCTCCTGCTGTGTGTTTTTCTGTCTTCTCATTTTGCTTATGTTACTGTGTTTGGGGTCTCCTTTTTGCAGGCTGCAGGTTCGTAGTTCCTGTTGTTTTTGGTGTCTGTCCCCAGTGGCTAAGGTTGGTTTAGTGGGTTGTGTAGGCTTCCTGGTGGAGGGGACTAGTGCCTGTGTTCTGGTGGATGAGGCTGGATCTTGTCTTTCTGGTGGGCAGGTCCACGTCTGGTGGTGTGTTTTGGGGTGTCTGTGGACTTTTTATGATTTTAGGCCACCTCTCTGCTAATGGGTGGCGTTGTGTTCCTGTCTTGCTAGTTGTTTGGCTCAGGGTGTCCAGCACTGTAGCCTGCTGGTCGTTGAGTGAAGCTGGGTGCTGGTGTTGAGATGGAGATCTCTGGAAGATTTTCGCCGTTTGATATTATGTGGAGCTGGGAGGTCTCTTGTGGACCAGTGTCCTGAAGTTGGCTCTCCCACCTCAGAGGCACAGCACTGACTCCGGGCTCCTCAATTTGGGATGATGTGTTGTCTATTCATGTATTCCGCAGATGCAGGGTACATCAAGTTGATTGTGGAGCTTTAATCCGCTGCTTCTGAGGCTGCTGGGAGAGGTTTCCCTTTCTCTTCTTTGTTCTCACAGCTCCTGGGTCTCAGCTTTGGATTTGGCCCCGCCTCTGCGTGTAGGTCGCCGGAGGGCGTCTGTTCTTCGCTCAGATAGGACAAGGTTAAAGGAGCAGCCTCTTCGGGGACTCTGGCTCACTCAGGCCGGGAGGGAGGGAGGGGCGCGGAGTGCGGGGCAAGCCTGCAGCAGCAGAGGTCGGCGTGACGTTGCACCAGCCCGAGGCGCGCCGTGCGTTCTCCCAGGGAAGCCGCCCCTGGATCCCGGGACCCCGGCAGTGGCGGGCTGCACAGGCTCCCGGAAGGGCGGTGTGGGCAGTGACCTGCGCTCGCACACAGGCTTCTTGGCGGCGGCAGCAGCAGGCCCAGCGTCCCACGCCTGTCACTGGGCTCCGCGCTTTCATTCGCGACTCGCGCCCGTCCGTGGAGCCCCTTTAAGCAGCGCTCTTAATCCCCTCTCCTCGCGCACCAGGAAACCAAGAGGGAAGAAAAAGTCTCTTGCCTCTTCGGCAGCTCCAGAGTTTTCCCGGACTCCCTCCCGGCTAGCTGTGGCACATTAGCCCCCTTCAGGCTGAGTTCTCGCCGCCAGCCCCAGTCCTCTCCCTGCGCTCTGACCGAAGCCCGAGCCTCAGCTTCCAGCGCTGCACGCCCCGGCGGGCGAGCAGACAAGCCTTTCGGGCTGGTGAGTGCCGCTCGGCACCGATCCTCTGTGTGCGGATCTCTCCGTTTTGCCCTACCCAGGTATGTGGGGAGTTTCTTGCCTTTTGGGAGGTCTGGGGTCTTCTGCCAGCGTTCAGTAGGTGTTCTGTAGGAGTTGTTCCACGTGTAGCTGTATTTCTGGTGTATCCGTGGGGAGGAAGGTGATCTCCGCGTCTTACTCTTCCGCCATCTTACCCGGAAGTCCTCTTTAACTCGTTTTTTCAGAGCTGAACGCAAGTCCAATATTTTGGTTCAGGACCTATACTGGTTCCCTGGGGGTGGCTGAGACTTTGGTCAATTCTTCTTCCTCCCGGGAAATAAGAGTGACATATGCCCGTCCAAATACCTAACAGCTACTCTCTCATTGGTTCTCCCTCTTCCCATTCATCCTCTGCAAAATTGGCAACCTGTGCGAAACAGGAGGTTAAAGGTGCTGTCTCTCCAGGTTCAGAGATTGATAGTAAAGCAGTTGGAAAGTCAAACCGGAGCGCCAGGAGAGGGAATATTCGTTGAGTTTTAGAGACCTTTCATATTCACAGTGTGTCCATTCTCTTGGTTTCCCATATATGTTATAGCTGTAGTAATATTCCCTTCAACCTGGAGAGTTGGGACCCATGGAATGTTTGCCATGCATTATTGCTTTAAAGGGTCTGCCTTTGCTCACCCAATCTCACCAATCCTCTCAGTCCCATGTGTCCAGCCCTATGCCACATCCAGCTGTCATTGTACATAGGGTTATTCCAGGTTTCATCAGAGACCCTGAAGGAATTGTAAAGAATTTCCCTGTTTTTTTGTTTTGTTTTTAAAATTCCTTTTTTATAGTGGGTTTGAGCTGATTCTCTCTGCCATGTTTAGGCCAGTCTAAAACACTTGATTCCCTTACGGAGACATATCAATACATAGGTTTTAAGATTCTTACTAGTCAGATATATTCCTCTGCAGGAAATATGGGGTTTTGAGTCCCTTTCACTGAAGAAGGTGTAGGTCTTGTCTATTCCATAGTTGGTTTATGAAATGGTACATGTGCTTATATCAAACTCTGGTTTTATGCATCACCCCAACTCTCCTTCCCCCTTAAGCCGGCATAAGAGTGTTTTCTAAATGTGAGACTCTCTTCTCTTTCCTCACTCAGTTCATGTGTAGCCATGTTTACAGGATCTTCATAAGTGATATCTTATGATAAGTTTCTTTTTCTGTGTGACTTATTTCACTTAGAATCATCGTACCTGAATCCACTCATTTTGCTGCTACTGGTCTTATGACATTGATTTCATGGCTGAGGGATATTCAATCGTACGTAAGTACCACAATTTTTTGAACAATTTTTATATTTCCTGGGATATTTAAGGTGTACCCAAGTTGAGGTTCTTGTAAGCAGTGCAGCCCTAAATTTTAGGGTGGCTCTGTCTTATTGATTTTCAGTTTTCCCAAGGTATATTCCCTAGACTGGAAGTGTCCTTGGTTCTGTAGCCCTGTTGTTTACTTGTTTTAGGGAACACAATGCACTCCTCCAGAGAGGCAGTTGGCAATTTACATCCCGTCCATCAGGATAACAAGGCTCCCTGTTCTCCAGGGCCTGTCTTGAATTTATGGTTTTTAACCTTTATGTGTATGTCCCTCGTGACAAGTGGGAAGTGATACTTCTTTGTAGTGCAGATTTGAATTGCCCGCTTGCATGCTTGACCAAAATGGGCGTATGCGTTTTCTCCTGAATATATTCAGGAGAAAACGCATACGCCCTTTTTGGCCAAGTGCATCATTGTCGAAGTTGTGCCCCTCTTCCTGTGCTTTAAAGACGATTCCAACGTACCTCTTGAAATCTGTTTCCTGCTATTCGGCCTCACTTTCAAGTCCGCTTCGTTGCCTTCCCTCAACAGATTTCTGGACCATAGTTGGCTTTTATTATTATGCCAGATTGTGAATTGCTCTGCCGCTGAGCTCAATTTTTCAACTCGTTTTTTGTGAGCTGAATGCAAGTACAAAATTTTGTTTCAGGAGCTATACTGGTTCCCAGTGGGTGGTTGAGACTTTGGTTAATTCTTCTTCCTGCCGGGAAATTAGAGTGACATATGCCCGTCCAAATTCCTAACAGCTACTCTCTCATTGGTTCTCCCTCTTCCCTTTCATCCTCTGCCAAATTGGCAAACTGTGAGAACCAGGAGGTTAAAGGGGCTGTCTCTCCTAGTTGGGAGATTGATAGTAAAGCAGTTGGAAAGTCAAACCGGAGAACCAGGAGAGGGACTATTCGTTGTGTTTTAGAGACAATTCGTATTCACAGTGT
Source organism: Mesoplodon mirus (assembly GCF_964341445.2). Lineage (NCBI taxonomy): Eukaryota > Metazoa > Chordata > Mammalia > Artiodactyla > Ziphiidae > Mesoplodon > Mesoplodon mirus. The sequence continues at coordinate 79,485 of NW_028295653.1, read as the reverse complement.
GACCATTCTCTAGGTTTCCCGTACATGTTATAGCTGTAGTAATATTCCCTTCAACCTGGAGAGCTGGGACCCATGGAATGGGTGCCATGCATTATTGCTTTAAAGGGTCTGCATTTGCTCACCCAATCTCACCAATCCTCTCAGTCCCAAGTGTCCAGCCTTATGCCACATCGAGCTGTCATTGTAGACAGGGACATTCCAGGTTTCATCAGAGACCCTGAAGGAATTGTAAAGAATTTCCCTGTATTTTTTTTGTTTTTGAAATTCATTTTTATTGTGGGTTTGAGCTGATTTTCGCTGCCATGTTTATGACAGTCTAGACACATTGATTCCCTTACGGAGACATATCAATACATAGGTTTCAAAATTCTTACTAGTCAGATATATTCCTCTGCGGGAAATATGGGGATTTGAGTCCCTTTCACTGAGGACGGTATAGGTTGGTCTTGTCTATTCCATAGTTGGTTTTTGGAACAGTACCTGTGCTTATATCAAACTCTGGTTTTATGCATCACCCAACCTCTCCTTCCCCCTTAAGCAGGCATAAGAGTGTTTTCTAAATGTGAGACTCTGTTCTCTTTCCTAACTCAGTTCATGTTTAGCCATGTTTACAGGATCTTCATAAGTGATATCTTATGATAAGCTTCTTTTTCTGTGTGACTTATTCCACTTAGAATCATCGTACCTGAATCCACTCATTTTGCTGCTACTGGTCTTATGACATTGATTTCATGGCTGAGGGATATTCCATCGTACGTAAGTACCACAATTTTTTGAACCATTTTTATCTTTCCTTGGATATTTAAGGTGTACCCAAGTTGAGGTTCTTGTAAGCAGTGCAGCCCTAAATTTGGGGCTGGCTCTGTCTTATTGATTTTCAGTTTTCCCAAGGTATATTCCCTAGACTGGAAGTGCCCTTGGCTCAGTAGCTCTGTTGTTTACTTGTTTTGGGGAACACAATGCACTCCTCCAGTGAGGCAGTTGGCAATTTACATCCCTCCCGTCAGTATAACAAGTCTCCCTGTTCTCCAGGGCCTGTCTTGCCTTTCTGGTATTTACATATTTTGAGGATGTCCCTTTTGACCGGTGGGGAGTGATACTTCTTTGTAGTGCAGATTTGAATTGCTCGCGTGCTTGCTTGGCCAAAAAGGGCATATGCGTTTTATCCTGCATATATTCAGGAGAAAATGCATACGCCCATTTTGTCCAAGTGCATCATTGTCGAAGATGTGCCCCTCTTCCTATGCTTTACAGGTGATTCCAACGTACCTCTTGAAATCTGTTTCCTGCTGTTATGCCTCGCATTCAAGTCCGCCTCGTTTCCTTCCCTCAACAGACTTTTGGATGATAGTTGTCCTTTATTACTCTGCCAGTTTGTGAATTGCTGTGCCCTTGAGCTCCATTTTTCAACTCGTTTTTTGAGCTGAACACATGTCTAAAATTTTGGTTCAGGGCCTATACTGGTTCCCGGTGGGTGTCTACAACTTTGGGTAATTCTTCTCCCTTCCGGGAAATTAGAGTGATATATGACCGTCCAAATGCATAACAGCTACTCTCTCATTGGTTCTCCCTCTTCCCTTTCATCCTCTGCCAAATGGGAAAACTGTGAGCACCAGGGGGTTAAAGAGGCTGTCTCTCCAATTTGGGAGATTGATAGTAAATGAGTTGGAAAGTCAAACCGGAGCACCAGGAGAGGGACTATTGGTTGAGATTTAGAAACCTTTTGTATTCACAGTGTGTCCATTCTCTAGGTTTCCCGTACATGTTATAGCTGTAGTAATATTCCCTTCAACCTGGAGAGTTCTGACCCATGGAATGGGAGCCATGCATTATTGCTTTAAAGGTTCTGCATTTGCTCACCCAATCTCACCAATCCTCTCAGTCCCAAGTGTCCAGCCTTATGCCACATCGAGCTGTCATTGTAGACATGGATATTCCAGGTTTCTTCAGAGAACCTGAAGGAATTGTAAAGAATGTCCCTGTTTTTTTGTTTTGTATTTGAAATTCCTTTTTATAGTGGGTTTGAGATGATTCTTGCTGCCATGTTTATGCCAGTCTAGACACACTTGATTCCCTTACGGAGACATATCAATACATAGGTATTAAGAAACTTACTAGTCAGATATATTCTTCTGCGGGAAATATGGGGTTTTGAGTCCCTTTCACTGAGGAAGGTATAGGTAGGTCTTGTCTATTCCATAGTTGGTTTTAGGAACGGTACCTTTGCTTATATCAAACTCTGGTTTTATACATCACCCCACTTCTCCTTCTCCCTTAAGCAGGCATAAGAGGGTTTTCTAAATGTGAGACTCTGTTCTCTTTCCTAACTCAGTTCATGTGTAGCCATGTTTACTGGATCTTCATAAGTGATATCTTATGATAAGTTTCTTTTTCTGTGTAACTTATTTCACTTAGAATCATCGTACCTGAATCCACTCATTTTACTGCTACTGGTCTTATGACATTGATTTCATGGCTGAGGGATATTCCATCGTACGTAAGTATCACAATTTTTTGAACCACTTTTATCTTTCCTGGGATATTTAAGGTGTACCCAAGTTGAGGTTCTTGTAAGCAGTGCAGCCCTAAATTTTGGGGTGGCTCTGTGGTATTCATTTTCAGTTTTCCCAAGGTATATTCCCTAGACTGGAAGTGCCCTTGGCTCTGTAGTTCTGTTGTTTACTTGTTTTAGGGAACACAATGCACTCCTCCAGAGAGGCAGTTGGCAATTTACATGCCGCCCATCAGTATAAAAATGCTCCCTGGTCTCCAGGGCATGCCTTGCCATTCTGGTTTTTACCCATTTTGTGGAAGTCCCGTTTGACCGTTGGGAAGTGATACTACTTTGTAGTGAAGATTTGCATTGCCCACTTGCTTGTTTGGCCAAAAAGGGTGTATGCGTTTTCTGCTGAATATATTCAGGAGAAAACACATAGGCTCTTTTTGGCCAAGTGCATCATTGTCGAAGTTGTGCCCCTCTGCCTGTGCTTTAAAGGTGATTCCAGTGTACATCTTGAAATCTGTTTCCTGCTATTCTGCCTCGCTTTCAAGTCTGCCTCGTTGCCTTCCCTGAACAGATTTTTGGACGATAGTTGCCCTTTATTACTCTGCCACTTTGTGAATTGCTGTGCCCCTGAGCTCCATTATTTAACACGTTTGTTGTGAGCTGAACGCAAGTCCAATATTTTGGTTCTGGAGCTATACTGGTACCCGGTGTGTGGCTGAGACTTTGGTTAATTCTTCTTCCTCCCGGGAAATAAGAGTGAAATGTGCCCGTCCTAATGCCTAACAGCTACTCTCTCATTGGTTCTCCCTTTTCCCTTTCATCCTTTGCCAAATTGGCAACCTGTGTGAACCAGGAAATTAAAGGTGCTGTCTCTCCAAGTTGGGAGATTGATAGTAAAGCAGTTGGAAAGTCAAACTGGAGCACCAGGAGAGCGATTATTCATTGAGTTTTAGCAAGCTTTCGTATTCACAGTGTGTCCATTCTCTAGGTTTCCCGTACATGTTATAGCTGTAGTTATATTCCCTTCAACCTGGAGACATCGGACCCATGGAATGGGTGCCATGAATTATTGCTTTAAAGCGTCTGCATTTGCTCACCCAATCTCACCAATCCTCTCAGTCCCAGGTATCCAGCCTTATGCCATATCCAGCTGTCATTGTAGATAGGGTCATTCCAGGTTTCATCAGAGACCCTGAAGGAATTGTAAATAATTTCCCTGTTTATTTGTTTTTGAAATTCCTTTTTATAATGGGTTTGTGCTGATTCTCCCTGCCATAATTATGCCAGTCTAGACACACTGATTCCCTTATGGAGACATATCAATACATAGGTTTTAAGATTCTTACTAGTCAGATATATTCCTCTGCGGGAAATATGGGGTTTTCAGTCCCTTTCACTGAGGAAGGTGTAGGTCTTGTCTATTCCATAGTTGGTTTTTGGAACGGTACATGTGCTTATACCAAACTCTGGTTTTATTCATCACCCCACTTCTCCTTCCCCCTTAAGCAGGCATAAGAATGTTTTCTAAATGTGAGACTCTTTTCTATTTCCTAACTCAGTTCATGTGTAGCCATGTTTACAGGATCTTCATAAGTGATATGTTATGATACGTTTCTATTTCTGTGTGACTTATTTCACTTAGAATCGTCGTACCTGAATCCACTCATTTTGCTGCTACTGGTCTTATGACATTGATTTCATCGCTGAGGGATATTCCATCGTACGTAAGTACCACAATTTTTTGGACCATTTTTATATTTCCTGTGATATTTAAGGTGTACCCAAGTTAAGGTTATTGTAAGCAGTGCAGCCCTAAATTTTGGGGTGGCTCTGTTTTATTGATTTTCTGTTTTCCCAAGGTATATTCCCTGGACTGGAAGTGTCCTTGGCTCTGTAGTTCTGTTGTTTACTTGTTTTAGGGAACACAATGCACTCCTCCCGAGAGGCAGTTGGCAATTTACATCCCGGCCATCAGCATAACAAGGCTTCCTGTTCTCCAGGGCCTGTCTTGAATTTCTGGTTTTTACCCTTAATGTGGATGTCCCTTAGGACCGGTGGGAAGTGATACTTCTTTGTAGTGGAGATTTGCATTGCCCGCTTGTTTTCTTGGCCAAAATGGGTGTATGCGTTTTCTCCTGAATATATTCAGGAGAAAACACATACGCCCTTTTAGGCGAAGGGCATCATTGTCGAAGTTGTGCCCCTCTTCCTGTGCTTTAAAGGCGATTCCAACGTACCTCTTGAAATCTGTTTCCTGCTATTCTGCCTCACATTCAAGTCCGCCTCGTTGTGTTCCCTCAACAGATTTTTGGATGATACTTGTCGTTTATTACTCTGCCAGTTTGTGAATTGCTGTGCCCCTGAGCTCCATTTCTTAACTCGTTTTTTGTGAGCTGAACGCAATTCCCATATTTTGGTTCAGGACCTATACTGGTTCCCGGTGTGTGGCTGAGACTTTGGTTAATTCTTCTTCCTCCCGGGAAATAAGAGTGACATGTGCCAGTCCAAATGCCTAACAGCTACTCTCTCTTTGTTTCTCCCTCTTCCCTTTCATACTTTGCCAAACTGGCAACGTGTGCGAACCAGGAGGGTAAAGGTGCAGTCTCTCCTAGTTGGGAGATTGATAGTTAAGCAGTTGGAATGTCAAACTGGAGCAACAGGAGAGCGATTATCCGTTGAGTTTTAGAAAGCTTTCTTATTCACAGTGTGTCCATTCTCTAGGTATCCCATACCTGTTATAGCTGTAGTAATATTCCCTTCAACCTGGAGAGTTGGGACCAATGGAATGGGTGGCATGCATTATTGCTTTACAGGGACTGCATTTACTCACCCAATCTCACCAATCCTCTCAGTCCCATGTGTCCAGCCTTATGCCACCTCCAGCTGTGGTTGTAAATCTGGTCATTCCAAGGTTCATCAGAGAGCCTGAAGGAATTTTAAAGAATTTCGCTGTTTTTTTTTTTTTGAAATTCCGTTTTATAGTGGGTTTGATCTGATTCTCGCTACCATCTTTATGCCAGTCTAGACACACTTGATTCCCTTATGGAGACTTATCAATAAATAGGTTTTAAGATTCTTACTAGTCAGATATATTCCTCTGCGGGAAATGTGGGGTTTTGAGTCCCTTTCACTGAGGAAGGTGTAGGTGTTGTTTATTCCATAGTTGGTTTTTGGAAGGGTACTTGTGCTTATATCAAACTCTGCTTTTATGCATCACCACACCTCTCCTTCCCCCTTAAGCAGGCATAAGAGTGTTTTCTAAATGTGAGACTCTGTTCTCTTTCCTCACTCAGTTCATGTGTAGCCATGTTTCCATGATCTTCATAAGTGATATCTTATGATAAGTTTCTTTTTCTGTGTGACATAATTCCCTTAGAATCATCGTACCTGAATCCACTCATTTTGCTGCTACTGGTCTTATGACATTGATGTCATGGCTGAGGGATATTCCATCATACGTAAGTACCACAATTTTTTGAACAATTTTTACCTTTCCTGGGATACTTAAGGTGTACCCAAGTTGAGGTTCTTGTAAGCAGTGCAGCCCTAAATTTTGGGGTGGCTCTGTCTTATTCATTTTCAGTTTCCCCAAGGTATATTCCCTAGACTGGGAGTGTACTTGGCTCTGTAGCTCTGTTGTTTACTTGTTTTAGGGAACACAGTGCACACCTCCAGAGAGGCAGATGGCAATTTACTTCCCGGCCATCAGCATAACAAGGCTCCCTGTTCTCCAGGGCCTGTCTTGCCTTTCTGGTTTTTACCCATTTTGTGGATGTCCCTTGTGAGTGGTGAGAAGTGATACTTCTTTGTAGTGCAGACTTGCATTGCCATCTTGCTTGCTTGGACAAAAGTGCGTATGCATTTTCCCCTGAATATATTCAGAAGAAAATGCATATGGCCTTTTTGGCCATGTGCATCATTGTCGAAGTTGTGATCCTCTTCCTGTGCTTTAAAGGCGATTCCAACGTAGCTCTTGAAATCTGTTTCCTGCTATTCTGCCTCGCTTTCAATTCCGCCTAGTTGCCTTCCCTCAAAAGGTTGTTGGAAGATAGTTGCCGTTTATTACTCTGCCAGTTTGTGAATTGCTTTGCCCCTGAGTTCCATTTTTTAACTCGTTTTTTGTGAGCTGAACGCAAGTCCAAAATTTTGGTTCAGGACCTATACTATTTTTCGTTGGGTGGCTGAGACTTCAGTTAATTCTTCTTCCTCCCGGGAAATAAGAGTGATATGTGCCCGTCCAAATGCCTAAGAGCTACTCTCTAATTGGTTCTCCCTATTCCTTTTCATCCTTTGCCAGTTGGCAACCTGTGCGAACCAGGAGGTTAAATGTGCTGTCCCTCCAAGTTGGGAGATTGACAGTAAAGCAGTTGGAAAGTCAAACTAGAGCACAAGGAGAGGGACTATTCGTTGAGTTTTAGAGACCTTTCGTATTCAAAATGTTTCCACTCTCTAGGTTTCCCGTACATGTTATAGCTGTAGTAATATTCCCTTCAACCTGGAGACATCGGACCAATGGAATGGGTGCCATGCATTATTGCTTTAAAGGGTCTGCATTTGCTCACCCAATCTCTCCAATCCTCTCAGTCCCAGGTATCCAGCCTTATGCCATATCCAGCTGTCGTTGTAGATAGGGTAATTCCAGGTTTCATCAGAGACCCTGAAGAAATGGTAAAGAATTTCCCTTTTTTTGTTTTTGAAATTCCTTTTTATAGTGGGATTGTGCTGATTCTCGCTGCCATGTTTATGCCAGTCTAGACACACTTGATTCCATTAAGAAGTCATATCAATACATAGGTTTTAAGATTATTACTAGTCAAATATATTCCTCTGCGGGAAATATGGGGTTTTGAGTCCCTTTCACTGAGGAAGGTGTAGGTCTTGTCTATTCCATAGTTGGTTTATGGAACGGTACCTGTGCGTATATCAAACTCTGGTTTTATGCATCACCCCACCTCTCCTTTTTCTTTAAGCAGGCATAAGAGTGTTTTCTAAATGTGAGACTCTGTTCTCTTTCCTAACTCTGTTCATGTGTAGCCATGTTTACAGGATGTTCATAAGTGATATCTTATGATATGTTTCTTTTTCTGTGTGACTTATTTCACTTAGAATCATCGTACCTGAATCCACTCATTTTGCTGCTACTGGGCGTATGACATTGATTTCATGGCTGAGGGATATTCCGTCGTACGTAAGTACCACGATTTTTTGAACCATTTTTATATTTCCTGGGATATTTAATGTGTACCCAACTTGAGGTTCTTGTAAGCAGTGCAGCCCTAAAGTTTGGGGTGGCTCTGTCTTATTGATTTTCAGTTTTCCCAAGGTATATTCCCGTGCCTGGAAGTGCCCTTGGCTCTATAGCTCTGTTTTGTACTTGGTTTAGGGAACACAATGCACTCCTCCAGAGAGGCAGTTGGCAATTTACATCCCGCCCATCAGCATAACAAAGCTCCCTGTACTCCAGGGCCTGTCTTGGCTTTCTGGTTTTTACCCATTTTGTGGGTGTCCGTTTTGACCGGTGGGAAGTGATACTTCTTTGTACTGCAGGTTTGCATTGCCCGCTTGCTTGCTTGGCTAAAAAGGGCGTATGCATTTTCTCCTGAGTATATTCAGGAGAAAACACATAAGCCCTTTTTGGCCAAGTGCAGCTTAGTCGAAGTTTGTCCCTCTTCGTGTGCTTTAAAGGCAATTCCAACGTACCTCTTGAAATCCGATTCCTTCTATTCTGCCTCGCTTTCAAGTCCGCCTAGTTGCCTTCCCTCAACAGATTATTGGACGATAGTTGCCCTTTATTACTCTGCCAGTTTGTGAATTGCTGTGCCCCTGAGCTCCAATTTTTAACTCGATTTTTGTGAGCTGAACGCAAGACCAATATTTTGGTTCTGGACATATAGAGGTTTTTGGTGGGTCTCTGAGACTTTGTTTAATTCTTCTTCCTCCCGGTAAATAAGAGTGACATGTGCCCGTCCATATGCTTAACAGCTACTCTCTGATTGGTTCTCCCTCTTCCCTTTCATCCTTTGCCAAATTGGCAACCTGAGAGAACCAGGAGGTTAAAGGTGCTGTCTTTCCAAGTTGGGAGATTGATAGTAAAGCAGTTGGAAAGTCAAACTGGCGCAGAAGGAAAGGGAATATTCGTTGAGTTTTAGAAACCTTTCGTATTTACTGTGTGTCCATTCTGTAGGTTTCTCATACATGTTTTAGCTATAGTAATATTCCCTTCAACCTGGAGAGTTGGGACCCATGGAATGGGTGCCATGCATTATTGCTTTAAAGGTTCTGCATTTGCTCACCCAATCTCACCAATACTCTCAGTCCCATGTGTCCAACCTTATGCCACATCCAGCTGTCAATTTATATCGGGTCATTCCAGGTTTCATCAGAGACCCTGAAGGAATTGTAAAGAATTTCCCTGTTTTTTTGTTTTGTTTTAGAAATTCCTCTTTTTACTGGGTTTGAGCTGATTCTCACTGCCATATTTATGCCAGTCTAGACACACTTGTTTCCCTTATGGAAACATATCAATACATAGGTTTTAAGAATCTTACTAGTCAGATATATTCCTCTGTGGGAAATATGGGGTTTTGAGTTCCTTTCACTGAGGAAGGTGTAGGTCTTGTCTATTCCATAGTGGGTTTTTGGAACGCTACCTGTGCTTATATCAAACTCCGGTTTTATGAATACCCCCACCTCTCCTTCCCCTTAAGATGGCATAAGAGTGTTTTCTAAATGTGAGACTCTGTTCTCTTTCCTAACTCAGTTAATGTGTAGCCATGTTTACAGGATCTTCATAAGTGATATCTTATGATAAGTTTCTATTTCTGTGTGAATTATTTCACTTAGAATCATCGTACCTGAATCCACTCCTTTTGCTGCTACTGGTCTTATGACATTGATTTCATGGCTGAGGGATATTCCATCGTACGTAAGTACCTCAATTTTTTGAACAATTTTTATCTTTCCTGGGATACTTAAGGTGTACCCAAGTTGAGGTTCTTGTAAGCAGTGCAGCCCTAAATTTTGGGGTGGCTCTGTCTTATTGATTTTCAGTTTTCCCAAGGTATATTCCCTAGACTGGAAGTGCCCTTGGCTCTGTAGCTCTGTTGTTTACTTGTTTTAGGGAACACAATGCACTCCTCCAGAGAGGCAGTTGGCAATTTATATCCCGCCCATCAGCATAACAAGGCTCCCTGTTCTCCAGGGCCTGTCTTGCCTTTCTGGTTTTTACACATATTTCCTATGTCCCTTTTGACTTGTGGGAAGTGATACTTCTTTGTAGTGCAGATTAGCATTGCCCCCTTGGTTGCTTGGCCAAAAAGGGCATATGCGTTTTCTCCTGAACATATTCAGGAGAAAAGGCATACGCCCTTTTTGGCCAAATGCATCATTGTCGAAGTTGTGCCCCTCTTCCTGTGCTTTAAAGGTGATTCCAACGTACCTCTTGAAATGTGTTTCCTGCTATTCTGCCTCCCTATCAAGTTCGCCTTGTTGCCTTCCCTCAACAGATTTTTGGATGATAGTTTCCCTTAATTACTCTGCCAGTTTGTGAATTGCTGTGCCCCAGATCTCGATTTTTTACTCGTTTTTTGTGAGCTGAGCGCAAGTTTAATATTTTGGTTCAGTACCTATACTGGTTCTTGGTGGGTGGCTGAGACTTTGGTTAATTCTTCTTCCTCCCAGGAAATAAGAGTGACATATGCCCGTCCAAATGCCTAACAGCTACTCTCTCATTGGTTCTCCCTCTTCCCATTCATCCTCTGCCAAATTGGCAACCTGTGCGAAATAGGAGGTTAAAGGTGCTGTCTCTCCAGGTTTGGAGACTGATAGTAATGAAGTTGGAAAATCAAACTGGAGCACCAGGAGAGGGATTATTCGTTGAGTTTTAGAGACCTTTCGTATTCACCGTGTGTCCATTCTCTAGGTTTCCCGTACATGTTATAGCTGTAGTAATATTCCCTTCAACCCGGAGAGTTGGCACCCATGGAATGGGTGCCATGCATTATTGCTTTAAAGGGTCTGCATTTGCTCACCCAATCTCACCAATCCTCTCAGTCCCTTGTGTCCAGCCTTATGCCACATCTAGCTATCGTTGTAGATAGGGTCATTCCAGGTTTCATCAGAGACCCAGAAGGAATTGTAAAGAATTTTCCTTTTTTTTTTTTTTAAATTCATTTTGATTGTGGGTTTGAGCTGATTCTCGCTGCCATGTTTATGCCAGTCTAGACACACTTAATTCCCTTACGGAGACATATCAATACATAGTTTTTAAGATTCTTAGGAGTAAGATATATTCCTCTGCGGGATATATGGGGTTTTGAGTCCCTTTCACTGAGGAAGGTGTAGGTGTTGTCTATTCCATAGTTGCTTTTTGGAATGGTACCTGTGCTTATATCAAACTCGGGTTTTATGCATCACCCCACCTCTCCTTCCCGCTTAAGCAGGCATAAGAGTGTTTTCTAAATGTCAGACTCTGTTCTCTTTCCTAACTCAGTTCATGTGTAGCCATGTTTACAGAATCTTCATAAGTGATATCTTATGATAAGTTTCTTTTTCTGTGTGACTTATTTCACTTAGAATCATCGTACCTGAATCCACAAATTTTGCTGCTTCTGATCTTATGTCATTGATTTCATGGCTGAGGGATATTCCATCGTACATAAGTACCACAATTTTTGGAACCATTTTTATATTTCCTGGGATATTGAAGGTGTACCCAAGTTGAGGTTATTGTAAGCAGTGTAGCCCTAAATTTTGGGGAGGCTCTGTCTTATTGATTTTCAGTTTTCCCAAGGTATATTCCCTAGACTGGAAGTGCCCTTGGCTCTGTAGCTCTGTTGTTTACTTGTTTTAGGGACACAATGCACTCCTCCAGAGAGGCAGTTGGCAATTTACATCCCGCCCATCAGCATAACAAGGCTCCCTGTTCTCCAGGGCCTATCTTGCCTTTCTAGTTTTTATCCATTTTGTGGATGTCCCTTTTGACTGGTGGGAAGTGATAATTCTTTGTAGTGAAGATTTGCATTGCCCGCTTGCTTGCTTAGCCAAAAGGGGCGTATGCGTTTTCTCCTGAATATATTCAGGAGAAAACGCATACGCCCTTTTTGGCCAAGTGCATCATTGTCGATGTTGTGCCCCTCTTCCTGTGCTTTAAAGGTGATTCTTACGTACTTCGTGAAATCTTTTTCCTTCTATTCTGCCTCGCTTTCAAGTCCGCTTCGTTGCCTTCACTCAACAGATTTTTGGACGAGAGTTGTCATTTATTACTCTGCCAGTTTGTGAATTGCTGTGCCCCTGAGCTCCATTTTTTAACTTGTTTTTTGTGAGCTGATCGAAAGTCAAAAATTTTGGTTCAGGACCTAAACCGGTTCCCGGGGGTGGCTGAGACTTTGGTTAATTCTTCTTCCTCCCGGGATATAAGACTGACATGTGACCGTCCAAATGCCTAACGCCTACTCTCTCATTGGTTTTCCCTCTTCCCTTTCATCCTCTGCCAAATTGGCAACCTGTGCGAACCAGGAGGTTAAAGGCGCAGTCTCTCCAATTTGGGAGATTGATAGTAAAGCAGTTGGAACGTCAAACCGGAGCACCAGGATAGGAACTATTCGTTGAGTTTTAGAAACCTTTTGTATTCACAGTGTGTGCATTCTCTAGGTTTCCCATACATGTTATACCGGTAGTAACATTCCCTTCAACCTGGAGAGTTGGGAACCATGGAAAGAGTGCCATGCATTATTGCTTTAAAGGGTCTGCATTTGCTCACCCAATCTCACCAATCCTCTCAGTACCAATTGTCCAGCCTTATGCCACATCCAGCTGTCATTGTAGACAGGGTTATTCCACGTTTCATCAGAGACCCTGAAGGAATTGTAAAGAATTTCCCTGTTTTTTTGTTTTGTTTTTGAAATTCCTTTTTAAAGTGGGTTTGAGCTGATTCTCGCTGCCAAGTTTGTGCCAGTCTAGACACACTTGATTCCATTATGGGGACATATCAATGCATAGGTTTTAAGATTCTTACTAGTAAGTTATATCCCTGTGCATGGAATATGGGGAGTTGAGTCCCTTTCACTGAGCAACATGTAGTTCTTGTCTATTCCGTATTTGGTTTTTGGAACGGTACCTGAACTAATATCAAAATCTGGTTTAATGAATCACCCCCCTCTCCTTCCCCCTTAGCAGGCATAAGAATGTTTTCTAAAGGTCAAACTCTCTTCACTTTCCTAACTCAGTTCATGTGTAGGCATGTTTCCATGGTCTTCGTAAGTGATATCTTATGATTAGCTTCTTTTTCTGTGTGACTTATTTCACTTAGAATCATCGTACCTGAATCCACTCATTTTGCTGCTACTGGTCTTATGACATTGATTTCATGGCTGAGGGATATTCCATCGTACATAAGTACCACAATTTTTTGAACCATTTTTATATTCCCTGGGATATGTGAGGTGTACCCAAGTTGAGGTTGTTGTAAGCAGTGCAGCCCTAAATATGGGGGTGGCTCTGTCTTACTGATTTTCTGTTTCCCAAGGTATATTCCCTAGACTGGAAGTGCCCTTGGCTCTGTAGCTTTGTTGTTTAGTTGTTTTAGGGAACACAATGCACTCCTCCAGAGAGGCAGTTGGCAATATACATCCCGCCCATCAGCATAACAAGGCTCCCTGTTCTCCAGGGCCTGTCTTGAATTTCTGGTTTTTACCCATTTTTTCGATGTCCCTGTGGACCGGTGGGAAATGATACTTCTTTGTAGTGCAGACTTGCATGAACGCTTGCTTGCTTGGCCAAAAAATCTGTATGCATTTTCTCCTGAATATACTCAGGAGAAAATGCATAAGCCCTTTTTAGCCAAGTGCATCAGTGTCGAAGTTGTGCCCCTCTTCCTGTGCTTTAAAGGTGATTCCAACGTAACTCTTGAAATCCGTTTCTGGCAATTCTGCCTGGCTTTCAAGTCCGCCTCGTGTCTTCGCTCAACAGGTTTTTGGTCGATAGTTGTCCTTTATTACTCTGCCAGTTTGTGAATTGCTGTGCCCCTGAGCTCCGTTTTTTAACTGTTTTTTTCTGAGCTGTACGCAAGTCCAATATTTTGGTTCAGGACATATACTCGTTCCCGGTGGGTGGCGGAGACTTTGGTCAATTCTTCTTCCTCCCGGGAAATAAGAGTGACATATGCCCGTCCAAATGCCTGACAGCTACTCTCTCATTGGTTCTCCCTCTTCCCATTCATCCTCTGCGAAATTGGCAACCTGTGCGAAACAGGAGGTTAAAGGTGCGGTCTCTCCAGGTTGGGAGATTGATAGTAAAGCAGTTGGAAAGTCAAACCGGAGCCAAAGGAGAGGGACTATACGTTGAGTTTTAGAGACTATTCGTATTCACACTGTGTCCATTCTCTAGGTTTCCCATACATGTTATAGCTGTAGTAATATTCCCTTCAACCTGGAGAGTTGGGACCCATGGAATGGGTGTCATGCATTATTGCTTTAAAGGGTCTGCATTTGCTCACCCAATCTCACCAATCCTCTCAGTCCTATGTTTCCAGCCTTATGCCACATGCAGCTGTCATTGTAGATAGAGTCATTCCAGGTTTCATCAGAGACCATGAAGGAATTATAAAGAATTTCCCTGTTTTTTGTTTTTCAAATTCCTTTTTATAGTGGGTTTGAGCTGATTCTCGCTGCCATCTTTATGCCAGTCTAGACGCACTTGATTCCCTGAAAGAGACATATCAATACATAGGTTTTAAGCTTTTTACTAGTCAGATATATTCCTCTGCGGGAAATATGGGGTTTTGAGTCCCTTTCCCTGAGGAAGGTGTAGGTCTTGTCTATTCCATACTTGGTTTTTGGAACTCTACCTGTGCATATATCAAACTCTGGTTTTATGCATCACCCCACCTCTCCATCCCTCTTAAGCAGGCATAAGAGTGTTTTCTAAATATGAGACTCTCTTCTCTTTCCTAACTCAGTTCATGTGTAGCCATGTTTACAGGATCTTCATAAGTGATATCTTATGATACGTTTCTTTTTCTGTGTGACTTATTTCACTTAGAATCATCGTACCTGTATCCACTCATTTTGCTGCTACTGGTCTTATGACATTGATTTCATGGCTGAGGGATATTCCATCATACATAAGTACCACAATTTTTTGAACCTTTTTTATATTTCCTGGGATATTTAATGTGTACCCAAGTTGAGGTTCTTGTAAGCAGTGCAGCCCTAAATTTTGGGGTAGTTCTGTCTTATTGATTTTCAGTTTTCCCAAGGTATATTCCCTTGACTGGAAGTTTCCTTGGCTCTGTATCTCTGTTGTTTACTTGTTTTAGGGAACACAGTGCTCTCCTCCAGAGAGGCAGTTGGCAATTTACATCCCGCTCATCATCATAACAAGGCTCCCTGTTCTCCAGGGCCTCTCTTGCCTTTCTGGTTTTTACACATTTTGTGGATGTCCCTTTTGACCGGTGGGAAGTGATACTTCTTTGTAGTGAAGTTTTGCATTGCCCACTTGCTTGCTTGGCCAAAAAGGGTGTATGCGTTTTCTCCTGAATATATTCAGGAGTAAATGCAAACGCCCTTTTTCGCCAAGTGCATCATTGTCGAAGTTGTGCCCCTCTTCCTGTGTTTAAAGGCGATTCCAACGTACATCTTGAAATCTGTTTCCTGCATTTCTGCCTCCCTTTCAAGTTTGCCTCGTTGCCTTCCCTCAACAGAATTTTGGACGATAGTTGCCCTTTATTACTCTGCAAGTTTGTGAATTGCTGTGCCCCTGAGCTCCATATTTAACTCGTTTTTTCTGAGCTGAACGCAAGTCAAATATTTTGGTTCAGAACATATACTGGTT
The DNA here is from genome assembly GCF_964341445.2 of Mesoplodon mirus. Taxonomy (NCBI): domain Eukaryota; kingdom Metazoa; phylum Chordata; class Mammalia; order Artiodactyla; family Ziphiidae; genus Mesoplodon; species Mesoplodon mirus. The sequence goes on along the minus strand of NW_028295653.1, from coordinate 64,148 downwards.
CCCGGTGTGTGGCTGAGACTTTGGTCAATTCTTCTTCCTCCCTGGAAATAAGAGTGACATATGCCTGTCCAAATGCCTAACAGCTACTCTCTCTTTGGTTCTTCCTCTTCCGTTTCATCCTCTGCCAAATTGGCAACCTGTGAGAACCAGGAGGTTAAAGGGGCTGTCTCTCCAAGTTGGGAGATTGATAGTAAAGCAGTTGGAATGTCAAACCGGAGCACCAGGAGAGGGACTATTAGTTGAGTTTTAAAGACCTTTCGTATTCACAGTGTGTCCATTCTCTAGGTTTCCCGTACATGTAATAGCTGTAGTAATATTCCCTTCAACCTGGAGAGTGGGGACCCATGGAATGGGTTCCCCTCATTATTGCTTTAAAGGGTCTGCATTTGCTCATCCAATCACACCAATTCTCTCAGTCCCAAGTGTCCAGCCTTATTCCACATCCAGCTGTCATTGTAGATAGGGTCATTCCAGGTTTCATCAGAGACCCTGAAGGAATTGATAGAAATTTCCCTGTTTTTTTGTTTTGTTTTTGAAATTCCTTTTTATAGTGGGTTTGAGCTGATTCTCACTGTCATGTTTATGCCAGTCTAGACACACTTGATTCCCTTATGGAGACATATCAATACATAGGTTTTAAGATTCATACTTTTAAGATATATTACTCTGTGGTGAATATGGGGTGTTGAGTCCCTTTCACTGAGGAAGGTGTAGGTTTTGTCTATTTCGTATTTGGTTTTTGGAACGGTACCTGTACTAATATCAAACTCTGATTTTATGCATCACCCCACCTCTCCTTCTCCCTTAAGCTAGCATAAGCGTTTTTTTTTTAATGTGAGTCTCTCTTTTCTTTCCTAACTCAGTTCATGTGTAGCCATGTTTACAGGATCTTCATAAGTGATATCTTATGATAAGTTTCTTTTTCTGTGTGACTTATTCCACTTAGACTTATCGTACCTGAATCCACTCATTTTGGTGCTACTGGCCTTATGACATTGATTTCATGCCTGAGGGATATTCCATCATATGTAAGTACCACAATTTCTTGAACCATTTTTGTCTTTCCTGGGATATTTAATGTGTACCCAAGTTGAGGTTTTTGTAAGCAGTGCAGCCCTTAATTTTGCTGTGGATCTGTCTTATTTATTTTCAGTTTTCCCAAGGTATATTCCCTAGACTGGAAGTGCCCTTGGCTCTGTAGCTCTGTTGTTTACTTGTTTTAAGGAACACAATGCACTCCTCCAGAGAGGCAGTTGGCCATTTACATCCTGCCCATCAGCATAACAAGGCTCCCTGTTCTCCAGGGCCTGTCTTGCCTTTCTGGTTTTTACCCATTTTGTGGATGTGCCTTTTGACCGGTGGGAAGTGATACTTCTTTGTAGTGCAGATTTGCATTGCCTGCTTGCTTGCTTGTCCAAAAAGGGCATATGCGTTTTCTCCTGCATATATGCACGTGAAAACCCATATGCCCTTTATGGCCATTTCCATAATTTTCGAAGTTGTAATGCTTTTCCTGTGTTTAAAGGCGATTCCAATGTACCTCTCGAAATCTATTTCATTCCATTCTGCCTCATTTGCCCTTCCACCTCGTGGCTTTCCCTCAACAGATTTTTCGAAGAGAGTAGTTCTTTATAACTCTGCAGGTTAGTGCATTGCTGTGGCCCTGAGCTCCATTTTTCAACTCGCGTTTTTGTGATCTGACCGCAAATCAACAGTTTTGCTTCTGGACTTATACTGGTTCTGGGGGGCAGGCTAAGACTTTGGTTAATTCCTCTTTGTGATGGAATATTAGAGAGACATGTGGCCGTCCAAATGCCTACAGCTACTCTCTCATTGGTTCTCTCTCTTCCCTTATATCCTCTGCACAATTTGCCAACTGTGCGTACCAGGAGGATATAGGGGCTGACTTTCCAAGTTGGGAGATTGATAGTAAAGCAGTTGGAATGTCAAACTGGAGCACAAGGAGAGAAAAAAGTAGTAGAGTTTTAGAAACCTTTCACCATCAGATGGTTTCCATTCTCTAGGTTCCCATACACGTTATAACTGTAGTGATATTCCCTTCTACCTGGAGAGATGGGAACCATGGAATGGGTGGCAGGCATTATTGCTTTAAACGGTCTGCATTTTTTCACCCAATCTCACCAATCCTCTCAGTCCCAAGTGACCAGCGTTATGCCACATCCAGCTGTCATTGTAGATACGGTCATTCCAGGTTTCATCAGAACCCCTGAAGGTATTGTGTAAGAATTTTACTGTTTTTATGTTTTGTTTTGAAATTCATTTTTATAGTGGGTTTGAGCTGATTCTCACTGCCATGTTTATGTCGTTCTAGACACACTTGGTTCCCTTACGGAGACATATCAATACATAGGTTTTAAAATTCTTACTAGTCAGATATATTTCTCTGCGGGGAATAAGCATGTTGAGTTCTGTTTACTGAGGAAGGAGTAGGGCTTGTCTCTTCTGTTTTTGGATTATGGAATGGTACCTGTGCTAATATCAAACTTTTGTTTTGTGCATCTCCCCACCTGTCTTTCCCATTAAGCAAGCATTAGAGTGTTTTCTAAATCTGATACTCTGTTCTCTTCCCTAAATCAGTTCATATGTAGCCATGTTTACATTCCCTTCATAAGTGATATCTTATGTCAGAATGCACCATGGCCGTTCTCATAATAATGCTCCATGACCCCTGTCATCACAATGCACCATGCCCTGGTTATCAAAATGCTCCATGTCCCTTGTCATCACAATTCTCCACGTCCTTGTCATCACAGTGCTACATGACACTTCTCATCAAAATGTTACATGCTCTTGTCATCACAATTCTCCATCCACTTGACATTGCAATGCTCCATGCACTTGTCATCACAATGCTGCATGCACATGTCATCACAAAGCTCCATGCCCTTGTCATCACAATGCTCCATGATCCCTGTCATAACAATGCTCCCTGAAACCTGTCATCACAATGCTTCATGCCCCTTGTCATTACAGGGCTCCATGATGCTCGATATCACAATTACCCAAGGTGTTCTCATCACAATGCTCCATGGCAAATATCATCACAATGCTCCATGACCACTGTCATCACAACACTCCATGACACCTGACAACACAATGATTCGGGACTCTTGTCACCACAATGTTCCATTCCCTAGTCATCACACTGCCCCATGACACCTGTCATCACAATACTCCATGAACGTTTTCAGACCAATGTTCCATGACACTTGTCATCATAATGATCCATGTCCTTGTCATCCCTATGCTCCATGACCACTGTTTTCTCAATGCTCTGTGACGCTTGTCATCACAGTGCTCCATGACAACTGTCATCACAATACTCCATGCCTTTGTCAGCAAAATGCTACATGACCTTGTCATTACAATGCTCTATTTGCTTCTCAACACAATCCTCCATGAAACTTGGGATCACATTGCTTCATGCCCATGTCATCACAATGCTCCATGCTCCTTGAAATAAAAATGATCAATGACCTCTGTCATCACAATGCTCCTAACCCTTGTGATCACCATGTTCCATAACACTTGTCATCACAATGCTCCATGATGCCTGTCATCACAATACTCCATGCCCTTTTCATCGCAATGCTCCATGACCTTTGTCATCACAATTCTCAATACACTTGTCATCACAATGCTCCCTGACACTTGTCATCAGAATGTTCCTTGAACCATGTCAGGAAAAGGCTCCATGCCTCTTTCATAACAATGCCCCATGCCGTTTTCATCACAATGCTCCATGCCATTGTCATCAAAATACTCCACAAGATTGTCATCAGAATGCTCCATGACCCTTGTCATCACAATTCTCCATGCGATTGTCAGCACAATGCTCCTTGACCCTTGTCATCACAATGCTCCAAGCCATTGTCATCACAATGCTCCTTTACCTTTGTCATCAGAATCCTCCATGACACTTGGCATCACAATGCTCCATGCCATTGTCATCAGAGCGGGCCACTACATATGTCATCAGAATGCTCCCTGACACCTCTCTTCACAATACTGCATGACCTGGTCATCACAATGCTCCATGCCCTTGTCATCACAATGCGCCATTCCAACTGTCATCGCAATAATCCATGAAACATATTAGAACATTGTTCCATGCTCTTGTCATCACAATGCTCCATGCTCTTGTTATCACAATTCTTCATGACCCCTGTCATCACAATGCTCCATGACACTTGTCAGTATGTACCTTGAACCCTGTCATGACAAGGCTCCATGCCTTTTTCATCACAACGTTCCATGCCCTTTCCATTACAGTTCTCCAAGTCCCATGTAATCACAATGCTCCATGCCCTTGTCATCACAAATCTCAAGGACGCATGCCATCAGAATGCTCCTTGGTCTTCTCCTCACAATGTGCCATGCCCTTGTCATCACAATGTTCCAAGACCCCTGTAATCACAATGCTCCACGCCCCTTTTCATCAGTATGTTCCATGAGACTTGTCATCACAAAGCTCCATGGTTTTGTCATCACAATGTTCCAGTACCTTGTCATCACAATGCTTCTCAACCTTGTCAAGAAAATTTTCAATGGCCCTTGTCATCATAATGCTCCAAGCCCTAATCATCAAAATGCTCCATTATATTTGTCCTCACATTTCTCCATTACATTTGGCGTCACAATGCCCCATGCCTTTGTCATCACAATGGATCATGACTTTTGTCATCACAGTGTTCCCTGACACCTGTCTTCACAATACTCCTTGAACTTCTCATCACAATGCTCCATGACCCCTGTCATCACAACGCTCTGTGACTCCAGTCATCACAATGCTTCATGACCTTTTTCATCACAATGGTTTATGCCCTCGCCATCAACAGTCTCTTTGACCTTTTTAACCACAATGCTCCATGAACTTTTCATCACAATGCTCTTTGACCCTTGTCATCACAATGCTCTATGCCTTTCTCAGCCCAATGCTCCATGACCCTTGTCATCACAATGCTCCAAGACTCCAGTCATCTCAAACTTCATAACGTTTGTCATCACAATGGTCCATGCCCGCGTGATTACAAGGCTCTGTGACCTTTGAAACCACAATGCTCCATGAACTTTTCATCACAATTCTCTGTGACCCTTGTCATCACAATGCTCCATGTCTTTGTCAGAACAATGCTCCATGACCATTGTCTTCAAAATGTGCCACGCGCATTTCATCACAATGGTCCACAACCTTGTCACTGCAATGCTCCATCAACCTTGTAATCACAATGGTCCATGCACTTCTCATCAAAGTGATCTCTCACCAGAGATATCACAGTGTTCTATCACTAGTCATCACAATTCTCCCTCACCCCTGTAATCCCAATGTTCCATGGACCTGTCATCACACTGCTACATCCCCTTATCATCACAATGTTCCATGACCCCTCTCAGCAAAATGCTCCATGACCCTTTTCATCCCAAAGCTCCAAGACGCCTGATATCACAATGTTCTATAAACCCTGCAATCAAAATGTTCCATTACATTATTCATCAAATTGCTGCATGACCCGGTCATCAAAATGCTCCCTGCCCTTCTCATCAAAATGCACCATGCCCTTGTCATCAAAATGCTCCATGACTTGTCATCACAAAGCTCCATGACCCTTGGCATCACAGTGCTCCATGTCATTGTCATCACTATGATCCATGAACCCTCTCATCACATTGCTCAATGCCCTTGTCATCACAAAGCTCCATGACACTTGTCATCACAATGCTCGATGCCCTTCTCATCTCAATGGTGCATGCTCTTGTCATTACAATCCTGCATGACCCATGTAACATAGTGTTCCGTACCATTGTCATCACAATGCTCCATGCAAACTCTCATCACAATAATCCATGAAATATTTCAGACCAATGTTCCATGCCGTTCTCATCACCATGCTCCATTACCCCTGTCATAACAATGCACCATGACACCTGTCATCACTATGTCCAACGGCCTAGTCATCACAAGGTTCTATGGCACTTGTCATCACAATGCTGAAGACCCCTGTAATCACAATGCTCCATGCCCTTGTCATCACAAAGCTCCATGACGCATGTCATCAGAATGTTCCATGGCCTTCTCATCACAATGCTCCATGCCCTTGTCATCACAATGCTCCAAGACCCCTGTAAACACAATGCTCCATGTCCCTTTTCATCTCAATGCTCCATGAAACCTGTCATCACAATGCACCATGCCCATCATCATAATGCTTCAGGCTATTGTCATCACAATGAAATCAATATTCTCCATGACCTCTGTCATCATAATGTTCCAAACCCTTGTGATCACAATGTTCCATAACACTTATCATCACAACACCCCATAACGCTCATCATAACAATTATCCATGGTCATCTCATCACAATGCTCCATGATCTTTGTCATCACAATGCTCAATACACTTATCATCACAATGCTCCCTGACAATTGTCGTCAGTATGCTCCTTGAACCCTGTCATGACAAGGATCCATGCCTTTTTCATCCCAGTGATCCATGCCCTTTTCATCACAATGCTCCAAGATCCCTGTAATCACAATATTCCATGTCCTTGTCATCACAAAACTCCATGACACATATCATCAGAATGCTCTATGACATTCTCATCACAATGCTCCATGCCCTAGCCATCACAATGCTCCAAGACCCCTGTAATCACAATGCTCCATGCCCCTTTTCATCAGAATGCTCCATGAGAATTGTCATCACAAGTCTCCATGCTCTTCTCATCACTATGCTCCAGGACCTTGTCATCACCATGCTCCATTCCCTTGTCATCACAATGCACCATGACCTCTGTCATCACAATAATCCATGAATATTTTCAGACCAATGCTCCACGATCTACTCATCACAATGCTCCATGGCCAAAATCATCACAATGCTCCATGACCACTGACATCACAATGCTCCAAACACTTGTGATCACAATGTTCCATAACACTTGTCATCACAACGCTCCATGATGTCTGTCATCACAATACTCCATGTCCTTTTCATCACAATGCTTCATGACTTTTGTCATAACAATTCTCAATACACTTGTCATCACAATGCTCCCTGACACTTGTGATCAGTATGCTCCTTGAAAGCTGTCACGAAAAGGCTCCATGCCTTTTACATCGCAATTCATCATGCCGTTTTCATCACAATGCTCCATGCCATTGTCATCAAAATACTCCACAAGTTTGTCACCAGAATGCTCCATGACCATTGTCATCACAATGATCCATGAACTTTTCATCACAATGCTCTTTGATCCTTGTCATCACAATTCTCTATGCCTTTCTCAGCACAATGCTCCATGACACTTGTCATCACAATGCTCCATGCGCTGGTCAGCACAATGCTCCATGAAACATGTCATCACAATGCACCATGCGTTTATCATCACAGTGCTCCACAATCTTGTCATCACAATGCTCCATAAAATTTGTCATCACAATGCTCCATGCACTTCTCTTCCAAATGCTCTCTCACCACTGATATCACAATGCTACATCACTATTTGTCACAATAATCCCTCACCCCTGTCATCACAATGATCCATGACTCCTGTTATCACAGTGCTACGTGCACTTATCATCACAATGTTCGATGACCCATGACATCACAAAGTTCCATAACACCTGTCATCAAAATGCTCCATCACCCTTTTCATCGCAAAGATCCATGAACCCTGGCATCACAATGTTCTATAACCCCTGTCATCAAAATGTTCCATTTCAATTTTCATCAAATTGCTGCATGACCATGTCATCAAAATGCTCTCTGCCCTTCTCAACACAATGCACCACACCCTTGTCATCAAAATGCTCCATGACCTTTGTCATCACAAAGCTTCATGACCATTGGCATCACAGTGCTCCATGATATTGTCATCACAATGCTCCATGAAACCTCTCATCACATTGCTCCATGCCCTTGTCTTCACAAAGATCCATGACACTTGTCATCACAATGCTCGATGCCCTTCTCATCACAATGCTCCATGCCCTTGTCATTACAATCCCCCATGACCCATGTATCACAGTGTACCGTGCCCTTCTCATCACAATGTTCCATGCCCACTCTCATCACAATAATCCATGAAACATTTTAGACCAATGTTCAATGCCCTTCTCATCACAATGCTCCATTACCTCTGTCATAACAATGCTCCATGACCCCTGCCATCAAAATGTTCCACGGCATTGTCATCACAAGGCTCCATGACCCTTGTCATCACAATGCTCCAAGACCCCTGTAATCACAATGCTCCATGCACTTGTCATCACAAAGCTCCATAACGCATGTCATCAGAATGTTCCATGGAATTCTCCTGAGAGTGCTCCATGCCCTTGTCATGACAAAGCTCCAAGACCCCTGTAATCACAATGCTCCATGCCCGTTTTCATCAGAATGCTCCATGAGACTTGTCATCACAAGTCTCCATGGTCATCTCATCACAATGCTCCAGTACCTTGTAATCACCATGCTCCATTCCCTTGTCATCACAATGCTCCATGACACCTGGCATCACAATACTCCATGAACATTTTCAGCCAAATGCTCCATGACCATCTAATCACAATGCTCCATGGCAAATATCATCAAAATGCTCCATGACCATTGTCATCACAACACTCCAAGACACCTAACAACACAGTGATCCGGGACTCTTGTCATCACAATGCTCCAAGACCCCTGTAATCACAATGCTCCATGACCCCTGTCATCATAGTACTCCATGAACATTTTCAGCCCAATGATCCATGAGACTTGTCATCACAATGATCCATGCCGTTGTCATACCTATGCTCCATGACACCTGTATTCACAATGCTCCGTGATGCTTGTCATCACAGTGCTCCATGACACCAGTCATCAAAAAGCTCCATGCCTTTGTCAGCAAAATGCTACATGACCTTGTCATTACAATGCTCTATGCGCTTGTCATCACAATACTCCATTACCATTGTCATCACAATCCTCCAAGAACCTTGGGATCGCATTGCTTCATGCCCTAGTCATCAATGTTCCATGCTCCTTGAAATCAAAATGATCCATGACCTCTGTCATCGCAATGCTCCAAAACCTTGTGATCACAATGTTCCATAACACTTGTCATCACAACGCTCCATGATGCCTGTCATCACAGTACTCCATGCCCTTGTCATCACAATACTCCATGCCCTTGTTATCACAAGGTTCTAGACCCCTGTAATCAGAATGCTCCATGACACTTGGCATCACAATGCTCCATGACACTTGGCATCACAATGCTCCATGCCATTGTCATCACAATGGGCCATTACATATGTCATCACAATGCTCCCTGACACCTCTCTTCACAATACTGCATGACCTGGTCATCACAATGCTCCAAGACACATGTAATCACAATGCACCATTCCAACTGTCATCGCAATAATCCATGAAACTTATGAGACCAATGTTCCATGCCCTTGTCATCACAATGCTCGATGCCCTTGTTATCACAATGTTCTAAGAACCCTGTAATCAGAATTCTCCTTGCCCCTTTCATCAGTATGCTCCATGAGACTTGTCATCACAAGGCTCCATGGTTTTCTCATCACAGTGTTCCAGGACCTTGTCATGACAATGCTTCACTACCTTGTCATGAAAATTCTCAATGGCCCTTGTCATCATAATGCTCCAAGTCCTAGTCATCACAATGCTCCATTATATTTGTCATCACAATCCTCCATTACATTTGGCATCACAATGCTCCCTGCCATTGTCATCGCAATGGACCATGACATATGTCATCACAATGCTCTCTGACAACTCTCTTCAAAATACTCCATGACCTTCTCATCACAATGCTCCATGCCCTGGTCATCACAATACACCATGTCCACTGTCATCACAATAATCTCTGAAAAGTGTCACCAAAACGCTCCATGTCCCTGTCATCACAATGCTCCATGACCCCTGTCATCTCAATGCTCCGTGACTCCAGTCATCACAATGCTTCATAACGTTTGTCATCACAACGGTCCATGCCCGCATCATCACAAGGCTCTGTGACATTTGTAACCACAATGCTCCATGAAATTTTCATCACAATGCTCCGTGACCCTTGTCATCACAATGTGCCACGCGTTTTTCATCACAATGATCCACAACCTTGTCATCGCTATGCTCCATAAATCTTGTATTCACAGTGCTCCATGCACTTCTCATCCAAATGCTCTCTCACCTGAGATATCACAATGTTCCATTACTAGTCATCACAATCCTCCCTCAACCCTGTAATCAAAATGTTCCATGAACCCTGGCATCACAATATTCCATAACCACTGTCATCAAATGCTCCATGACACTTTTCAGCCCAAAGCTCCATGACCCTTGGCATCACAATGCTCCATATCATTGTCATCAATATGCTCCATGAAACCTCTCATCCCATTGCTCCATGCCCTTGTCATCACAAAGCTCCATGACACTTGTCATCACAATGCTCGATGCCCTTCTCATCAAAATGCTCCATGCCCTTTTCATCACAATCCTCCATGACCCATGTATCACAGTGTTCCGTTCCCTTGTCATCACAATGCTCCATGCCCACTCTCATCATAGTAATCCATGAAATATTTCAGGCCAATGCTCAATGCCCTTCTCAACAGAATGCCCCATTACCTCTGTTACAACAATGCTGATTACCCCTGCCAACACAATGTTCCACGGCCTTGTCATCACAAGGCTCCTTGACCGTTGTCATCACAATGCTCCATGCCCTTGTCACCACAATGCTCCAAGACCCCTGTATTCAAAATGCTCCATGCCCCTTTGCATCTCAATGCTCCATGAACCCTGTCATCACAATGCACCATGCCCATCATCATAATGCTTCAGGCTATTGTCATCAAAATGAAATCAAAATTATCCATGACCTCTGTCATCATAATGCTCCAAACCCTTGTGATCACAATGTTCCATAACACTTATCATCACAAATCCCCATGACGCTCATCATCACAATTATCCATGGTATTCTCATCACAATGCTCCATGACCTTTGTCATCACAAGGCTCAATACACTTGTCATCACAATGCTCCCTGACACTTGTCGTCAGTATGCTCCTTGTACCCTGCCATGACAAGGCTGCATGCCTTTTTCATCACAATGATCCGTGCCCTTTTCATAACAATGCTCCAAGATCACTGTAATCACAATGCTCCATGTCCTTGTCATCAAAAAACTCCATGAAGCATGTCATCAGAATGCTCCATGGCTTTCTCATCACAATGCTCCATGCCCTAGTCATCACAATGCTCCAAGACCCCTGTAATCACAATGCTCCATGCCCCTTTTCGTCAGAATTCTCCATGAGACTTGTCATCACAAGTCTCCATGGTCATCTCATCACAATGCTCCAGGACCTTGTCATCACCATTCTCAATTCCCTTGTCATCACAATGCTCCATGACCACTGTCATCACAATAATCCATTAATATATTCAGCCCAATGCTCCACGACCTACACATCACAATGCTCCATGGCCTATATCATCACAGTGCTCCATGACCACTGTCATCACAACACTCCATGACTCCTGACAGCACAATGATCTGGGACTCTTGTCATCACAATGCTCCATGTCATTGTGATCACAATGCTCCATGAACCCTCTCATAACATTGCTCCATGCCCTTGTCATCACAAAGCTCCATGACACATGTCATCACAATGCTCGATGCCCTTCTCATCACAATGCTCCATGCCCTGTCATTACATTCCTGCATGACCCATGTATTATAGTGTTCCGTACCCTTGTCATCACAATGCTCCATGCCCACTCTCATCACAATAATTCATGAAACATTTCAGACCAATATTCCATGTCCTTCTCATCACAATGCTCCATTACCCCTTTCATAACAAGGCACCATGACCGCCGCCATCACAATGTTCCACGGCCTAGTCATCACATGGTTCTATGACAATTGACATCACCCTCCTCAAGACGCCTGAAATCACAATGCTCCATGCCCTTGTCATCACAAAGCTCCATGACGCATGTCATCAGAATGTTCCATGGCCTTCTCATCTCAATGCTCCTTGCCCTTGTCATCACAATGCTTCAAGACCATTGTAATCACAATGCTCCATGCCCCTTTTCATATCAATGCTCCATGAAACCTGTCATCACAATGCACCATGCCCATCATCATAATGCTTCAGGCTATTGTCATCACAATGAAATCAAAATGTTCCATGACCTCTGTCATCATAATACTGCGAACCCTTGTGATCACAAAGTTCCATAACACTTATCATCACAACACCCCATGACGCTCATCATCACAATTATCCATGGCCTTCTCATCACAGTGATCTATGATTTTTGTCATCACAATGCTCAATACATTTGTCAACACAATGCTCCCTGACACTTGTCTTCAGTATGCTCCTTGAAACCTGTCATGACAAGGCTCCATGCCTTTTTCATCACAATGATCCATGCCCTTTTCATCACAATGCTCCGTGACCCCTTTAATCACAATGCTCCATGCCTTTGTCAGAACAATGCTCCATAACACTTGTCATCACAGTGTGCCACGCACTTTTCATCACAATGATCCACAACCTTGTCATCGCTATGATCCATAAACCTTGTAATCACTATGCTCCATGAACTTCTCATCCAAATGCTCTCTCACCTGAGATATCACAATGTTCCATCACTAGTTATCACAATGCCCCCTCACCCCTGTAATCACAGTGTTCCATGACCCCTGTCATCACAATGCTACATCCCCTTATAAACATAATGTTCCATGACCCCTGACATCACAATGTTCCATAACCCCTGTCATCAAAATGCTCCATGACACTTTTCATCCCAAAGCTCCATGACCCCTGGCATCACAATGTTCTATAAACCCTGTCATCAAAATGTTCCATTACACTTTTTATCAAATTGCTGCATGACCCTGTCATCAAAATGCTCCCTGCCCTGCTCATCACAATGCACCACACACTTGTCATCAAAATGATCCATGACCTTTCTCATCACAAAGCTCCATGACCCTTGGCATCACAATGCTCCATGGCTTTGTCATCACAATGCTCCATGAACACTCTCATCACATTGCTCCATGCCCTTGTCATCACAAAACTCCATGACACTTGTCATCACAATGTTCGATGTGTTCTCATCACAATGCTCCATGCCCCTGTCATTACAATCCTCCATGACACATGTATCACAGTCTTCCGTGCCCTTGTCATCACAATGCTCCATGCCCACTCTCATCACAATAATCCATGAAATATTTCAGACCAAGGCTCAATGCCCTTCTCATCAAAATGCTCCATTACTTCTGTCATAACAATGATCCATGACCCCTGCCATCATGATGTTCCATGGCCTTTTCATCACAAGGCTCCATGACCCTTCTCATCACAATGCCCCAAGAACACTGTAATCACAAAGCTCTATGCCCCTTTTCATCTCAATGATTCATGAACCCTTTCATCACAATGCACCATGCCCATCATCATAATGCTTCCTGCTATTGTCATAAAAAGGAAATCAAAATGCTCCATGACCTCTGTCATAACAATGCTCCAAACCCTTGTGATCACAATATTCCATAACACTTGTCATCACAATGCCCCATGACGCTCCTCATCACAATTATCCATGGTCTTCTCATCACAATGCTCCATGACCTTTGTCATCACAATGCTCAATACACTTGTCATCCAAATGCTCCCTGACACTTGTTGTCTGTATGCTCCTTTTACCCTGTCATGATAGGGCTCCATGCCTTTTTCATCACAATGATCCATGCCCTTTTCATCACAATGCTCCAAGACCCATGTAATCACGATGCTCCATGCCATTGTCATCACAAAGCTCAATAATGCATGCCATAAGAATGCTCCTTGGTCTTCTCCTCACAATGCTCCATGCTCTTGTCATCACAAAGTTCCAACACCACTGTAATCACAATGCTCCATGCTCTTTTTCATCAGTATGCTCCATGAGACTTGTCATCACATGGCTCCATGGTTTTGTCATCATAATGCTCCAAGCCCTAGTCATCACAATGCTCCATTATATTTGTCATCATAATCCTCCATTACATTTGTCATCACAATGTTCCCTGCCATTGTCATCGCAATGGACCATGACATATTTCATCACAATGCTCCGTGACACCTGTCTTCAAAATACTCCATGACCTTCTCATCTCAATGCCCCATGCCCTTGTCATCACAATGCACCATGTCCACTGTCATCACAATAATATATGAAACTTGTCAGACCTATGCTCCATTCCCCTGTCATCACAATGCTCCATGACCTTGTTATCACAGTGCTCCATGACCCCTGTCATCACAATGCTCCGTGACTCCAGTCATCACAATGCTTCATAACGTTTGTCATCACAACGGTCCATGCCCGCGTCATCACAAGGCTCTGTGTCCTTTGTAACCACAATGCTCCATGAACTTTTCATCACAATGCTCCGTGACACTTGTCATCACAATGATCCATGCCTTTGTCAGAACAATGCTCCATGACCTTTGTCATCACAATGTGCCATGCGCTTTTCATCACAATGATCCACAAACTTATCATCGCTATGCTCCATTAACCTTGTAATCACAATGCTCCATGCACTTCTCATCCAAATGCTCTCGCACCTGGGATATCACAATGATCTATCACTAGATATCACAATCCTCCCTCACCCCTGTAATCACAGTGTTCCATGGCCCCTGTCATCACAATGCTACATCCGCTTATCAACACAATGTTCCATGACTCCTGACATCACAATGTTCCATAACCACTGTCATCAAAATGCTTGATGACCCTTTTCATCTCAAAGCTCCATGACCCATGGCATCACAATGTTCTATAACCCCTGTCATCAAAATGTTCCATTACACTTTTCATTAAATTGCTCCATGACCCTGTCATCAAAATGCTCCCTGCCCTTCTCATCACAATGCACCACACCCTTGACATCAAAATGCTCCATGACATTTGTCATCACAAAGCTCCATGACAGTTGGCATCACAATGCTCCATATCATTGTCATCACAGTGCACCATGAACCCTCTCATCACATTGCCCCATGCCCTTGTCATCACAAAGCTCCATCACACTTGTCATCACAATGCTCCATGCCCTTGTCATTACAATCCTCCATGACCCAAGTATCACAGTGTACCGTGCCCTTGTAATCACAATGCTCCATGCCCACTCTCATCACGATAATCCATGAAATATTTCAGACTAATGGTCAATGCCATTCTCATCACAATGGTCCATTACTTCTGTCGTAACAATGCTCAATGAACCCTGCCATAACAATGTTCCACGGCCTTGTCATCACAAGGCTCCATGACCCTTGTCATCACAATGCTCCAAGACCCCTGTAATCACAATGCTCCATGCCCCTTTTCATCAGAATGCTCCATGAGATTTCTCATCACAAGTCTCCATGGTCATCTCATCACAATGCTCCAGGACCTTGTCATCACCATGCTCCATTCCCTAGTAATCACAATGCTCCATGACCCATGTCATACCAATACTCCATGAACATTTTCAGCCCAATGCTCCATGACCTTCTCATCACAATGCTCCATGACCAATATCATCACAATGCTCCATGACCACTGTCATCACAACACTCCATGACACGTGACAACACAATGATCCGGAATTCTTTTCATCACAATGCTCCAAGACCCCTGTAATCACAATGCTCCATGACCCCGGTCCTCACAATACTCCATGAAATTTTTCAACCCAATGCTCCATGACCCTTGTCATCACAATGATACATGCCCTTATCATCCCAATGCTCCATGACCCCTCTATTCACAATGCTCCGTGACGCTTGTCATCACTGTGCTCCATGACACATGTTATCACAATGCTCCATGCCTTTGTCAGCAAAATGCTACATGACCTTGTCATTACAATGCTCTATGCGCTTGTCATCACAATACTCCTTTACCATTGTCATCACAATCCTCCATGAAACTTGGGATCACATTGCTTCATGCCCTTGTCATCACAATGCTCCCTGCCCCTTGAAATCAAAATGATCCATGACCTCTCTCATCACAATGCTCCAAACTCTTGTGATCACTATGTTCTATAACACTTGTCATCACAAAGCTCCATGATGCCTGTCATCACACATACCCCATGCCCTTTTTATAACAGTGCTCCATGAATTTTTCATCACAATTCTCAGTACACTTGTCATCACAATGCTCCGTGACATTGTCATCAGAATGCTCCTTGAACCCTGTCACAAAAAGGCTCCATGCCTTTTTCATCAAAATGCTCCATGCAGTTGTCATCAAAATACTCCACAAGCTTGTGATCAGAATGCTCCATGACCCTTGTCATCACAATTATCCATGCACTTGTCAGCACAATGCCCCCTGAAACCTGTCATCACAATGCTCCAAGCCCTTGTCATCACAATGCTTCATTACCTTTGTCATCAGAATCCTCCATGACACTTGGCATCACAATTCTCCATGCCATTGTCATTACAAAGGGCCATTACTTATGTCATCACAATGCTCCCTGACACCTCTCTTCACAATACTGCATGCCCTTGTCATCACAATGCTCCATGCCCTTGTTATCACAATGTTCCAAGTCCCCTGTAATCAGAATGCTCCAGACCCATTTTCATCAGTATGCTCCTTGAGACTTCTCATCACAAGCCTCCATGGTTTTCTCATCACAATGCTCCAGGACTTGTCATCACAATGCTTCACGACATTGTCATGAAAATTCTCAATGGCCCTTGTCAACATAATGTTCCATGCCCTAGTCATCACAATACTCCATTATATTTGTCATCACATCATCCATAACAATTGGCATCACAATGCTCCATGCTATTGTCATCGCAATGTACCATGACATAGGTCATCACAATGCTCCCTGACACCTGTCTTCACAATAATCCATGCCCTTGTCTTCACAAAGCTCCATGATCACTGTCATCACAATAATCTATGAAACATGTCAGACCCATGCTCCATGCCGTGTCATCACAATGCTCCATGCCCTTGTCATCACAATGCTCCATGATCCCAGTCATCACAATGCTCCGTGAATCCAGTCATCACTATGCTTCATAACGTTTGTCATCACAGCGGTCCATGCCCGCATCCTCACAAGGCTCTGTGACCTTTGTAAACACAATGCTCCATGATCATTTCATCACAATGCCCCGTGACCCTTGTCATAACAATACTCCATGCTTTTGTAACAACAATGCTCCATGACCCTTGTCATCACAATGTGCCATGCGCTTTTCATCACAATGATCCACAACCATATAATCGCTATGATCCATAAACCTTGTAATCACAATGATCCATGCACTTCTCATCCAAATGCTCTCTCACATGAGATATCACAATGTTCCATCACTAGTCATCACAATCCTCCCTCACCCTTGTTATCACAATGTTCCATGACCCCTGTCATCACAATGCTACATCCCCTTATCATCACAATGTTCCTTGACCCATGACATCACAATGTTCCATAACCCCTGTAATCAAAATGCTCCATGACCCTTTTCATCCCAAATCTCCATGATCCCTGGCATCACAATGTTCTATAACCACTCTCATCAAAATGTTCCATTACACTTTTCATCAAATTGCTGCATGACCCTGTCATCAAAATGGTCCCTGCCCTTCTCATCACAATGCACCATACACTTGTCATCAAAATGCTCCATGACATTTGTCATCACAAAGCTCCATGACCCTTGGCATCACAATGCTCCATGTCATTGTCATCACAATGCTCCATGAACCCTCTCATCACATTGCTCCATGCCTTTGTCATCACAAAGCTCCATGACACTTGTCGTCACAGTGCTCGCTGCCATTCTCATCACAATGCTCCATTCCCTTGTCATTACAATCCTCCATGACCCATGTATCACAGTGTACCGTGCCCTTGTCATCACAATGCTCCATGCCCAATTTCATCACAATAATCCATGAAACATTTCAGACCAATGATCAATGCCCTTCTCATCACAATGCTCCATTACCTCTGTCATAACAATGCTCTATGACCCCTGCCATCACAATGTTCCAGGGCCTTGTCATCAAAAGGCTCCATGACCCTTGTCATCACAATGATCCAAGACCCCTGTAATCACAATGCTCCATGCCCTTGTCATCACAAATCTCCATGACGCAAGCCATCAGAAAGTTCTATGGCTTTCTCCTCACAATGCTCCATGCCCTTGTCATCACAATGCTACAAGACCCCTGTAATCACAATGCTCCATGCCCCTTTTCATCAGAATGCTCCATGAGACTTGTCATCACAAGTCTCCATCGTCATCTCATCACAATACTCCAGGACCTTGTCATCACAATGCTCCATGACACCTGTCATCACAATATTCCATGAATATTTTCAACCCAATGCTCCATTACCTTCTCATCACAATGCTCCATGACCAGTATCATCACAATGCTCCATGACCACTGTCATCACAATGCGCCATTCCAACTGTCATCACAATAATCCATGAAACTTATTATACCAATGCTCCATGCCCTTGTCATCACAATGCTCTATGCCCTTGCTATCACAATGTTCCAAGACCCCTGTAATCAGAATGCTCCATGCCCCTTTTCATCAGTATGCTCCATGAGACCTGTCATCACAAGGCTCCATGGTTTTCTCATCACAATGCTCAAGGACCTTGTCATCACAATGCTTCATGACATTGTCATGAAAATTCCAAAGGCCCTTGTCATCATAATGCTCCAAGCCCAAGTCATCACAATGCTCCATCATATTTGTCATCACAATCCTCCATTACATTTGGCATCACAATGCACCATGCCATTGTCATCGAAATGAACCATGACATATGTCATCAATATGCTCCCTGACACCTGTCTTCACAATACTCCATGACTTTGTCATCACAATGCTCCATGCCCTTGTCATCACAATGCTCCATGAACCCTGTCAACACAATGCTCCGTGACTCCAGTCATCACAATGCTTCATAACGTTTGTCATCACAACGGTCCATGCCTGCATCATCACAAGACTCTGTGATCTTTGTAACCACAATGCTCCATGAACATTTGAACACAGTGCTCCGTGACACTTGTCATCACAATGCTCCATGCCTTTGTCAGAAAAATGCTCAATGACCCTTGTCATAAAAACGTGCCACGGGCTTTCCATCACAGTGATCCACAACCTTGTAATCGCTATGCTCCATAAACCTTGTAATCACAATGCTCCATGCCCTTCTCATCCAAATGCTATCTCACCTGAGATATAACCATGTTCCCTCACTAGTCATCACAATCCTCCCACAACCCTGTAATCAAAATGTTCCATGACCACTGTCATCACCATGCTCCATTCCCTTGTCATCACAATGTTCCATGACCACTGTCATCACAATACTCCATGAACATTTTCAGCCAAATACTCCATGACCTTCTCATCACAATGTTCCATGACAAATATCATCACAATGCTCCATGTCCACAGTCATCACAACACTCCATGACACCCGACAACACAATGATCAGGGACTCTTGTCATTACAATGCTCCATTCACTAGTCATCACAATGCTCCATGACCCCTGTCATCACAATTCTCCATGAACATTTTCAGCCCAATGCTCCATGACCCTTGGCATCACAATGATCCATGCCCTTGTCATCCCAATTCTCCATGACCCCTGTATTCACAATGCTCCGTGACGCTTGTCATCACAGTGCTCCATGACACCTGGCATCACAATGCTTCATGCCTTTGTCAGCAGAATGCTACATGACCTTGTCATTACAATGCTCTATGCGTTTGTCACCACAATGCTCCAAGACCCCTGTAATCACAATGCTACATGCCGCTTTTCATCTCAATGTTCCATGAACTCTGTCATCACAATGCAACATGCCCATTATCATAATGTCTCAGGCTATTGTCATCACAATGAAATCAAAATTCTCCGTGACCTCTGTCATGGTAATGCTCCAAAGCCTTGTGATCACAATATTACATAACACTTATAATCACAACACCCCATGACGATCATCATCACAATTATCCATGGCCTTCTCATCACCATGCTCCATGACTTTTGTCATCACAATTCTCAATACACTTGTCATCACAATGCTCCCTGACACTTGTCGTCAGAATGCTCCTTGAACCCTGTCACGAAAAGGCTGCATGCCTTTTTCATCACATTGCCCCATGCAGTTTTCATCACAATGCTCCATGCCATTGTCATCAAAATACTCCACAAGCTTGTCATCAGAATGCTCCATGACCCTTGTCATCAAAATTCTCCATGCACTTGTCAGCACAATGCTCCCTGACCCTTGTCATCACAATGTTCCAAGCCATTGTCATAACAATGCTCCATTACCTTTGTCATCAGAATCTTTCATGAAACTTGGCATCACAATGCTCCATGCCATTTTCATCACAATGGGCCATTACATATGTCATCACAATGCTCCCTGACACTTCTCTTCACAATACTGCATGAGCTGGTCATCACAATGCTCCATGCCCTTGTCATCACAATGCGCCATTCCAAATGTCATCGCAATAATCCATGAAACACATTAGACCAATGCTCCATGCCCTTGTCATCACAATGCTCCATGCCCTTGTTATCACAATGCTCCATGACCCCTGTCATCACCATGCTCCGTGACTCCAGTCATCACAATGCTTCATGACCTTTGTCATCACAATGGTCCTTTACCTCATCATCAACAGTCTCTGTGACTTTTTAACCACAATGCTCCATGAACTTTTCATCACAATGCTCTTTGACCCTTGTCATCACAATGATCTACGCCTTTCCCAGCACAATGCTCCATGCCCTTGTCATCACAATGCTCCATGACCCTGTCATCACAATGCTCCGTGACTCCAGGCATCACAATGCTTCATTACATTTGTCATCACAATGGTCCATGTCTGTGTCATCACAAGGCTTTGTGACATTTTTAACCTCAGTGCTTCATGAACTTTTCATCACAATGCTCCGTGACACTTGTCATCACTGTGCTCCATGCCTTTGTCAGAAAAATGCTCCATTACCCTTGTCATCACAATGTGCCAAGCACTTTTTATCACAATGGTCCACAGATTTGTCATCACAATGCTCCATAAAACTTGTAATCACAATGCTCCATGCCCTTCAAATCACAATGCTCCATTACCCCTGACATAACAATGCTCCTTGACCCCTGCCATCACAATGTTCCACGGCCTTGTCATCACAAAGCTCCATGACCCTTGTCATCACAATGCTCCAAGACCCCTGTAATCACAATGCTCCATGCCCTTGTCATCACAAAGCACCATGACAAATGTCATCAGAATGTTCCATGGCCTTCTCATCCAAATGTTCCATGCCCTTGTCATCACAATGCTCCAAGACCCCTGTAATCAAAATGCTCCATGCGCCTTTTCATCTCAATGCTCCATGAACCCTGTCATCACAATGCATCATGCCCATCATCATAATGCTTCCGGCTATTGTCAGCACAATGAAATCAAAATTCTCCATGACCTCTGTCATCACAATTCTCCATGACCCCTGTCATCACAATACTCCATGAAAATTTTCAGCCCAATGCTCCATGACCCTTGTCATCACAATGATCCATGACCCCTGTATTCACTATGCTCCATGACACATGTCATCACAGTGCTCCATGACACCTGTCAACACAGTGCTCCATGCCTTTGTCTGCAGACTTCTCCATGATCTTGTCAATACAATGCTCTATGCGCTTGTCATCACAATGCTACAAGACCTCTGTAATCACAATGCTCCATGCCCCTTTTCATCTCAATGCTCCATGAACCCTGTCATCACAATGCAACATGCCCATCATCATAATGCTTCAGGTTATTGTTATTAAAATGAAATCAAAAGTCTCCATGACCTCTGTCATCATAATGCTCCAAACCGTTGTGATCACAATGTTCCATAACATTTATCATCACAACACCCCATGACGATCATCATCACAATTATCCTTGGTCTTCTGATCACAATGCTCCCTAATCTTTGTCATCACAATGCTCAATACACTTGTCTTCACAATGCTCCCTGACACATGTCGTCAGTATGCTCCTTGAACCCTGTCATGACAAGGCTCCATGCCTTTTTCATCACAATGATCCATGCCCTTTTCATCACAATGATCCAAGACCCCTATAATCACAATGCTCCATGCACTTGTCATCAAAAAGCTCCTTGAGGCATGTCATCAGAATGCTCCATGGCCTTTTCCTCACAATGCTCCATGGCATTGTCATCACAATGCTCCATGTACCCTCTCATCACATTGCTCCATGCCCTTTTCATTACAATCCTCCATGACCCATGTATCACATTGTTCCGTGCCCTTGTCATCACAGTGCTCCAGCCCACTCTCATCACAATAATCTATGAAATATTTCAAACCAATGCTCAATGCCCTTCTCATCACTATGCTCCATTACCTCTGTCATAACAATGCACCATGACCACTGCCATCACAATGTTCCACGGCCTTGTCATCACAAGGCTCCATGACCCTTGTCATCACAATGCTCCAAGAAACTTGTAATCAAAATTCTCCATGCCCTTGTAATAACAAAGCTCCATGATGCATGTATCAGAAGGTTCCATGGCCTTCTCATCACAATGCTCCATGCCCTTGTCATCACAATGCTCCAAGACCCCTGTAATCACTATGATCCATGCCCCTTTTCATCTCAATGCTCCATGAACCCTGTCATCCCAAAGCACCATGCCCATCATCATAATGCTTCAGGCTATTGTCACTAAAATGAAATCAAAATTCTCCATGACCTCTGTCATCATAATGCTCCAAACCCTTGTGATCACAATGTTCCATAACACTTATCATCACAACACCCCATGACGATCATCATTACAGTTATCCATGGTCTTCTCATCACAATGCTCCATGATCATTGTCATCACAATGCTCAATACACTTGTCATCACAATACTCCCTGACACCTGTCGTCAGTATGCTCCTTGAACCCTGTGATGACAAGGCTCCATGCCTTTTACATCACAATGATCCATGCCTTTTCATCACAATGTTCCAAGACCCCTATAATCACAATGCTCCATGGCCTTGTCTGCACAAAGCTCCATGACGCATGTCATCAGAATTCTCCATGGCCTTCTCCTCAACATGCTCCATGCCCTTGTCATCACAATGCTCCAAGTCCACTGTAATCACAATGTTCCTTGCCCCTTTTCATTAGAATGCTCCATGAGACTTGTCATCACAAGTATCCATGGTCATCTCATAACAATGCTCCAGGACCTTGTCATCACCATGCTCTATTCCCTTGTCATCACAATGCTCCATGACCCCTGTCATTACAATAATCCATTAATATTTTCAGCCCAATGAACCATGACCTTCTCATCACAATGCTCCATGACAAATATCATCACAATGCTCCATGACCACTGTCATCACAACCACCCATAACACCTGACAACACAATGATCCGGGACTCTTGTCATCAAAATGCTCCATGCCCTTGTCATCACAATGCACCATGTCCACTGTCATCACAATAATCTATGAAACTTGTCAGACCAATGCTCCATTCCCCTTTCATCACAATGCTCCATGCCCTTCTTATCACAATGCTCCATGACCCCTGTCATCACAATACCCCATGACTCCAGTCATCACAATGTTCCATAACCCCTGTCATCAAAATGCTCCATGACCCTTTTCATCCCAAAGCTCCATGATCCCTGGCATCACAAATTTCTATAACCCCTGTCATCAAAATGTTCCATTACACTTTTCATCAAATTGCTGCATGACCCTGAAATCAAAATACTCCCTGCCCTTCTCATCACAATGCACCACTCCCTTATCATCAAAATGCTCCATGACATTTGACATCACAAAGCTCCATGACCCTTGGCATCACAATGCTCCATGTCATTGTCATCACAATGCTCCATGAACCCTCTCATCACATTGATCCATGCCCTTGTCATAACAAAGCTCCATGACATTGTCATCACAATGCTCGATGCCCTTCTCATCACAATGCTCCACGCCCTGGTCATTACAATCCACCATGAGCCATGTATCACAGTGTACCGTGCCCTTGTCATCACAATGCTCCATGCCCACTCTCATCACAATAATCCATGAAACATTTCAGACCAATGCTCAATGCCATTCTGATTACAATGCTCCATTACTTCTGTCATAACTATGCTCCATGACCGCTGCCATCACAATGTTCCACGGCCTTGTCATCAAAAGGCTCCATGACCCTTGTCATCACAATGCTCCAAGACCCCTGTAATCACAATGCTCCATGCCCTTGTCATCACAAAGCTCCATGACGCATGTCATCAGAATGTTCCATGGCCTTCTCCTCACAATGCTCCATGCCCTTGTCATCACAGTGCTCCAAGACCCCTTTAATCACAAATCTCCTTGCCCCTTTTCGTCAGAATGCTCCATGAGACTTGTCATCACAAGTCTCCATCGTCATCTCATCACAATGCTCCAGGACCTTGTCATCACCATGCTCCATTCCCTTGTCATCACAATGCTCCTTGACACCTGCCATCACAATACTCTATGAACATTTTCAACCCAATGCTCAATGACGGTCTTATCACAATGCTCCATGAGCAGTATCATCACAATGCTCCATGACCACTGTCATCACAATGCGCCATTCCAACTGTCATCACAATAATCCATGAAACTTATTAGACCAATGCTCAATGCCCTTCTCATCACAGTGCTCCATGCCCGTTCTATCACAATGTTCTAAGACCCCTGTAAACAGAATGCTCCATGCCCCTTTTCATCAGTATGCTCCATGAGACCTGTAATCACAAGGCTCCATGCCTTTTTCATCACAGTGCCCCATGCCGTTTTCATCACAATGCTCCATGCCATTGTCATCAAAATACTCCACAAGCTTGTCACCAGAATGCTACATGACCCTTGTCATCACAATTCTCCATGCACTTGTCAACACAATGCTCCTTGACACTTGTCATCGCAATGCTCCAAGCCATTGTCATCACAATGCTCTATTAACTTTGTCATCAGAATCCTCCATGACACTTGGCGTCACAATGCTCCATGCCATCGTCATCACATTGGGCCATTACATATGTCATCACAATGCTCCCTGACACCTGTCTTCACAATACTGCATGACCTGGTCATCACAATGCTCCATGCCCTTGTCATCACAATGCTCCATGACCTTTGTCATCACAATGCTCAATACACTTGTCCTCACAATGCTCCCTGACCCTTGTCTTCAGTATGCTCCATTAACCCTGTCATGACAAGTCTCCATGACTTTTTCATCACAATGATCCGTGCCATTTTCATCACAATGCTCCAAGACACCTGTAATCACAATGCTCCAAGCCCTTGTCATCACAAAGCTCCATGACCCATGTCATCAGAATGCTGCATGGTCGACTCTGACAATGCTCCATGCCCTTGTCATCACAATGCTCCAAGACCACTGTAATCACAATGATCCATTCCACTTTTCTTCAGAATGCTCCATGAAACTTGTCATCACAAGCCTCCAAGGATTTCTCATAACAGTGCTACATGACCTTGTCATCACCATGCTCCATTCCCTTGTCATCACAATGCTCCATGACCATTGTCATCACAATACTCCATGAATATTTTCAGCACAATGCTCCATAACCTTCTCATCACTATGCTCCATGACCAATATCATCACAATGCACCATGACAACTGTCATCACAACACTCCATGACACCTGACAACACAAAGATCCGGGACTCTTGTCATCACTATGCTCCATTCCCTAGTCATCACAATGCTGCATGAACACTGTCATCACAATGCTCCATGACACCAGTCTTCACAATACAGCATGACCTCTTTATCACAATGATCCATGCCCTTGTCACCACAATGCACCATTCCAAAAGTCATCGCAATAATCCATGAAAATTATGAGACCAATGATACATGCCCTTGTCATCACAATGCTCCATGCCCCTTTTCATCACAATGCTCCATGACCACTGTCATCACAGTGCTCCGTGACTCCAGTCATCACAATGCTTCATGACCTTTGTCATCACAATGGTCCATGCCCTCATCATCAACAGTCTCTGTGACCTTTTTAACCACAATGCTCCATGAACTTTTCATCACAATTCTCTTTGACCCTTGTCATCACAATGCTCTATGCCTTTCTCAGCACAATGCTCCATGACCCTTGTCCTCACAATGCTCCATGCGCTTGTCAGCACAATGCTCCATGACACATGTCATCACAATGCACCATGCGCTTGTCATCACAGTGCTCCACAATCTTGTCATCACAATGCTCCATAAACCTTGTCATCACAATGCTCCATGCACTTCTCATCAAAATGCTTTCTCACCACTGATATCACAATGATACTTCACTATTCGACACAATACTCCCTCACCTCTGTCATCACAATGTTCCATGACTCCTGTCATCACAATGCTACATGCACTTATCATCACAATGTTCGATGACCAATGACATCACAATGTTCCATAACCCCTGTCATCAAAATGTTCCTTGACACTTTTCATCAAATTTCTCCGTGACCATGTCATCACAATGCTCCCTGCACTTCTCATTACAATGCACAACGCCCTTGTCATCAAAATGTTCCATGACCTTTGTCATCACAAATATCCATGACCCTTGGCATCACATTGCTCCATGCCCTTGTCATCACTAAGCTCCATGACACATGTCATCTGAATGCTCCATGGCCTTCTCATCACAATGCTCCATGACCTTAGTCATCACAATGCTCAATACACTTGTCATCAATATGCTCCATGACACTTGTTGTCTGTATGCTCCTTGAACCCTGTCATGGCAAGGCTCCATGCATTTTTCATCACAATATTCCATGCCCTTTTCATCACAATGCTACAAGACCCCTGTAATCACAATGCTCCATGTGCTTGTCATCACAAAGCTCAATGACGCATGTCCTCAGAATGTTCCTTGGCCTTCTCTTCACAATGATCCATGCCCTTGTCATCACAATGTTCCAAGACCCCTGTAATCACAATGGTCCATGCCCCTTTTGATCACTATGCTATATGAGATTGTCATCACAAGGCTCCATGGATTTCTCATCACAATGCTCCAGGACGTTGTCATCACAATGCTTCACGACCTTGTCATGAAAATTCTCAATGGCCCTTGTCATCATAGTGCTCCAAGCCCTAGTCATCACAATGCTCCATTTTATTTGTCATCCCAATCCTCCATTACATTTGGCATCACAATGCTCAATGCCATTATCAACGCAATGGACCATGACATATGTCATCACAATGCTCCCTGACAACTGTCTTCACAATACTCCATGACCTTCTCATCACCATGATCCATACCCTTGTCATCACAATGCACCATGTCCACTGTCATCACAATAATCTATGAAACTTGTCAGACCAATGCTCCATGCCCCTGTCATCACAATGCTCCATGCCCATATCATCACAATGCTCCATGACCCCTATCATCACAGTGCTCCGTGACTCCAGTCATCACAATGCTTCATAATGTTTGTCAACAAAACGGTCCTTGCCCGTGTCATCACAAGGCTCTGTGACCTTTGTAACCAAAATGCTCCATGAACTTTTCATCACAATGCTCCGTGACACTTGTCATCACAATGCTCCATGCCTTTGTCAGAACAATGCTCCATGACCCTTGTCATCACAATGTGCCACGTGCTTTTCATCACATCGGTCCACAACCTTGTCATCGCTATGCTTCATAAACCTTGTAATCCCAATGCTCCATGCACTTCTCATCCAAATGCTCTCTCACCAGAAATATCACAATGTTCCGTCACTAGTCATCACAATACTCCCTCACCCCTGTAATCATAATGTTCCATGACCCCTGTCATCACAGTGCTACATAACCTTATTATCACAATGTTCCATGATCCCTGACATCACAGTGTTCCATAACCCCTGTAATCAAAATGCTCCATGACCCTTTTCATCCCAAAGCTCCATGACCCCTGACATCACAATGTTCTATAACACCTGCCCTCAAAATATTCCATTATATTTTAATCAAATTGCTGCATGAACCTGTAATCAAAATGCTCCCTGCCCTTCTCATCACAATGCACCACACCATAGTCATCGAAATGCTCCCTGTTATTTGTCATCACAAATCTCCATGACCCTTGGCATCACAATGCTCCATGTCATTGTCATCACAATGCTCCATGAACACTCTCATCACATTGCTCCATGCCCTTGTCATCACAAAGCTCCATGACACTTTTCATCACAATGCTCGATGCCCTTCTCATCGCAATGCTCCATGTCCTGGTCATTACAATCCTCCATGAACCATGTATCACAGTGTTCCGTGCCCTTGTCATCCCAATGCTCCATGCCCACTCTCATTACAATAATCCATGAAATATTTTAGACCAAAGCCCAATGCCCTTCTCATCACAATTCTCCATTACTTCTGTCATAACAATGCTCCATGACACCTGCCATCACATTGTTCAACGGCATGTCATCACAAGGCTCCATGATCCTTGTCATCACAATTCCCCAAACCCCTGTAATCACAATGCTCCATGCCCTTGTCATCACAGTGCTCCATGATGCATGTCATCAGAATTTTCCATAGCCTTCTCATCACCATGCTCCATGCCCTAGTCATCACAATGCTCCAAGACCCCGGTAATCACAATGCTCCATTCCCCTTTTCATCTCAATGCTCCATGAACCCAGTCATCACAATGCACCATGCACATCATCATAATGTTTGATGTTATTGTCATCACAGTGAAATCTAAATTCTCCATGACATCTGTCATCATAATGCTCCAAACCCTTGTGATCACAATGTTCCATAAGACTTATCATCACAACACCCCATGACACTCATCATCACAATTATGCATGGTCTTCTCATCACAAAGCTCTATGACCTTTGTCATCAAATGCTCAATACGCTTGTCATCACAATGCTACCTGACACTTGTCGTAAGTATGCTTCTTAAACACTGTCATGACAAGGCTCAATGCCTTTTTCTTCACAATGATACATGCCCTTTTCATCACAATGCATCAAGACACCTGTAATCACAATGCTCCACGACCTACTCATCACAATTCTCCATGGCCAATATCATCACAATGCACCATGACCACTGTCATCTCAACACTCCATGACACCTGACAACACAATGATCCGGAATTCTTGTCATCAAAATGCTCCATTCCCAAGTCATCACAATGCTCCATGACCCCTGTCATCACAATACTCCATGAACATTTTCAGCCCAATGCTCCATGACCCTTGTCATCACATTGAACCATGCCCTTGTCATCCCAATGCTCCATGACCACTGTATTCACAATGCTCCGTGACGCTTGTCATCACAGTGCTCCATGACACCTGTCATCACAATGCTCCATGCCTTTGTCAGCAAATGCTACATGACCTTGTCATTACAATGCTCTATTCGCTTGTCATCACAATACTCCTTTACCATTGTCATCACAATCCTCCATGAACCATGGGATCACATTGCTTCATACCCTTGTCATCACAATGCTCCATGCTCCTTGAAATCAAAATGATCCATGACCTCTGTCATCACAATGCTCCAAACCCTTGTCATCAAAATGTTCCATAACACTTGTCATCACAACGCTCCATGATGCCTGTCATCACAATACTCCACGGCCTTTTCATCACAATGCTCCATAACATTTGTCATCAAAATTCTAATACACTTGTCATTACAATGCTTCCTGAAACTTGCCGTCAGAATGCTCCTTGAAACCTGTCACAAAAAGGCTCCATGCTTTTCTCATCACAATGCCCCATGCCGTTTTCATCACAATGCTCCATGCCATTGTCATCAAAATACACCACAAGATTGTCATCAGAATGTTCCATGACCTTTTTCATCACAATTATCCAGGCACTTGTCAGCACAATGCTCCCTGAACCTTCTCAGCACAATGCTCCAAGCCATTGTCATCACAATGCTAAATTACTTTTGACATCACAATGCTCCGTGACTCCAGTCATCACAATGCTTCATAACGTTTGTCATCACAACGGTCCATGCCCGCGTCATCACAAGGCTCTGTGACTTTTGTAACCACAATGCTGCATGAACTTTTCATCACAATGCTCCGTGACACTTGTCATCAAAATGCTCCATGCCTTTGTCAGAACAATGTTCCATGACACTTGTCATCACAATGTGCCATGCGCTTTTCATCACAATGATCCACAACCTTGTCATTGATATGCTCCATAAACCTTCTAATCACAATGGTCCATGCACTTCTCATCCAAATGCTCTCTCACCTGAGATATCACAATGTTCCATCACTAGTCATCACAATCCTCCCTCAACCCTGTAATCACAATGTTCCATGACCCGTGACATCACAATATTCCATAACCACTGTCATCACAATGCTCCATGACACATTTCATCCCAAAGCTCCATGACCCATGGCATCTCAATGTTTTTAACCCCTGTCGTCAAAATGTTACATGACACTTTGCATCAAATTGCGGCATGAACCTGTCATCAAAATGCTCCCTTTCCTTCTCATCACAATGCACCACACGCTTGTCATCAAAATGCTCCATGACTGTTGTCATCTCAAAGCTCCATGACCCTTGGCATCACAATGCTCCATGTCATTGTCATCACAATGCTCCCTGAACGCTCTCATCCCATTGCTCCATGCCCTTGTCATCACAATGCTCCATGACACTTGTCATCACAATGCTCGATGCCCTTCTCATAAAAATGCTCCATGCCCTTTTCATCACAATCCTCCATGACCCATGTATCACAGTGTTCCGTGCCCTTGTCATCACAGTGCTCCATGCCCACTCTCATCACAATAATCCATGAAAACTTTCGGGCCAATGCTCAATGCACTTCTCATCCGAATGCTCCATTACCTCTGTCTTAAAAATGCTCCATGACCCCTGCCATCACAATGTTCCACGGCCTTGTCATCACAAGGCTCCCTGACCCTTGACATCACAATGCTCCAAGACCCCTGTAATCACAATGCTCCATGCCACTTTGCATCTCAATGCTCCATGAACCCTGTCATCACAATGCACCATGCCCATCATCATAATGCTTCAGGCTATTGTCATCACAATTAAATCAAAATTATCCATGACCTCTGTCATCATAATGCTCCAAACCCTTGTGATCACAATGTTCCATAACACTTATCATCACAAATCCCCATGACGCTCATCATCACAATTATCCATGGTATTCTCATCACAATGCTCCATGACCTTTGTCATCACAATGCTCAATACACTTGTCATCACAGTGCTCCCTGACACTTGTCGTCAGTATGCTCCTTGAACCCTGTCATGACAAGGCTCCATGACTTTTCATCACAATGATCCGTGCCCTTTTCATCACAATGCTCCAAGATCACTGTCATCACAATGCTCCATGTGCTTGTCATCACAAAACTCCATGAAGCATGTCATCAGAATGCCCCATGGACTTCTCATCACAATGATCCATGTCCTTGTCATCAAAATGCTCCAAGACCCCTGTAATCACAATGCTCCATGAACCTTTTCATCAGAATGCTCCGTGAGACTTCTCATCACAAGTCTCCATGGTCATCTCATCACAAAGATCCAGGATATTGTCATCACCATTCTCCATTCCCTTGTCATCACAATGCTCCATGACCACTGTCATCACAATAATCCATTAACATATTCAGCCCAATGCTCCACGACCTACACATCACAATACTCCATGGCCAATATCTTCACAATGCTCCATGACCACTGTCATCACAACACTCCATGACTCCTGACAACACAATGATCTGGGACTCTTGTCATCACAATGCTCCATTCCCTACACATCACTATGCTCCATGACCCATGTCATCACAACACTCCATGAACATTTTCAGCCCAGTGCTCCATGACACTTGTCATCACAATGATCCATGCCCTTGTCATCCCAATGCTCCATGACCCCTGTATTCACAATTGTCCATGACTCTTGTCATCACAGTGCTCCATGACACATGTCATCACAATGCTCCATGCCTTTGTCAGCAAAATGCTACATGACCTTGTCATTACAATGCTCTATGCGCATGTCATCACAATACTCCATTTCCATTGTCATCACAATCCTCCATGAACCTTGGGATCACATTGCTTCATGCCCTTGTCATCACAATGCTCCATGCTCCTTTAAATCAATATGATCCATGACCTCTCTCATCACAATGCTCCAAAACCTTGTGATCACAATCTTCCATAACACTTGTCATCACAATGCTCCATGATGCCTGTCATCACAATACTCCATGCCCTTTTCATCACAATGCTCCATAACCTTTGTCATCACAATTCTCAATATACATGTCATCACAATGCTCCCTGACATTGTCATCAGAATGCTCCTTGAAACCTGCCACAAAAAGGCTCCATGCCTTTTTCTTCACAATGCCCCATGCCATTTTCATCACAATGCTCCATGCCATTGTCATCAAAATACTCCACAAGCTTGTCATCAGAATGCTCCATGACACTTGTCATCACAATTCTCCATGCAATTGTCAGCACAATGCTCCCTGTCCCATGTCATCACAATGCTCCAAGCCATTGTCATCACAATGTTCCATATCCTTTGTCATCAGAATCCTCCATGACACTTGGCATCACAATGCTCCATGCCATTGTCATCACAATGTACCATTACATATGTCATCACAATGCTCCCTGACACCTCTCTTCACAATACTGCATGACCTGGTCATCACAATTCTCCATGCCCTTGTCATCACAATGTGCCATTCGAACTGTCATCGCAACAATCCATGGAACTTATTAGACTAATGTTCCATGCCCTTGTCATCACAGTGCTCCATGCCCTTGTTATCACAATGCTCCCTGACCCCTGTCATCACAATCCTCCGTGACTCCAGTCATCACAATGCTTCATGACCTTTGTCATCACAATGGTCCATGCCCTCGTCATCAACAGTCTCTGTGACCATTTTAACCACAATGCTCCATGAACTTTTCATGCAATGCTCTTTGACCCTGGTCATCACAATGCTCTATGCCTTTCTCAGCACAATGCTCCATGACCCTTGTCATCACAATGCTCCTTGCGCTTGTCAGCACAATGCTCCATGACACATGTCATCACAATGCACCATGCGCTTGTCATCACAATGCTCTACAATCTTGTCATCACAATGCTCCATAAACATTGTCATCATAATCCTCCATGCACTTCTAATCAAAATGATCTCTCACCACTGATATCACAATGCTACATCACTATTTGTCAAAATACTCCCTCCCACCTGTCTTCAGAATGTTCCATGACTCCTGTCATCACAATGCTACATGCACTTATCATCAAAATGTTCGATGACCCCTGACATCACAATGTTCCATAACACCTGTCATCAAAATGTTCCATGAAAGTTTCCAAAAGATTGCTCCATGAACCTGTCATCACAATTCTCCCTGCCCTTCTCATCACAATGGACAACGCCCTTGCCATCAAAATCCTCCATGACCTTTGTCATCACAAAGAGCCCTAACCCATGGCATCACAATGCTCCATGTCATTGTCATCACAATGCTTCATGACACATGTCATCAGAATGCTACATGGCCTTCTCATCACAATGATCCATGCCCTTGCCATCACAATGCTCCATTACCCCTCTCATAACAATGCTCCATGCCCCTGCCATCACGATATTCCATTGCCTTGTCATCACAAGGCTCCATGACCCTTCTCATCACAACACTCCAAGAACCCTGTAATCACAATGCTCCATGCCCTTTAGCATCTCAATGATCCATTAAACCTGTCATCACAATGCACCATGCCTATAATCATAATGCTTCATGCTATTGTCATCACAATGAAATCAAAATGCACCATGACCTCTGTCATAACAATGCTCCAATCCCTTGTGATCACAATATTCCATAACACTTGTCATCACAATGCCCCTTGACATTCGTCATCACAATTATCCTTGGTCTTCTAATCACAATGCTCCATGACTTTTGTCATCACAATGCTCAATACACTTGTCATCAAAATGCTCCCTGACACTTGTTGTCTGTATGCTCCTTGAACTCTATCATGACAAGGCTCCATGCCTTTTTCATCACAATGATCCATGCCCTTTTCATCACAATGCTCCATTTCTTTGTCAGAACAATGCTCCATGACCATTGTCATCACAATGTGCCACGCACATTTCATCACAACTGTCCACAACCTTATGATTGCAATGCTCCATATATTTGGTTATCACAATGGTCCATGAACTTCTCATCAAAATGCTCTCTCACCATAGATATCACAATGTTCCATCACTAGTCATCACAATACACCCTCACCCCTGGAATCACAATGTTCCATGACCCTGTCATCACAATGCTACATCCCTTTATCATCACAATATTGCATGACCCCTGACATAACAATGTACCATAACCCCTGTCATCAAAATGCTCCATGACCCTTTTCATCCCAAAGCTCCAAAAACCCAGACATCACAATGTTCTATAACCCATGCCATCAAAATATTCCATTACACTTTATATCAAATTGCTGCATGACCCGGTCATCAAAATGCTCCCTGCACTTCTCATCACAATGCACCATTCCCTTGTCAACAAAATGCTCCATGACTTGTCATCACAAAGCTCCATGACCCTTGGCATCACAATGCTCCATGTCATTGTCATCACAATGCTCCATGAACCCTCTCATCACATGGCTCCATGCCCTTGTCATCAGAAAGCTCCATGACACTTGTCATCACAATGCTTAATGCATTTCTCATCACAATGCTCCATGCCCTAGTCATTAAAATCCTGCATGACCCATGTATCACTGTGTTCCGTGCCCATGTAATCACAATGCTCCATGCCCTTGTCATCACAATGCTCCATGACCCCTGCCATCACAATGTTCCACGGACTTGTAATCAAAAGGCTCCATGACACTTGTCATCAAAATGATCCAAGAACGCTGTAATCACAATGCTCCATGCCCTTGTCATCACAAAGCTCCATGACACATGTCATCAGAATGTTCCATGGATTTCTCATCACAATGCTCCATGCCCTTGTCATCACAATGCTCAAGACCCCTGTAATCACAATGCTCCATGCCCCTTTTCATCTCAATGCTCCATGAACCCTGTCATCACAATGCTCCATGCCCCTTTTCATCTCAATGCTCCATGAACCCTGTCATCACAATGCATCATGCCCATCATCATAATGCTACCGGCTATTGTCAGCACAATGAAATCAAAATTCTCCATGAACTATGTCATCACAATTCTCCATGTCCCCTGTCATCACAATACTTCATGAATATTTTCAGCCCAATGCTCCATGATACTTGTCATCACAATGATGCATGCCCTTTTCAACCCAATGCTCCATGACCCCTGTGTTCACAATCCTCCATGATGCTTGTCATCACAGTGCTCCATGACACCTGTCATCACAATGCTAGATGACTTTGTCAGCAAAAGGCTAAATGACCTTGTAATTACAATGCTCTATGCGCTTGTCATCACAATACTCCATTACCATTGTCATCACAATCCTCCATGAACCTTGGGATCACATTGCTTTAAGCCCTTGTCATCACAATGCTCCATGCTCCTTGATATCAAAATGATCCATGAAATCTGTCATCAAAATGCTCCAAAGCCTTGTGATCACAATGCTCCATATCAATTGTCATCACAATGCTCCATGCCCTTTTCATCACAATGCTCCATGACCTTGGTCATCACAATTCTCAATACACTTGTCATCACAATGCTCCCTGACACTTGTCGTCAGAATGCTCCTTGAACTCTGTCATGAAAAGGCTCCATGCCTTTTTCATCACAATGCCCCATGCCGTTTTCATCACACTGCTCCATGCCATTGTCATCATAATACTCCACAAGTTTGTCATCAGATTGCTCCATGACCCTTGTCCTCACAATTCTCCATGCACTGGTCAGCACAATTCTCCTTAACCCTTATCATCACAATGCTCCAAGCCATTGTCATCACAATGCTCCATTACATTTGTCATCAGAATCATCCATGACACTTGGCATCACAATGCTCCATGCCATTGTCACCACAATGGGCCATTACATATGTCATCACAATGCTCCCTGACAGCTGTCTTCACAATACTGCATGACCTTCTCATCACAATGATCCATGCCCTTGTCATCACAATGCACATATCCACTGTCATCACAATAATCTATGAAAATTGTCAGACCAATGCTCCATGCCCCTGTCACCAAAATGCTCTATGCACTTTTCATCACAATGTTCCATGTCCACTGTCATCACAGTGCTCCATGACTCCAGTCATCACAATGCTTCATAACATTTGTCATCACAATGGTCCATGATCGCGTTATCACAAGGCTCTGTGACCTTTATAACCACAATGCTCCATGAACTTTTCATCACAATGCTTCGAGACCATAGTCATCAAAATGCCCCATGCCTTTGTCAGAAAAATGCTCCATGACCCTTGTCATCACAATATGCTACGCGCTTTTCATCACAACGGTCCACAAATTTGTCATGGTAATGCTCCAAAAACCTTGTATTCACAATGCTCCACGTCCTTCTCATCACAAAGCTCCATGACCCCTATCATAACAATGCTCCATGACCCCTGCCATCACAATGTTCCACGGCCTTGTCATCACAAGGCTCCATGACGCTTGTCATCACAATGCTCCAGGACCCCTGTAATCAAAATGCTCCATGCCCTTTTCATCACAAAGCTCCATGACATATGTCATCAGAATGTTCCATGGCCTTCTCATCAAAATGCTCCATGCCCTTGTCATCACAATGCACCATGTCCAATGTCATCACAATAATCTATGAAACTTGTCAGACCAATGCTCCATGCCCCTGTCATCAGAATGCTCCATACCCTTGTTATCACAATGCTCCATGACCCCTGTCATCACAATGCTCCGTGACTCCAGTCATCACAATGTTTCATAACGTTTGTCATCACAACGGTCTATGCCCGCGTCATCACATGGCTCTGTGACCTTTGTAACCACAATGTTCCATGAACTTTTCATCACAATGCTCCTTGACACTTGTCATCACAATGCTCCATGCCTTTGTCAGAACAATGCTCCATGACCCTTGTCATCACATTGTGCCATGCACATTTCATCACAATGATACACAACCTTGTCATTGCTATGCTCCATAAACCTTGTAACCACAATTCTCCATGCACTTCTCATCCAAATGCTCTCTCACATGGGATATCACAATGTTCCATCACTAGTCATCACAATCCTCCCTTAACCCTGTTATCACAATGTTCCATGACCCTGTCATCACAATGCTACATCCCCTTATCAGCACAATGCTCCATGACCCCTGTCATCAAAATACTCCATGAACATTTTCAGCCCAATCCTCCATGACCCTTGTCATCACAATCATCCATGCCCTTGTCATCCCAATGCTCCATGAACCCTGTATTCATAATGTTCCGTGATGCTTGTCATCACAATGCTCCATTACCTCTGTCATAACAATGCTCCATGACCCCTGCCATCACAGTGTTCCACGGCCTTGTCATCACAAGGCTCCATGACCCCTGTCATCACAATACTTCA
The DNA here is from genome assembly GCF_964341445.2 of Mesoplodon mirus. Classification (NCBI taxonomy): domain Eukaryota; kingdom Metazoa; phylum Chordata; class Mammalia; order Artiodactyla; family Ziphiidae; genus Mesoplodon; species Mesoplodon mirus. Next base: position 26,273 of record NW_028295653.1, on the reverse strand, counting down.
TGCCCTTTTCATCACAGTGCTCCATGACACATGTCATTAGAATGCTCCATTGCCTTCTCCTCACAATGCTCTATGCCCTTGTCATCACAATGCTCCAAGACCCATGTAATCACAATGCTCCATGCCCCTTTTCATCAGAATGCTCCATGAGACTTGTCATCACAAGTCTCCATGGTCTTATCATTACAGTGCTCTATGCCCTTGTCATCACAATGCTCCAAGACCCATGTAATCACAATGCTCCATGCCCCTTTTCATCAGAATGCTCCATGAGACTTGTCATCACAAGTCTCCATGGTCTTATCATCACAATGCTCCAGGACCTTGTCATCACCATGCTCCATTCCCTTGTCATCACAATGCTCCATGACCCCTGTCATCACAATACTCCATGAATATTTTCAGCCCAATGCTCCATGAAATTCTCATCACAATGCTCCATGACAAATATCATCAAAATGCTCCATGACCACTGTCATCACAACACTCCATGACACCTGACAACACAATGATCCGGGACTCTTGTCATCACAATGCTCCATTCCCTACTCATCACAATGCTCCATGACCCCAGTCATCACAATACTCCATGAACATTTTCAGCCCAATGCTCCATGACTCTTGTCATCACAATGATCCATACCATTGTCATCCCAAGGCTCCATGACCCCTGTATTCACAGTGCTCCATGACACCTGTCATCACAATGCTCCATGCCTTTGTCAGCAAACTGCTACATGACCTTGTCATTACAATGCTCTCTGCGCTTGTCATCACAATACTCCATTACCATTGTCATCACATTCCTCCATGAACCTTGGGATCACATTGCTTCATGCCCTTGGCATCACAATGCTCCATGCACCTTGAAAAAAAATGATCCATGACCTCTGTCATCACAATGCTCCAAAGCCTTGTGATCACAATGTTCCATAGCACTTGTCATCACAACGCTCCATGATGCCTGCCATGACAACAATCCATGCACTTTTCATCACAATGCTCCATGACCTTTGTCATCACAATTCTCAATACACTTGTCATCACAATGCTCCCTGACACTTGTCATCAGAATGCTCCTTGAACCCTGTTATGAAAAGGCTCCATGCATTTTTCATCACAAAGCCCCATGCCATTTTCATCACAATGCTCCATGCCATTGTCACCAAAATACTCCACAAGCTTGTCATCAGAATGCTGCATGACCCTTGTCATCACAATTCTCCATGCACTTGTCAGCACAATGCACCCTGACCTTTGTCATCACAATGCTCCATGCCCTTGTCATCACAATGCTCCATTACTTTTGTCATCAGAATCCTCCATGACACTTGGCATCACAATTCTCCATGCTATTGTCATCTCAATGGGCCATTACATATGTCATCACAATGCTCCCTGACAGCTCTCTTCACAATACTGCATGACCTTGTCATCACAATGCTCCATGCCCTTGTCATCACAATGCGCCATTCCAAGTTTCATCACAATAATCCATGAAACTTATTAGACCAATGCTGCATGCCCTTGTCATCACAATGCTCCATGCCCTAGTTATCACAGTGTTCCAAAATCCCTGTAATCAGAATGCTCCATGCCCCTTTTCATCAGTATGCTCCATGAGATTTGTCATCACAAGTCTCCATGGTTTTCTCATCACAATGCTCCAGGACCTTGTCATCACAATGCTTCACGACATTTTCGTGAAAATCCTCAATGGCCCTTGTCATCATAATGCTCCAAGACCTAGTCATCACAATGCTCCATTATATTTGTCATCACAATCCTCCATTACATTTGGCATCACAATGCTCCATGCCATTGTCATCGCAATGGACCATGACATATGTCATCACAATGCTCCCTGACACCAGTCTTCACAATATTCCATGCCCTTGTCATCACAATTCTCCATGCCCTTGTAATCAAAATGCACCATGTCCACTGTCATCACAATAGTCTAGGAAACTTGTCAGACCAATGCTCCATGCCCCTGTCATCACAATGCTCCATGCCCTTGTCATCACAATGCTCCATGACCCCTGTCATAACAAAGCTCCATGACCCCTGCCATCACAATGTTCCACGGACTTGTCATCACAAGGCTCCATGACGCTTGTCATCACAATGCTCCAAGACCACTGTAATCACAATGCTCCATGCCCTTGTCATCACAAAGCTCCATGACACATGTCATCAGAATGTTCCATGGCCTTCAAATCAAAAGGTTCCATGCCCTTGTCATCACAATGCACCATGTCCAATGCCATCACAATAATCTATGAAACTTGTCAGACCAATGCTCCATGCCCCTGTCATCACAATGCTCCATGCCCTTGTCATCACAATGCTGCATGACCCTTGTCATCACAATGCTCCGTGACTCCAGTCATCACAATGCTTCATAACGTTTGTCATCACAACGGTCCATGCCCGCGTCATGACAAGGCTCTGTGACATTTGTAACCACAATGCTCCATGAACTTTTCATCACAATGCTGCGTGACCCTTGTCATTACAATGTTCCATGCCTTTGTCAGAACAATGCTCCATGACACTTGTCATCACAGTGTGCCATGCACTTTTCATCACAATGATCCACAACTTTGTCATCGTTATGCTCCATAAACCTTGTAAGCACAATGCTCCATGCACTTCTCATCCAAATGCTCTCTCACATGAGATATCACAATGTTCCATCACTAGTCATCACAATCTTCCCTCACCCCTGTTATCACAATGTTCCATGAACCCTGTCATCACAATGCTACATCCTCTTATCAGCACAATGTTCTATGACCCCTGACATCACAATGTTCCATAACCACTGTCATCAAAATGCTCCATGACAGTTTTCATCCCAAAGCTCCATGACCCCTGGCATCACAATGTTCTATAACCCCTGTCATCAAAATGTTCCTTTACATTTTTCATCAAATTGCTGCATGACCCTGTCATCAAAATGCTCCCTGCCTTTCTCATCACAATGCACCACACCATTGTCATCAAAATGCTCCATGACCTTTGTCATCACAAAGCTCCATGACCCTTGGCATCACAATGCTCCATGCAATTGTCATCACAATGCTCCATGAACCTTCTCATCACATTGCTCCATGCCCTTGTCATCACAAAGCTCCATGACACATGTCATCACAATGCTCAATGCCCTTCTCATCACAGTAATCCATGAAATATTTCAGACCAATGCTCAATGCCCTTCTCATCACAATGATCCATTACCTATGTCATAACAATGCTCCATGACCCCTGCCATCACAATGTTCCATGGCCTTGTCATCACAAAGCTCCATGATCCTTGTCATCACAATGCTCCAAACCGCTGTAATCATAATGCTCCATGCCCTTGTCATCGCAAAGCTCCATGACGCATGCCATCAGAATGTTCCTTGGCCTTCTCATCACAATGCTACATGCCCTTGTCATGACAGTGCTCCGAGACACCTGTAATCACAATGCTCCATGCTCCTTTTCATCTCAATGCTCCATGAAGCCTGTCATCAAAATGCACCATGCCCATCATCATAAAGCTTCAGGCTATTGTCATCACAATGAAATCAAAATTATCCAAGACCACTGTCATCATAATGCTCCAAATCCTTGTGATCACAAAGTTCCATAACACTTATCATCACAACACACTATGACGCTCATCATCACAATTATCCATGGTCTTCTCATCACAATGCTCCATGACCTTTGTCATCACAATTCTCAGTACACTTGTCATCACAATGCTCCCTGACACATGTCGTCAGTATGCTCCTTGAAACCTGTCATGACAAGGCTCCATGCCATTTCATCACAATGATCCATGCCCTTTTCATCACAATGCTCCCAGACCCCTGTAATCACAGTGCTCCATGCCCTTGTCATCACAAAGCTCCATGACACATGTCATCAGAATGCTCCAAGACGCCTGTAATCACAATGCTCCATGCCCCTTTTCATTAGAATGCTCCATGAGACTTGTCATCACAAATCTCCATGCTCTTATCATCACAGTGCTCCAGGACCTTGTCATCACCATGTTCCATTCCCTTGTCATCACAATGCTCCATGACCCCTGTCATCACAATACTCCATGAACATTTTCAGCCCAATGCTCCATGAAATTCTCATCACAGTGCTCCATGTCAAATATCATCAAAATGCTCCATGACCACTGTCATCACAACACTCCATGACACCTGACAACACAATGATCCGGGACTCTTGTCATCACAATGCTCCATTCCCTTGTCATCACAATGCTCCATGAACATTTTCAGCCCAATGCTCCATGACACTTTTCATCACAATCATCCATGCCCTTGTCATCCCAAAGCTCCATGACCCCTGTATTCACAATGCTCCGTGACGCTTGTCATCACAATGCTCCATGACACCTGTCATCACAATGCTCCATGACTTTGTCAGCAAAATGCTACATGACCTTGTCATTACAATGCTCTATGCGCTTGTCATCACAGTACTCCATTACCATTGTCATCACAATCCTCCATGAACCTAGGATCACATTGCTTCATGCCCTTGTCATCCCGAAGCTCCATGCTCCTTGAAATCAAAATGATCCATGACCTCTGTCATCACAATGCTACAAACACTTGTGATCACAGTGTTCCATAACAGTTGTCATCACAACGCTCCATGATGCCTGTCATCACAATAATCCATGCCCTTTTCATCACAGTGCTTCATGACCTTTGTCATCACAATTCTCAATACACTTGTCATCACAATGCTCCCGGACCCTTGTCGTCATAATACTCCTTGAAACCTGTCACAAAAAGGCTCCATGCATTTTTCATCACAAAGCTCCATGCCATTTTCATCACAATGCTCCATGCCATTGTCATCAAAATAGTCCACAAGCTTGTCATCAGAATGCTCCATGACCATTGTCATCACAATTCTCCATGCACTTGTCAGAACAATGCTTCCTGACCCTTGTCATCACAATGCTTCAAGCCATTTTCATCACAAAGCTCCATTACCTTTGTCATAAGAATCCTCCATGACACTTGGCATCACAATGCTCCATGACATTGTCATCACAATGAGCCATTACATATGTCATCACAATGCTCCATGACACCTCTCTTCACAATAATGCATAACCTGGTCATCACAACGCTCCATGCCCTTGTCATCACAATGCACCATTCCAACTGTCATCACAATAATCCATGAAAATTATTAGACCAATGGTCCATGCCCTTGTCATCACAATGCTCCATGCCATAGTTATCATAATGTTCCAAAACGCCTCTAATCAGAATGCTCCATGCCCCTTTTCATCAGTATGCTCCATGAGATATGTCATCACAAGGCTCCATGTATTTCTCATCAGAGTGCTCCAGGACCTTATCATCACAATGCTTCACGACATTGTCATGAAAATTCTCAATGGCCCTTGTCAACATAATGCTCCAAGCCCTAGTCATCACAATGCTCCATTATATTTGTCATCACAATCCTCCATTACATTTGGCATCACAATGCTCCATGCCATTGTCATCGCAATGGACCATGACATATGTCATCACAATGCTCCCTGACACCTGTCTTCACAATACTCCATGCCCTTGACATCACAAGGCTCCATGACGCTTGTCATCACAATGCTCCAGGACCCCTGTAATCAAAATGCTCCATGCCCTTGTCATCACAAAACTCCATGACACATGTCATCAGAATGTTCCATGGCCTTCTCATCAAAATGCTCCATGCCCTTGTCATCTCAATGCACCATGTCCAATGTCATCACAATAATCTATGAAACTTGTCAGACCAATGCTCCATGCCCCTGTCATCACAATGCTCCATACCCTTGTTATCACAATGCTCCATGACCCCTGTCATCACAATGCTCCGTGACTCCAGTCATCACAATGTTTCATAACGTTTGTCATCACAACGGTCTATGCCCGCGTCATCACATGGCTCTGTGACCTTTGTAACCACAATGTTCCATGAACTTTTCATCACAATGCTCCTTGACACTTGTCATCACAATGCTCCATGCCTTTGTCAGAACAATGCTCCATGACCCTTGTCATCACATTGTGCCATGCACATTTCATCACAATGATACACAACCTTGTCATTGCTATGCTCCATAAACCTTGTAACCACAATTCTCCATGCACTTCTCATCCAAATGCTCTCTCACATGGGATATCACAATGTTCCATCACTAGTCATCACAATCCTCCCTTAACCCTGTTATCACAATGTTCCATGACCCTGTCATCACAATGCTACATCCCCTTATCAGCACAATGCTCCATGACCCCTGTCATCAAAATACTCCATGAACATTTTCAGCCCAATCCTCCATGACCCTTGTCATCACAATCATCCATGCCCTTGTCATCCCAATGCTCCATGAACCCTGTATTCATAATGTTCCGTGATGCTTGTCATCACAATGCTCCATTACCTCTGTCATAACAATGCTCCATGACCCCTGCCATCACAGTGTTCCACGGCCTTGTCATCACAAGGCTCCATGACCCCTGTCATCACAATACTTCATGCCCTTTTCATCACAGTGCTCCATGACACATGTCATTAGAATGCTCCATTGCCTTCTCCTCACAATGCTCTATGCCCTTGTCATCACAATGCTCCAAGACCCATGTAATCACAATGCTCCATGCCCCTTTTCATCAGAATGCTCCATGAGACTTGTCATCACAAGTCTCCATGGTCTTATCATTACAGTGCTCTATGCCCTTGTCATCACAATGCTCCAAGACCCATGTAATCACAATGCTCCATGCCCCTTTTCATCAGAATGCTCCATGAGACTTGTCATCACAAGTCTCCATGGTCTTATCATCACAATGCTCCAGGACCTTGTCATCACCATGCTCCATTCCCTTGTCATCACAATGCTCCATGACCCCTGTCATCACAATACTCCATGAATATTTTCAGCCCAATGCTCCATGAAATTCTCATCACAATGCTCCATGACAAATATCATCAAAATGCTCCATGACCACTGTCATCACAACACTCCATGACACCTGACAACACAATGATCCGGGACTCTTGTCATCACAATGCTCCATTCCCTACTCATCACAATGCTCCATGACCCCAGTCATCACAATACTCCATGAACATTTTCAGCCCAATGCTCCATGACTCTTGTCATCACAATGATCCATACCATTGTCATCCCAAGGCTCCATGACCCCTGTATTCACAGTGCTCCATGACACCTGTCATCACAATGCTCCATGCCTTTGTCAGCAAACTGCTACATGACCTTGTCATTACAATGCTCTCTGCGCTTGTCATCACAATACTCCATTACCATTGTCATCACATTCCTCCATGAACCTTGGGATCACATTGCTTCATGCCCTTGGCATCACAATGCTCCATGCACCTTGAAAAAAAATGATCCATGACCTCTGTCATCACAATGCTCCAAAGCCTTGTGATCACAATGTTCCATAGCACTTGTCATCACAACGCTCCATGATGCCTGCCATGACAACAATCCATGCACTTTTCATCACAATGCTCCATGACCTTTGTCATCACAATTCTCAATACACTTGTCATCACAATGCTCCCTGACACTTGTCATCAGAATGCTCCTTGAACCCTGTTATGAAAAGGCTCCATGCATTTTTCATCACAAAGCCCCATGCCATTTTCATCACAATGCTCCATGCCATTGTCACCAAAATACTCCACAAGCTTGTCATCAGAATGCTGCATGACCCTTGTCATCACAATTCTCCATGCACTTGTCAGCACAATGCACCCTGACCTTTGTCATCACAATGCTCCATGCCCTTGTCATCACAATGCTCCATTACTTTTGTCATCAGAATCCTCCATGACACTTGGCATCACAATTCTCCATGCTATTGTCATCTCAATGGGCCATTACATATGTCATCACAATGCTCCCTGACAGCTCTCTTCACAATACTGCATGACCTTGTCATCACAATGCTCCATGCCCTTGTCATCACAATGCGCCATTCCAAGTTTCATCACAATAATCCATGAAACTTATTAGACCAATGCTGCATGCCCTTGTCATCACAATGCTCCATGCCCTAGTTATCACAGTGTTCCAAAATCCCTGTAATCAGAATGCTCCATGCCCCTTTTCATCAGTATGCTCCATGAGATTTGTCATCACAAGTCTCCATGGTTTTCTCATCACAATGCTCCAGGACCTTGTCATCACAATGCTTCACGACATTTTCGTGAAAATCCTCAATGGCCCTTGTCATCATAATGCTCCAAGACCTAGTCATCACAATGCTCCATTATATTTGTCATCACAATCCTCCATTACATTTGGCATCACAATGCTCCATGCCATTGTCATCGCAATGGACCATGACATATGTCATCACAATGCTCCCTGACACCAGTCTTCACAATATTCCATGCCCTTGTCATCACAATTCTCCATGCCCTTGTAATCAAAATGCACCATGTCCACTGTCATCACAATAGTCTAGGAAACTTGTCAGACCAATGCTCCATGCCCCTGTCATCACAATGCTCCATGCCCTTGTCATCACAATGCTCCATGACCCCTGTCATAACAAAGCTCCATGACCCCTGCCATCACAATGTTCCACGGACTTGTCATCACAAGGCTCCATGACGCTTGTCATCACAATGCTCCAAGACCACTGTAATCACAATGCTCCATGCCCTTGTCATCACAAAGCTCCATGACACATGTCATCAGAATGTTCCATGGCCTTCAAATCAAAAGGTTCCATGCCCTTGTCATCACAATGCACCATGTCCAATGCCATCACAATAATCTATGAAACTTGTCAGACCAATGCTCCATGCCCCTGTCATCACAATGCTCCATGCCCTTGTCATCACAATGCTGCATGACCCTTGTCATCACAATGCTCCGTGACTCCAGTCATCACAATGCTTCATAACGTTTGTCATCACAACGGTCCATGCCCGCGTCATGACAAGGCTCTGTGACATTTGTAACCACAATGCTCCATGAACTTTTCATCACAATGCTGCGTGACCCTTGTCATTACAATGTTCCATGCCTTTGTCAGAACAATGCTCCATGACACTTGTCATCACAGTGTGCCATGCACTTTTCATCACAATGATCCACAACTTTGTCATCGTTATGCTCCATAAACCTTGTAAGCACAATGCTCCATGCACTTCTCATCCAAATGCTCTCTCACATGAGATATCACAATGTTCCATCACTAGTCATCACAATCTTCCCTCACCCCTGTTATCACAATGTTCCATGAACCCTGTCATCACAATGCTACATCCTCTTATCAGCACAATGTTCTATGACCCCTGACATCACAATGTTCCATAACCACTGTCATCAAAATGCTCCATGACAGTTTTCATCCCAAAGCTCCATGACCCCTGGCATCACAATGTTCTATAACCCCTGTCATCAAAATGTTCCTTTACATTTTTCATCAAATTGCTGCATGACCCTGTCATCAAAATGCTCCCTGCCTTTCTCATCACAATGCACCACACCATTGTCATCAAAATGCTCCATGACCTTTGTCATCACAAAGCTCCATGACCCTTGGCATCACAATGCTCCATGCAATTGTCATCACAATGCTCCATGAACCTTCTCATCACATTGCTCCATGCCCTTGTCATCACAAAGCTCCATGACACATGTCATCACAATGCTCAATGCCCTTCTCATCACAGTAATCCATGAAATATTTCAGACCAATGCTCAATGCCCTTCTCATCACAATGATCCATTACCTATGTCATAACAATGCTCCATGACCCCTGCCATCACAATGTTCCATGGCCTTGTCATCACAAAGCTCCATGATCCTTGTCATCACAATGCTCCAAACCGCTGTAATCATAATGCTCCATGCCCTTGTCATCGCAAAGCTCCATGACGCATGCCATCAGAATGTTCCTTGGCCTTCTCATCACAATGCTACATGCCCTTGTCATGACAGTGCTCCGAGACACCTGTAATCACAATGCTCCATGCTCCTTTTCATCTCAATGCTCCATGAAGCCTGTCATCAAAATGCACCATGCCCATCATCATAAAGCTTCAGGCTATTGTCATCACAATGAAATCAAAATTATCCAAGACCACTGTCATCATAATGCTCCAAATCCTTGTGATCACAAAGTTCCATAACACTTATCATCACAACACACTATGACGCTCATCATCACAATTATCCATGGTCTTCTCATCACAATGCTCCATGACCTTTGTCATCACAATTCTCAGTACACTTGTCATCACAATGCTCCCTGACACATGTCGTCAGTATGCTCCTTGAAACCTGTCATGACAAGGCTCCATGCCATTTCATCACAATGATCCATGCCCTTTTCATCACAATGCTCCCAGACCCCTGTAATCACAGTGCTCCATGCCCTTGTCATCACAAAGCTCCATGACACATGTCATCAGAATGCTCCAAGACGCCTGTAATCACAATGCTCCATGCCCCTTTTCATTAGAATGCTCCATGAGACTTGTCATCACAAATCTCCATGCTCTTATCATCACAGTGCTCCAGGACCTTGTCATCACCATGTTCCATTCCCTTGTCATCACAATGCTCCATGACCCCTGTCATCACAATACTCCATGAACATTTTCAGCCCAATGCTCCATGAAATTCTCATCACAGTGCTCCATGTCAAATATCATCAAAATGCTCCATGACCACTGTCATCACAACACTCCATGACACCTGACAACACAATGATCCGGGACTCTTGTCATCACAATGCTCCATTCCCTTGTCATCACAATGCTCCATGAACATTTTCAGCCCAATGCTCCATGACACTTTTCATCACAATCATCCATGCCCTTGTCATCCCAAAGCTCCATGACCCCTGTATTCACAATGCTCCGTGACGCTTGTCATCACAATGCTCCATGACACCTGTCATCACAATGCTCCATGACTTTGTCAGCAAAATGCTACATGACCTTGTCATTACAATGCTCTATGCGCTTGTCATCACAGTACTCCATTACCATTGTCATCACAATCCTCCATGAACCTAGGATCACATTGCTTCATGCCCTTGTCATCCCGAAGCTCCATGCTCCTTGAAATCAAAATGATCCATGACCTCTGTCATCACAATGCTACAAACACTTGTGATCACAGTGTTCCATAACAGTTGTCATCACAACGCTCCATGATGCCTGTCATCACAATAATCCATGCCCTTTTCATCACAGTGCTTCATGACCTTTGTCATCACAATTCTCAATACACTTGTCATCACAATGCTCCCGGACCCTTGTCGTCATAATACTCCTTGAAACCTGTCACAAAAAGGCTCCATGCATTTTTCATCACAAAGCTCCATGCCATTTTCATCACAATGCTCCATGCCATTGTCATCAAAATAGTCCACAAGCTTGTCATCAGAATGCTCCATGACCATTGTCATCACAATTCTCCATGCACTTGTCAGAACAATGCTTCCTGACCCTTGTCATCACAATGCTTCAAGCCATTTTCATCACAAAGCTCCATTACCTTTGTCATAAGAATCCTCCATGACACTTGGCATCACAATGCTCCATGACATTGTCATCACAATGAGCCATTACATATGTCATCACAATGCTCCATGACACCTCTCTTCACAATAATGCATAACCTGGTCATCACAACGCTCCATGCCCTTGTCATCACAATGCACCATTCCAACTGTCATCACAATAATCCATGAAAATTATTAGACCAATGGTCCATGCCCTTGTCATCACAATGCTCCATGCCATAGTTATCATAATGTTCCAAAACGCCTCTAATCAGAATGCTCCATGCCCCTTTTCATCAGTATGCTCCATGAGATATGTCATCACAAGGCTCCATGTATTTCTCATCAGAGTGCTCCAGGACCTTATCATCACAATGCTTCACGACATTGTCATGAAAATTCTCAATGGCCCTTGTCAACATAATGCTCCAAGCCCTAGTCATCACAATGCTCCATTATATTTGTCATCACAATCCTCCATTACATTTGGCATCACAATGCTCCATGCCATTGTCATCGCAATGGACCATGACATATGTCATCACAATGCTCCCTGACACCTGTCTTCACAATACTCCATGCCCTTGACATCACAAGGCTCCATGACGCTTGTCATCACAATGCTCCAGGACCCCTGTAATCAAAATGCTCCATGCCCTTGTCATCACAAAACTCCATGACACATGTCATCAGAATGTTCCATGGCCTTCTCATCAAAATGCTCCATGCCCTTGTCATCACAATGCACCATGTCCAATGTCATCACAATAATCTATGAAACTTGTCAGACCAATGCTCCATGCCCCTGTCATCACAATGCTCCATACCCTTGTTATCACAATGCTCCATGACCCCTGTCATCACAATGCTCCGTGACTCCAGTCATCACAATGTTTCATAACGTTTGTCATCACAACGGTCTATGCCCGCGTCATCACATGGCTCTGTGACCTTTGTAACCACAATGTTCCATGAACTTTTCATCACAATGCTCCTTGACACTTGTCATCACAATGCTCCATGCCTTTGTCAGAACAATGCTCCATGACCCTTGTCATCACATTGTGCCATGCACATTTCATCACAATGATACACAACCTTGTCATTGCTATGCTCCATAAACCTTGTAACCACAATTCTCCATGCACTTCTCATCCAAATGCTCTCTCACATGGGATATCACAATGTTCCATCACTAGTCATCACAATCCTCCCTTAACCCTGTTATCACAATGTTCCATGACCCTGTCATCACAATGCTACATCCCCTTATCAGCACAATGCTCCATGACCCCTGTCATCAAAATACTCCATGAACATTTTCAGCCCAATCCTCCATGACCCTTGTCATCACAATCATCCATGCCCTTGTCATCCCAATGCTCCATGAACCCTGTATTCATAATGTTCCGTGACGCTTGTCATCACAATGCTCCATTACCTCTGTCATAACAATGCTCCATGACCCCTGCCATCACAGTGTTCCACGGCCTTGTCATCACAAGGCTCCATGACCCCTGTCATCACAATACTTCATGCCCTTTTCATCACAGTGCTCCATGACACATGTCATTAGAATGCTCCATTGCCTTCTCCTCACAATGCTCTATGCCCTTGTCATCACAATGCTCCAAGACCCATGTAATCACAATGCTCCATGCCCCTTTTCATCAGAATGCTCCATGAGACTTGTCATCACAAGTCTCCATGGTCTTATCATTACAGTGCTCTATGCCCTTGTCATCACAATGCTCCAAGACCCATGTAATCACAATGCTCCATGCCCCTTTTCATCAGAATGCTCCATGAGACTTGTCATCACAAGTCTCCATGGTCTTATCATCACAATGCTCCAGGACCTTGTCATCACCATGCTCCATTCCCTTGTCATCACAATGCTCCATGACCCCTGTCATCACAATACTCCATGAATATTTTCAGCCCAATGCTCCATGAAATTCTCATCACAATGCTCCATGACAAATATCATCAAAATGCTCCATGACCACTGTCATCACAACACTCCATGACACCTGACAACACAATGATCCGGGACTCTTGTCATCACAATGCTCCATTCCCTACTCATCACAATGCTCCATGACCCCAGTCATCACAATACTCCATGAACATTTTCAGCCCAATGCTCCATGACTCTTGTCATCACAATGATCCATACCATTGTCATCCCAAGGCTCCATGACCCCTGTATTCACAGTGCTCCATGACACCTGTCATCACAATGCTCCATGCCTTTGTCAGCAAACTGCTACATGACCTTGTCATTACAATGCTCTCTGCGCTTGTCATCACAATACTCCATTACCATTGTCATCACATTCCTCCATGAACCTTGGGATCACATTGCTTCATGCCCTTGGCATCACAATGCTCCATGCACCTTGAAAAAAAATGATCCATGACCTCTGTCATCACAATGCTCCAAAGCCTTGTGATCACAATGTTCCATAGCACTTGTCATCACAACGCTCCATGATGCCTGCCATGACAACAATCCATGCACTTTTCATCACAATGCTCCATGACCTTTGTCATCACAATTCTCAATACACTTGTCATCACAATGCTCCCTGACACTTGTCATCAGAATGCTCCTTGAACCCTGTTATGAAAAGGCTCCATGCATTTTTCATCACAAAGCCCCATGCCATTTTCATCACAATGCTCCATGCCATTGTCACCAAAATACTCCACAAGCTTGTCATCAGAATGCTGCATGACCCTTGTCATCACAATTCTCCATGCACTTGTCAGCACAATGCACCCTGACCTTTGTCATCACAATGCTCCATGCCCTTGTCATCACAATGCTCCATTACTTTTGTCATCAGAATCCTCCATGACACTTGGCATCACAATTCTCCATGCTATTGTCATCTCAATGGGCCATTACATATGTCATCACAATGCTCCCTGACAGCTCTCTTCACAATACTGCATGACCTTGTCATCACAATGCTCCATGCCCTTGTCATCACAATGCGCCATTCCAAGTTTCATCACAATAATCCATGAAACTTATTAGACCAATGCTGCATGCCCTTGTCATCACAATGCTCCATGCCCTAGTTATCACAGTGTTCCAAAATCCCTGTAATCAGAATGCTCCATGCCCCTTTTCATCAGTATGCTCCATGAGATTTGTCATCACAAGTCTCCATGGTTTTCTCATCACAATGCTCCAGGACCTTGTCATCACAATGCTTCACGACATTTTCGTGAAAATCCTCAATGGCCCTTGTCATCATAATGCTCCAAGACCTAGTCATCACAATGCTCCATTATATTTGTCATCACAATCCTCCATTACATTTGGCATCACAATGCTCCATGCCATTGTCATCGCAATGGACCATGACATATGTCATCACAATGCTCCCTGACACCAGTCTTCACAATATTCCATGCCCTTGTCATCACAATTCTCCATGCCCTTGTAATCAAAATGCACCATGTCCACTGTCATCACAATAGTCTAGGAAACTTGTCAGACCAATGCTCCATGCCCCTGTCATCACAATGCTCCATGCCCTTGTCATCACAATGCTCCATGACCCCTGTCATAACAAAGCTCCATGACCCCTGCCATCACAATGTTCCACGGACTTGTCATCACAAGGCTCCATGACGCTTGTCATCACAATGCTCCAAGACCACTGTAATCACAATGCTCCATGCCCTTGTCATCACAAAGCTCCATGACACATGTCATCAGAATGTTCCATGGCCTTCAAATCAAAAGGTTCCATGCCCTTGTCATCACAATGCACCATGTCCAATGCCATCACAATAATCTATGAAACTTGTCAGACCAATGCTCCATGCCCCTGTCATCACAATGCTCCATGCCCTTGTCATCACAATGCTGCATGACCCTTGTCATCACAATGCTCCGTGACTCCAGTCATCACAATGCTTCATAACGTTTGTCATCACAACGGTCCATGCCCGCGTCATGACAAGGCTCTGTGACATTTGTAACCACAATGCTCCATGAACTTTTCATCACAATGCTGCGTGACCCTTGTCATTACAATGTTCCATGCCTTTGTCAGAACAATGCTCCATGACACTTGTCATCACAGTGTGCCATGCACTTTTCATCACAATGATCCACAACTTTGTCATCGTTATGCTCCATAAACCTTGTAAGCACAATGCTCCATGCACTTCTCATCCAAATGCTCTCTCACATGAGATATCACAATGTTCCATCACTAGTCATCACAATCTTCCCTCACCCCTGTTATCACAATGTTCCATGAACCCTGTCATCACAATGCTACATCCTCTTATCAGCACAATGTTCTATGACCCCTGACATCACAATGTTCCATAACCACTGTCATCAAAATGCTCCATGACAGTTTTCATCCCAAAGCTCCATGACCCCTGGCATCACAATGTTCTATAACCCCTGTCATCAAAATGTTCCTTTACATTTTTCATCAAATTGCTGCATGACCCTGTCATCAAAATGCTCCCTGCCTTTCTCATCACAATGCACCACACCATTGTCATCAAAATGCTCCATGACCTTTGTCATCACAAAGCTCCATGACCCTTGGCATCACAATGCTCCATGCAATTGTCATCACAATGCTCCATGAACCTTCTCATCACATTGCTCCATGCCCTTGTCATCACAAAGCTCCATGACACATGTCATCACAATGCTCAATGCCCTTCTCATCACAGTAATCCATGAAATATTTCAGACCAATGCTCAATGCCCTTCTCATCACAATGATCCATTACCTATGTCATAACAATGCTCCATGACCCCTGCCATCACAATGTTCCATGGCCTTGTCATCACAAAGCTCCATGATCCTTGTCATCACAATGCTCCAAACCGCTGTAATCATAATGCTCCATGCCCTTGTCATCGCAAAGCTCCATGACGCATGCCATCAGAATGTTCCTTGGCCTTCTCATCACAATGCTACATGCCCTTGTCATGACAGTGCTCCGAGACACCTGTAATCACAATGCTCCATGCTCCTTTTCATCTCAATGCTCCATGAAGCCTGTCATCAAAATGCACCATGCCCATCATCATAAAGCTTCAGGCTATTGTCATCACAATGAAATCAAAATTATCCAAGACCACTGTCATCATAATGCTCCAAATCCTTGTGATCACAAAGTTCCATAACACTTATCATCACAACACACTATGACGCTCATCATCACAATTATCCATGGTCTTCTCATCACAATGCTCCATGACCTTTGTCATCACAATTCTCAGTACACTTGTCATCACAATGCTCCCTGACACATGTCGTCAGTATGCTCCTTGAAACCTGTCATGACAAGGCTCCATGCCATTTCATCACAATGATCCATGCCCTTTTCATCACAATGCTCCCAGACCCCTGTAATCACAGTGCTCCATGCCCTTGTCATCACAAAGCTCCATGACACATGTCATCAGAATGCTCCAAGACGCCTGTAATCACAATGCTCCATGCCCCTTTTCATTAGAATGCTCCATGAGACTTGTCATCACAAATCTCCATGCTCTTATCATCACAGTGCTCCAGGACCTTGTCATCACCATGTTCCATTCCCTTGTCATCACAATGCTCCATGACCCCTGTCATCACAATACTCCATGAACATTTTCAGCCCAATGCTCCATGAAATTCTCATCACAGTGCTCCATGTCAAATATCATCAAAATGCTCCATGACCACTGTCATCACAACACTCCATGACACCTGACAACACAATGATCCGGGACTCTTGTCATCACAATGCTCCATTCCCTTGTCATCACAATGCTCCATGAACATTTTCAGCCCAATGCTCCATGACACTTTTCATCACAATCATCCATGCCCTTGTCATCCCAAAGCTCCATGACCCCTGTATTCACAATGCTCCGTGACGCTTGTCATCACAATGCTCCATGACACCTGTCATCACAATGCTCCATGACTTTGTCAGCAAAATGCTACATGACCTTGTCATTACAATGCTCTATGCGCTTGTCATCACAGTACTCCATTACCATTGTCATCACAATCCTCCATGAACCTAGGATCACATTGCTTCATGCCCTTGTCATCCCGAAGCTCCATGCTCCTTGAAATCAAAATGATCCATGACCTCTGTCATCACAATGCTACAAACACTTGTGATCACAGTGTTCCATAACAGTTGTCATCACAACGCTCCATGATGCCTGTCATCACAATAATCCATGCCCTTTTCATCACAGTGCTTCATGACCTTTGTCATCACAATTCTCAATACACTTGTCATCACAATGCTCCCGGACCCTTGTCGTCATAATACTCCTTGAAACCTGTCACAAAAAGGCTCCATGCATTTTTCATCACAAAGCTCCATGCCATTTTCATCACAATGCTCCATGCCATTGTCATCAAAATAGTCCACAAGCTTGTCATCAGAATGCTCCATGACCATTGTCATCACAATTCTCCATGCACTTGTCAGAACAATGCTTCCTGACCCTTGTCATCACAATGCTTCAAGCCATTTTCATCACAAAGCTCCATTACCTTTGTCATAAGAATCCTCCATGACACTTGGCATCACAATGCTCCATGACATTGTCATCACAATGAGCCATTACATATGTCATCACAATGCTCCATGACACCTCTCTTCACAATAATGCATAACCTGGTCATCACAACGCTCCATGCCCTTGTCATCACAATGCACCATTCCAACTGTCATCACAATAATCCATGAAAATTATTAGACCAATGGTCCATGCCCTTGTCATCACAATGCTCCATGCCATAGTTATCATAATGTTCCAAAACGCCTCTAATCAGAATGCTCCATGCCCCTTTTCATCAGTATGCTCCATGAGATATGTCATCACAAGGCTCCATGTATTTCTCATCAGAGTGCTCCAGGACCTTATCATCACAATGCTTCACGACATTGTCATGAAAATTCTCAATGGCCCTTGTCAACATAATGCTCCAAGCCCTAGTCATCACAATGCTCCATTATATTTGTCATCACAATCCTCCATTACATTTGGCATCACAATGCTCCATGCCATTGTCATCGCAATGGACCATGACATATGTCATCACAATGCTCCCTGACACCTGTCTTCACAATACTCCATGCCCTTGACATCACAAGGCTCCATGACGCTTGTCATCACAATGCTCCAGGACCCCTGTAATCAAAATGCTCCATGCCCTTGTCATCACAAAACTCCATGACACATGTCATCAGAATGTTCCATGGCCTTCTCATCAAAATGCTCCATGCCCTTGTCATCACAATGCACCATGTCCAATGTCATCACAATAATCTATGAAACTTGTCAGACCAATGCTCCATGCCCCTGTCATCACAATGCTCCATACCCTTGTTATCACAATGCTCCATGACCCCTGTCATCACAATGCTCCGTGACTCCAGTCATCACAATGTTTCATAACGTTTGTCATCACAACGGTCTATGCCCGCGTCATCACATGGCTCTGTGACCTTTGTAACCACAATGTTCCATGAACTTTTCATCACAATGCTCCTTGACACTTGTCATCACAATGCTCCATGCCTTTGTCAGAACAATGCTCCATGACCCTTGTCATCACATTGTGCCATGCACATTTCATCACAATGATACACAACCTTGTCATTGCTATGCTCCATAAACCTTGTAACCACAATTCTCCATGCACTTCTCATCCAAATGCTCTCTCACATGGGATATCACAATGTTCCATCACTAGTCATCACAATCCTCCCTTAACCCTGTTATCACAATGTTCCATGACCCTGTCATCACAATGCTACATCCCCTTATCAGCACAATGCTCCATGACCCCTGTCATCAAAATACTCCATGAACATTTTCAGCCCAATCCTCCATGACCCTTGTCATCACAATCATCCATGCCCTTGTCATCCCAATGCTCCATGAACCCTGTATTCATAATGTTCCGTGACGCTTGTCATCACAATGCTCCATTACCTCTGTCATAACAATGCTCCATGACCCCTGCCATCACAGTGTTCCACGGCCTTGTCATCACAAGGCTCCATGACCCCTGTCATCACAATACTTCATGCCCTTTTCATCACAGTGCTCCATGACACATGTCATTAGAATGCTCCATTGCCTTCTCCTCACAATGCTCTATGCCCTTGTCATCACAATGCTCCAAGACCCATGTAATCACAATGCTCCATGCCCCTTTTCATCAGAATGCTCCATGAGACTTGTCATCACAAGTCTCCATGGTCTTATCATTACAGTGCTCTATGCCCTTGTCATCACAATGCTCCAAGACCCATGTAATCACAATGCTCCATGCCCCTTTTCATCAGAATGCTCCATGAGACTTGTCATCACAAGTCTCCATGGTCTTATCATCACAATGCTCCAGGACCTTGTCATCACCATGCTCCATTCCCTTGTCATCACAATGCTCCATGACCCCTGTCATCACAATACTCCATGAATATTTTCAGCCCAATGCTCCATGAAATTCTCATCACAATGCTCCATGACAAATATCATCAAAATGCTCCATGACCACTGTCATCACAACACTCCATGACACCTGACAACACAATGATCCGGGACTCTTGTCATCACAATGCTCCATTCCCTACTCATCACAATGCTCCATGACCCCAGTCATCACAATACTCCATGAACATTTTCAGCCCAATGCTCCATGACTCTTGTCATCACAATGATCCATACCATTGTCATCCCAAGGCTCCATGACCCCTGTATTCACAGTGCTCCATGACACCTGTCATCACAATGCTCCATGCCTTTGTCAGCAAACTGCTACATGACCTTGTCATTACAATGCTCTCTGCGCTTGTCATCACAATACTCCATTACCATTGTCATCACATTCCTCCATGAACCTTGGGATCACATTGCTTCATGCCCTTGGCATCACAATGCTCCATGCACCTTGAAAAAAAATGATCCATGACCTCTGTCATCACAATGCTCCAAAGCCTTGTGATCACAATGTTCCATAGCACTTGTCATCACAACGCTCCATGATGCCTGCCATGACAACAATCCATGCACTTTTCATCACAATGCTCCATGACCTTTGTCATCACAATTCTCAATACACTTGTCATCACAATGCTCCCTGACACTTGTCATCAGAATGCTCCTTGAACCCTGTTATGAAAAGGCTCCATGCATTTTTCATCACAAAGCCCCATGCCATTTTCATCACAATGCTCCATGCCATTGTCACCAAAATACTCCACAAGCTTGTCATCAGAATGCTGCATGACCCTTGTCATCACAATTCTCCATGCACTTGTCAGCACAATGCACCCTGACCTTTGTCATCACAATGCTCCATGCCCTTGTCATCACAATGCTCCATTACTTTTGTCATCAGAATCCTCCATGACACTTGGCATCACAATTCTCCATGCTATTGTCATCTCAATGGGCCATTACATATGTCATCACAATGCTCCCTGACAGCTCTCTTCACAATACTGCATGACCTTGTCATCACAATGCTCCATGCCCTTGTCATCACAATGCGCCATTCCAAGTTTCATCACAATAATCCATGAAACTTATTAGACCAATGCTGCATGCCCTTGTCATCACAATGCTCCATGCCCTAGTTATCACAGTGTTCCAAAATCCCTGTAATCAGAATGCTCCATGCCCCTTTTCATCAGTATGCTCCATGAGATTTGTCATCACAAGTCTCCATGGTTTTCTCATCACAATGCTCCAGGACCTTGTCATCACAATGCTTCACGACATTTTCGTGAAAATCCTCAATGGCCCTTGTCATCATAATGCTCCAAGACCTAGTCATCACAATGCTCCATTATATTTGTCATCACAATCCTCCATTACATTTGGCATCACAATGCTCCATGCCATTGTCATCGCAATGGACCATGACATATGTCATCACAATGCTCCCTGACACCAGTCTTCACAATATTCCATGCCCTTGTCATCACAATTCTCCATGCCCTTGTAATCAAAATGCACCATGTCCACTGTCATCACAATAGTCTAGGAAACTTGTCAGACCAATGCTCCATGCCCCTGTCATCACAATGCTCCATGCCCTTGTCATCACAATGCTCCATGACCCCTGTCATAACAAAGCTCCATGACCCCTGCCATCACAATGTTCCACGGACTTGTCATCACAAGGCTCCATGACGCTTGTCATCACAATGCTCCAAGACCACTGTAATCACAATGCTCCATGCCCTTGTCATCACAAAGCTCCATGACACATGTCATCAGAATGTTCCATGGCCTTCAAATCAAAAGGTTCCATGCCCTTGTCATCACAATGCACCATGTCCAATGCCATCACAATAATCTATGAAACTTGTCAGACCAATGCTCCATGCCCCTGTCATCACAATGCTCCATGCCCTTGTCATCACAATGCTGCATGACCCTTGTCATCACAATGCTCCGTGACTCCAGTCATCACAATGCTTCATAACGTTTGTCATCACAACGGTCCATGCCCGCGTCATGACAAGGCTCTGTGACATTTGTAACCACAATGCTCCATGAACTTTTCATCACAATGCTGCGTGACCCTTGTCATTACAATGTTCCATGCCTTTGTCAGAACA
The DNA here is from genome assembly GCF_964341445.2 of Mesoplodon mirus. Classification (NCBI taxonomy): domain Eukaryota; kingdom Metazoa; phylum Chordata; class Mammalia; order Artiodactyla; family Ziphiidae; genus Mesoplodon; species Mesoplodon mirus. The sequence continues at coordinate 4,046 of NW_028295653.1, read as the reverse complement.
ATGCTCCATGACACTTGTCATCACAGTGTGCCATGCACTTTTCATCACAATGATCCACAACTTTGTCATCGTTATGCTCCATAAACCTTGTAAGCACAATGCTCCATGCACTTCTCATCCAAATGCTCTCTCACATGAGATATCACAATGTTCCATCACTAGTCATCACAATCTTCCCTCACCCCTGTTATCACAATGTTCCATGAACCCTGTCATCACAATGCTACATCCTCTTATCAGCACAATGTTCTATGACCCCTGACATCACAATGTTCCATAACCACTGTCATCAAAATGCTCCATGACAGTTTTCATCCCAAAGCTCCATGACCCCTGGCATCACAATGTTCTATAACCCCTGTCATCAAAATGTTCCTTTACATTTTTCATCAAATTGCTGCATGACCCTGTCATCAAAATGCTCCCTGCCTTTCTCATCACAATGCACCACACCATTGTCATCAAAATGCTCCATGACCTTTGTCATCACAAAGCTCCATGACCCTTGGCATCACAATGCTCCATGCAATTGTCATCACAATGCTCCATGAACCTTCTCATCACATTGCTCCATGCCCTTGTCATCACAAAGCTCCATGACACATGTCATCACAATGCTCAATGCCCTTCTCATCACAGTAATCCATGAAATATTTCAGACCAATGCTCAATGCCCTTCTCATCACAATGATCCATTACCTATGTCATAACAATGCTCCATGACCCCTGCCATCACAATGTTCCATGGCCTTGTCATCACAAAGCTCCATGATCCTTGTCATCACAATGCTCCAAACCGCTGTAATCATAATGCTCCATGCCCTTGTCATCGCAAAGCTCCATGACGCATGCCATCAGAATGTTCCTTGGCCTTCTCATCACAATGCTACATGCCCTTGTCATGACAGTGCTCCGAGACACCTGTAATCACAATGCTCCATGCTCCTTTTCATCTCAATGCTCCATGAAGCCTGTCATCAAAATGCACCATGCCCATCATCATAAAGCTTCAGGCTATTGTCATCACAATGAAATCAAAATTATCCAAGACCACTGTCATCATAATGCTCCAAATCCTTGTGATCACAAAGTTCCATAACACTTATCATCACAACACACTATGACGCTCATCATCACAATTATCCATGGTCTTCTCATCACAATGCTCCATGACCTTTGTCATCACAATTCTCAGTACACTTGTCATCACAATGCTCCCTGACACATGTCGTCAGTATGCTCCTTGAAACCTGTCATGACAAGGCTCCATGCCATTTCATCACAATGATCCATGCCCTTTTCATCACAATGCTCCCAGACCCCTGTAATCACAGTGCTCCATGCCCTTGTCATCACAAAGCTCCATGACACATGTCATCAGAATGCTCCAAGACGCCTGTAATCACAATGCTCCATGCCCCTTTTCATTAGAATGCTCCATGAGACTTGTCATCACAAATCTCCATGCTCTTATCATCACAGTGCTCCAGGACCTTGTCATCACCATGTTCCATTCCCTTGTCATCACAATGCTCCATGACCCCTGTCATCACAATACTCCATGAACATTTTCAGCCCAATGCTCCATGAAATTCTCATCACAGTGCTCCATGTCAAATATCATCAAAATGCTCCATGACCACTGTCATCACAACACTCCATGACACCTGACAACACAATGATCCGGGACTCTTGTCATCACAATGCTCCATTCCCTTGTCATCACAATGCTCCATGAACATTTTCAGCCCAATGCTCCATGACACTTTTCATCACAATCATCCATGCCCTTGTCATCCCAAAGCTCCATGACCCCTGTATTCACAATGCTCCGTGACGCTTGTCATCACAATGCTCCATGACACCTGTCATCACAATGCTCCATGACTTTGTCAGCAAAATGCTACATGACCTTGTCATTACAATGCTCTATGCGCTTGTCATCACAGTACTCCATTACCATTGTCATCACAATCCTCCATGAACCTAGGATCACATTGCTTCATGCCCTTGTCATCCCGAAGCTCCATGCTCCTTGAAATCAAAATGATCCATGACCTCTGTCATCACAATGCTACAAACACTTGTGATCACAGTGTTCCATAACAGTTGTCATCACAACGCTCCATGATGCCTGTCATCACAATAATCCATGCCCTTTTCATCACAGTGCTTCATGACCTTTGTCATCACAATTCTCAATACACTTGTCATCACAATGCTCCCGGACCCTTGTCGTCATAATACTCCTTGAAACCTGTCACAAAAAGGCTCCATGCATTTTTCATCACAAAGCTCCATGCCATTTTCATCACAATGCTCCATGCCATTGTCATCAAAATAGTCCACAAGCTTGTCATCAGAATGCTCCATGACCATTGTCATCACAATTCTCCATGCACTTGTCAGAACAATGCTTCCTGACCCTTGTCATCACAATGCTTCAAGCCATTTTCATCACAAAGCTCCATTACCTTTGTCATAAGAATCCTCCATGACACTTGGCATCACAATGCTCCATGACATTGTCATCACAATGAGCCATTACATATGTCATCACAATGCTCCATGACACCTCTCTTCACAATAATGCATAACCTGGTCATCACAACGCTCCATGCCCTTGTCATCACAATGCACCATTCCAACTGTCATCACAATAATCCATGAAAATTATTAGACCAATGGTCCATGCCCTTGTCATCACAATGCTCCATGCCATAGTTATCATAATGTTCCAAAACGCCTCTAATCAGAATGCTCCATGCCCCTTTTCATCAGTATGCTCCATGAGATATGTCATCACAAGGCTCCATGTATTTCTCATCAGAGTGCTCCAGGACCTTATCATCACAATGCTTCACGACATTGTCATGAAAATTCTCAATGGCCCTTGTCAACATAATGCTCCAAGCCCTAGTCATCACAATGCTCCATTATATTTGTCATCACAATCCTCCATTACATTTGGCATCACAATGCTCCATGCCATTGTCATCGCAATGGACCATGACATATGTCATCACAATGCTCCCTGACACCTGTCTTCACAATACTCCATGCCCTTGACATCACAAGGCTCCATGACGCTTGTCATCACAATGCTCCAGGACCCCTGTAATCAAAATGCTCCATGCCCTTGTCATCACAAAACTCCATGACACATGTCATCAGAATGTTCCATGGCCTTCTCATCAAAATGCTCCATGCCCTTGTCATCACAATGCACCATGTCCAATGTCATCACAATAATCTATGAAACTTGTCAGACCAATGCTCCATGCCCCTGTCATCACAATGCTCCATACCCTTGTTATCACAATGCTCCATGACCCCTGTCATCACAATGCTCCGTGACTCCAGTCATCACAATGTTTCATAACGTTTGTCATCACAACGGTCTATGCCCGCGTCATCACATGGCTCTGTGACCTTTGTAACCACAATGTTCCATGAACTTTTCATCACAATGCTCCTTGACACTTGTCATCACAATGCTCCATGCCTTTGTCAGAACAATGCTCCATGACCCTTGTCATCACATTGTGCCATGCACATTTCATCACAATGATACACAACCTTGTCATTGCTATGCTCCATAAACCTTGTAACCACAATTCTCCATGCACTTCTCATCCAAATGCTCTCTCACATGGGATATCACAATGTTCCATCACTAGTCATCACAATCCTCCCTTAACCCTGTTATCACAATGTTCCATGACCCTGTCATCACAATGCTACATCCCCTTATCAGCACAATGCTCCATGACCCCTGTCATCAAAATACTCCATGAACATTTTCAGCCCAATCCTCCATGACCCTTGTCATCACAATCATCCATGCCCTTGTCATCCCAATGCTCCATGAACCCTGTATTCATAATGTTCCGTGACGCTTGTCATCACAATGCTCCATTACCTCTGTCATAACAATGCTCCATGACCCCTGCCATCACAGTGTTCCACGGCCTTGTCATCACAAGGCTCCATGACCCCTGTCATCACAATACTTCATGCCCTTTTCATCACAGTGCTCCATGACA